>NC_087273.1:27500441-27823358 GCF_015220805.1 Pogoniulus pusillus
CTTTTAAGGACAAAGCACTGCTACAGATCTGATGGAAACAGCCAGCAGTGTGGAGGAGAGGTTCTGGTAGTGTCTCCCCTAAGAGGAGGGTTGCAGAATGAGTTTATCCTTTCTAAAGGTAAACTTTATACATGACTTGCTATGGAGGAGCTTCACACTTAACTAGACACAGAGAATCCATCCACAAGACAAAAAATAAATAGGAAACCAGCTTGACCTAGTTTCAGTTGCTCACTGGTACACCTACACTGGAATGAAACCACAGCTTCAAACAGCAAAATTCTTTACAAAGTGGAATCTGTTCTCTGTGTGCAATAACCATATCATAATTCAATTAGGTACTTACTACAGTTCAGTAAGTCTGTGTGTAGACATACAGTCACACTCACCTCTTACTCATAATACAGAGGTGTAGTAATTCTTTTGCTCTAGAGTTTAGTTTGAAAGCCTCTGTCTAGCTTGTGTTCTCCCAACACAAACATCTGACAGTGATTGAATTACCATGGATTTGGAAGGTAAACAGTGGCAATGATTAGTAAATAAACACTTGTATACTAGGAAAGATGGATAGATTTTGTAATTCCTATTAGTGTTAGAATCACTAAAAGTAATATTTTGCATATTGGATGCCAATATTTCATGGAGAATTTAAAACCTGTATATCCAGGGCAGCAAACTTTGCATTCTTTGATGTCTTAGTACCAGTTGTCTAGTTATCTCTGCAATGGTTCCACTTTTGATAACATTGTCAATATTAAAACAAACTAAAACAGCTTTATTCTGACATTTGGCATAGCAATATTTAAAGTTTCACACTGAATTGTCCTGGAATGGCAATAAACTTGAAATGGAGAAATAATGACCAGAACAAAGTGCCATTTTAGGAGACACAAAAGAGAAAAACAGATCAATGTGTGTGTACTTCTAGCATTGATATAGAAATAAAACATGGAAACTAAGAACACACAAATTTATATGAGGACATTGCTATAACAAAAATATCGATATGCAGGAAAGACTCAGTAGGCTATGCCAGAGGCAGACAGGTGCAGTCTGCTAAAGAAAATTTGGAGTAATTTCAGAATAACCAATTAATCATTTCAGCAAGTGAAATGCAGAGTTCCTATGCATTCCAAGTGTACAATTGTGCAATCAGACATACACTGCTAACCAACGAGTCAAAACATCAGCTTTGACTTTTGAGGGAGTTATAAACACTGTAAAAGCAAAAAATAGCTATATAAGATGGACAAATTTATTGCTCAGACTATTTTAGAAGTGGGGAGTGCTTTGTAGTTCAACAGATTAAAGAACCCATAGAGATACAGTTAACCCTTGATTTCATTCTCATTAGGATACAGAGTCTGTTCTAAGATTTTGATGTCTAAAAAACATTTCTGTAGCTGAAAATACATCTTCCTTAGCTTTGATAGCTTTGAAGAAACAACAAGCAAAAATATCAGTAGAGTGGTACTCAACTTCAGAAAGGGGAGCAACATAAAACTAAGACAGTCTTGTAAAGAGATGTTAAAGAGCACAGTGTAGAAGTTGAAACCTTTGCAGATAGCCTAGAGAGTGTAAAGAGTATTGTACTGGAGACAAGGAGTAAATGCATGCCACACATCAAGTAAGACTTGAAAAAGAAACTCAGCATGACAAAACAGCAGGAAGATGTCCTTCGAAAAACAGAAGTTCTATCCAAATGAGAAAAATAGAAAGGATCACAAAGTCTGGTGAGTTGAATGGAGAACACAATAAAGCAGTCCTAAAAAAAACTCTTGCAGAAGACAAAAAAGGAGTAATAAATCTTCCTCTAAATATCACTAGCAGGAATTTTGCCAGGGAGTCTTCGGGGACAATATTTGATCAGAGTACAAGAGCATTACTTGCAGAAAACAAGGCATGCAAAGTGATTCAATAATTGTTTTGTTGCTTTATTCAGCAATTTATTTTTTTGTGGAAGAGCTTGTGAAGATTGCTATGCTAGAACCTTTCTGATGAAGTGAGAAGTGACTGCAATTGCTGGTAGAGCTAGAGAAGCTGACCAGAAAGAAATTGTTAGAAACAGATTATATTCTCCCAGGCTTGCTAAAGCAATTCAAAGGAGTGATGGTCAAACTACTGACAGCAATATGTAATCATTAGCTCAGAACTGCTTTGATATCTGAGCAAAAAGTTGCAAATGTCTTACCATGTTTTCAAGACAGAGTGGAAATCTCAAATTTGTAAGTTAATGTCTGTGGCAGGCCAATTTGCAAAAATTATAATCAAGAGTGGAACTGGAAATAAATATGTGACATTGACATGGCATTTGTGAAGGAACAGATCATTAAAAAACTTAGTCAAGTCCTTTGAAGGAGCCAGAAGGCATATGAAGAGAAGTTGACACAGCCTGCTAGGTGTCCAAAAAGGACTCAGCAATTTCTTTCATCAAAGGCTCCCATGGAAATTAAATGGTCATGGGCAGAAGCCCATAAATGGATATAAAATTCTTTAGAACAAGTAAACAGAATTAAGCAATATATAAAAGTTAATTTTCTGGGAGGGAAGGGAGGATGTAGTCTGTATTGTCCTTCAGGACATGTTCTAGTATCTGTGCCGGGTCCTGTATTGTTCAATGGAAGAGGAATTGAATGGTGGGATAGCAGAATTTTAATGATTATAGTAAATTAGTCCAGAAAATAAAAATGAGGGTTAATTGTGAAGAATTCAGGAGGGACATTGCAAAGCTCAATGCAAAGTGAAATGATCTTTCTTGATTGCAGCTGCAGCAGCAAACCTAAAGATTATTATCTCATTTGCTATGCAAAGTCTTACTGACATAGGGGGAAATGGAATTCTAGATTTTGATTTTTAAATTCAGGAGGTGGAAACTCATAAACAGATTAGGTAAATCCATCACATCTTGAATATCTTTGAATAAAGCAGAATAAGCCTGACTTAATTACAATTACCCAAGTTATTAATTCCAATAACTAACCCAGGAAAAAGAAAATCACAGTGTTAGCTGACTTGACACAACTATGTGAGCACTCAGAGATGCTGAATATATTCTCAGTGGAAGGATGCAAGTGCAACAAGACTGGAAGAATAAATGTTGTCTGTGAGATTGCTTGTAGTGCAGTACCTGGAGAAATTAATTTCACAGAGATATTATTTGAACTGTATATGAATTCAACTAAATATATCATGATGGGCCACTGGTAAGTGAGTGTGAACATAACTGAGATGTGTTACAACGACAAGACAGGAAGGAGTTCATATAATAGGTATGGAAGAAGAAGAAGGGTTAAAAACATGTCCAAGGTGAGCATAGTGTCACACCCTAATAATTAGACTAATTAACTAAGAGCAGAGGCCACCCAATACAGAATTTCCTTTAGTACAGCCTTTCATCTTGTGATTTCTATCTCCATTTTAAAATGAAAGATATGGGAAAACCAGGATTCGTTTTGAGGGGAAATTTTACTTAACTCATCAATCAGTTGCCTGCATGCTTCTTTCATATTCTTTGAAAATACTTTCTTGCTTTTACTTTTTTTTTTTTCCTTTATTTTTTTGTCTTTAGCCATGGCATTGCTGCTGTCAGAACTGGAAAGTACTCGGGCCAAAAATTATACACAGAGGAGGGGGATGTGTGTGTGTGTTTGTATACACATAAAAATGTGGGAGTAAGAAAAATCTGGAGTTGGTAAAGATGTCTGCTCAAGTGGATTTATGCAGGTTCTTTGCCATTCTGGAACAATCAGACCGTGTTCTTTTCTCTTTCTCCATATGTATATATGCAGAAGCAGATGTGTTTAGGGGGTGTTGTTTACTTTATGCTATTGAGCTACTCAGTCAGCTAACAGCTGGATTAGAGAAAACTTTGTCAAATGTGCATTCTGAAATGAAGAATATAATTGGCTGAAGTAGTTTCTGGGGGTGTTTAGCCTAATGCAGGTCAGGGCTTGTTAGTCAGTTTATTCTTTAAATATCATTACTCCCATCTGTTTCCCCTACTATTTTTTTAATAAATTTAATTTCTTTCCTTCCAGTTTGAAATATTACAGACTGCGGGAGCCAAATGTCTCCTGAAATCTGTAGCTTGCTTTCAAACCCTGACATTGTAGCTCACAGCAGGCAGCCCGCCAGCAGTAGCTGAAACCGAGAACTCTTACTTGCATCTGCTGGGACTCACCAGTGGCTGGCAGCCGTTCCAGAGAGGAGAAAAATGAATGGCCATTAGAATCATCTGTAAACCTACCACCAGCCCAGAACATCCAGAGCAGGTCCAAAGAAAGAGTAAATATTAAAAAACAAAAAGCTATTTTACCTCTCTTTCTTGTTTGACATCAGTTTCCAAGGAAACAGAACAAAACATGAGAACTGGGAGCCAGCAGCTGAGATTGACTCAGCTGGTGGCTAGTCCTGCTTCTGTTCCCATGGAAACACGTATCAAACTGGCGAAAATAAAGAACTAGGGCAGGGTCAATTCCAAAATGGCAGGATGAATGGCTGCTGCTTTAGCTACTTAATAAGATGAAACTTGCTGGTATTTACTCCTCTTCAGTAAGTAATTCCAATTTTAGTTCTGTATTCACTTCTTAATTCCTAATAAACACTTCTTCCCAGCTTCAGGAATGTAGGAACCACCACAATTGCCTTGTTGAGTGGCTTGTTTGCAACATTGACCAGCATGAATACTTTCAGAGGAGGATGTTAGAAGTGTGTAGTGTATATCTGAGAGGTCATCTGTCCCACCTGAATTTTCAGCCATGTTTCATCATTAGTGCCTTCAAATGGGCTGCCTGGGGAGGTGGTGGATTCACCGTCCCTGGGGCTGTTCAAGGCAAGGTTGGACGTGGCACTTGGTGCCATGGTCTAGCCTTGAGCTCTGTGGTAAAGGGTTGGACTTGATGATCTGTGAGGTCTCTTCCAACCCTGATGATACTGTGATACTGTGATATCTCTTGACTGGTTTATACTCTCACTATCTGAATACTTTTGTTATGACTATAAACATCAATTGGTTTTAACTCTTGCTGTCTTTGCACAGTTAAGTGTAGTTACTAACCAGGCACCATGCAAGGAACTTTCTATTTTCAGTCTTGGAAATGTTTGGTTTCAGTCTCATTGAACATACATTGTTTTTCTTTTAGGGAAAAATAAGAATTGAATCTTCCACATCTACTTTTTCAGAAGCATTCATTACTGAATATCTCTGTGTTTACTACACAAACTCATTTCCCCCTTCCCTATGTGGTAGTAAGTTCCAATCTTATTAAGCTTTTTCCTATGACACAGAAACTCTAAAGTATCATTTTTTAGTTGACTGATGTTACATATTTTAAAAGACCAGCATAATGGTATTGTTTGTTGTTCATCCTGTTCCTTACATTTACTTTATACTTTTCAGTGTTGTACATCGATAAACAAAGTTTTGGGCTTTCCTCTTAAACTGATTCCCAGATTGCTTTCATGCACTAATTAAGACCTCAGGAAAACTTAGTAGTATTTCTATTGGGTTTAGGTGAAAACAGCTTTATAGTTGAAAACATATTCTGTTTGTCACCATAGGTTCTACTCAGTTACTCTCCTCAAAAGTCTTTAGATTCAAGGAACCTCTGCAATTTTTTTCCTACTTATTTTCCTTTTTTTTGATGCCAAGTAACAATTTAATATGGAATTATGGTTCTTAGAGTGGAATATATAAGCAATGTACTCATGTTTTATAATGTACAATTATTGCTACTTGTGCTGCTATTATGTAGTCACACTTCTGGCTTCTCTCTGCTGTTTCATGAACACTTTCCTGTAGCTCCTCTGGTTCTGAAACTCAGCTGTCAGTGGCACTCAACAGGACCTACCCTTTCCACCACATTGTACTGCCTTTGGGATTTCAAGATGTAACCCCCAGTCCTGGGAGAAATAGACTATTGGAAATAGACTATCAGATGGCAGTTATCTAACACCAGCAAAATCATTACATACATGTGGATTAAAATCAGCCCTTTGCCACATTGGTATCAAGACTACTGAGATTGCTGTGTGCAGTATGAAAATACCAGTAAATGATTCATAACCTAATTAACATTAAAAGCAACAGACATGTCTATCAGTGATACCTGGCTGGTTCACACAAAAGGCACTGTGACAGTTCTGTTCATTCACCAAGGAGGCACAGTACATGATAGACCCAATGGGATTTATTCACTTTAAAGGCACATGATACATTAATTTGTATTTATATCTCTGAAGACTGATGCCAGAGCCAATTTTAACATTGATTTTCACAGAAACACAAAATTAACCAGGTCAGAAGAGGCCTCTAGGATCATCAAGTCCAACCTATCACCTCACTCTTCTAATTCACTAAACCATGGCACTAAGTGCCTCATACAGTCTCCTCTTAAACACCTCCAGGGATAGTGACACCACCTTCCTGGGCAGCCCATTCCAGTGCAAATCACTCTTTCTGTGAAGAATTTTTCCTAATGTCCAGTCTAAACCTGCCCTGGTGCAGCTGTGTCCTCTTGTTCTGTCCCTGAGTGCCTGGGAGAAGAGACCAACCCCTGCCTGGCTACAACCTCTTTTCAGGTAGTTGTAGAGAGCAATGAGGTCTCCCCTGAGCCTTCTCATCTCCAAGCTGAACACCCCTAGCTCCCTCAGCCTCTCCTCATAGGGCTGTGCTCCAGCCCCCTCTCCAGCCTTGGTGCCCTTCTCTGGACATGTTCAAGCACCTCAACATCTTTTTTAAATTGAGGGGCCCAGAATTGGACACGGTACTCAAGGTGTGGCCTGACCAGTGCTGAGTACAGAATGACTTACCTGGTCCTGGTAAACACACTATTCCTGATACAGGCCTGATACAGGCCATTGGCCTTCTTGGGCACCTGGGCACACTGCTGGCTCATTCTCAGTCAGCTGTCAACCAGTACCCCCAGCTCTCTCTCTGGCTGGCTGCTCTTCAGCCATTCTGTCCCCAGCTCGATGCAATTAGCAGCAAGGTTGGTGCAGGACAGCAGTGAGATTTTTGGAACTCAGGAGCTGACTACCAAGTAGTAGTATGTCTGGACTTCAGATATTCAGTAGTGGCATGCTTACAAGGGTTTAGAAGCTCATCTCCTCACATGCTTTCCTTGTTCTTTCAGACATAAATATCTCGGAGTCTCTAGACGTAGTTTTAGCTGAGCTGCATATTAAGTGACAAGATTTAGAGGTGTAATAATCCAGACAAGAATATTTTTCACTCTTGTCAGTGATTTGAGTTTTCCACATCAGGAGGAAAAAAAAAAAAAAAAAAGCAAGAAAACTTGGCCTCTGCTTAGTCCCAGAGCCCAGTTAAGAAAAACATCCCAAAAACAGACTCTGGGAACTGGCCTATATTCCTTGTTGCATTCTATCCTGGCCATTCAGTGTTCAGCCCTTTCTAGCTTTGTAACATCTCTCTGCTGTTCTCTGGAAGCAAACAGCACTGTATAAAGACAGACTTTAATGCTTATGTCAGGAAGCAGATGCTGATGCAGATGAAATGAAGCATAATGAATTACTCCAAGAATATGCTGAGGCTACAGTAGAGCCCAATAAAATCCTTCAGCTAGACTTCTCTGAAGATAGCAAATTCTGTGTTAAAATAGCTATTTAGGATAGCAAATTGTCTGCTGTAATTAATGCTTCTTTGGGGAAGAATACTCCCTTCATCCTTCAAATGCTTGATAGGTTGATACTGAAAAGGGGTACCTTGGGTATCTTGGTGCTCCTTTAAAACCTTTAGTCATGAGCAGTGTGATGAGAAAGCAAGCCTCAGCTTATATTAAGTGATTATAGTCAGGATATCCTGAGTCTCATTCAAGACATTGTACTGAAACACATTAGTGGCAGTGAAGGTTTAGTTCTTCTGTCAGTGGAGAGAAGCAAACCGTCTAGTCACCTGCCACAGGATCTTTGTGCAGTACTTGACCATGAAGTAATGGCTTCTCATCTAAAGGACTCACTTTGGCTCTGCACTATAATGACTTCAGCGCTCCAAGTTAACAGGTACTTAGAGATGAAGTGCCCTGTAGTGCCCTTCTGGTTCTAGCATACACGAGGAGACAGTGAGCCAGACAGACAGCCAGGACACACAGAGAGGCAATGAGTAGATGTCAGAGTGCTGCACCATATTTGCACCCAAACCCTGAAGACTCTGTCTCTCCCTGGCAAAGCTTGGTGATTGTAAACAGCTATTTTTCAAACTGCCAGCCTGTCACAAGTGGGTTCCTCCAGGCATTAATATTGGGCCCAATGCTATTAGATGTCTTAATAAGTGATACAAATGATGAGATCAAGTGTAGCTAATGAAGTTTGCTGATGATACCAAACTCAGTGTGGAGGTAGACATTTTGACAAAATCATTATCCCACTCTAGTCAGCAAATGTCAGGCCATACCTGAAATACTGTCTACAGGTTTGGTCCCTACTGTACAAAAAAAGTTATGAACAGGCTGGAGAGGGTCCAGATAAAGGCTACAAAGATGATCAAAGAGCTGGGAAGTCTGCCACATGAGGAAAGGCTGAGACAGACAGGTTTGTTCAGCCTTGTAAAAAGGCTTAGGGGAGACCGTGTTCCAGTGTTTAAAGGGGGACTACAAAGAAGATGGGAGACTCCCTTTTTCACAAGGTGTCACACAGAAAAGACAAAGAGTAATGGGGACAAGTTCTGACTGGGCAGAAGGGGAATTATTTTCACGATGAGATTCATCAGCCACTGGACTAATCTCCCAAGGGAAGTGGTGGATTCTTCAACATTGGACATTTTAAAGATGCAGCTGGACAGAGTGGTGGGACATGGCTATTCAGACCATATGTTTGCCAAGAAAGGTTGAACCAGATGGTAATTGAGGTCCCCTCCCAACTGATATTCTATGCTTTTATGAAAGCAATGCAGTCTTAGTTGCTTATACCTTAGCATCTGCAAAACACCAGTACAATATATTTAGACATCGAAATATATATATTCTGAAAATTACTTTAAAAACCTGCTAGGACCAGCACAGGATATTTGCTGCAAGTGCCTTAGGCTGTTCTCTGCTTGGGTTTCCCATATAGTAGTAAACTATGACCTTTGGAAGCCTCTATTGTATGTATGTAAGGACTGTTTCACTTTAGGTAGAGTAGCTTCTTCTCTGGTAAACATACTCTAAGAATTCAAATGTATATTTCATGTGTAGGTGAGAAAAAGCTCTTTCTGAGATCTCCCAAATACTAGAATGAATTTTTAACAAAACCAGCAAGACTTTGCAAATCTCCTCATGCCTACAAAAGCAAGGACACTTTCTGAATTAGCTCTCTCCAGCATCGCTATCCAGCAGAACATGTTTATGTCTGGAGAAGAGGAGGCTCAGGGGTGACCTTATTGCTGTCTACAACTACCTGAGGGGAGGTTGTGGCCAGGAGGAGGTTGCTCTCTTCTCTCAGGTGGCCAGCGCCAGAACAAGAGGACACAGCCTCAGGCTGCGCCAGGGGAGATTTAGGCTGGAGGTGAGGAGAAAGTTCTTCACTGAGAGAGTCATTGGACACTGGAATGGGCTGCCCGGGGAGGTGGTGGAGTCGCCGTCCCTGGGGCAGTTCAAGGCAAGGTTGGACATGGCACTTGGTGCCATGGTCTAGCCTTGAGCTCTGTGGTAGAGGGTTGGACTTGATGATCTGTGAGGTCTCTTCCAACCCTGATGATACTATGATATGTATTTTATTTTAAAACACCCTACTCTATATTCTTCTCTCTCTAGGAAAGAGAGAGAGGAAACACATAACAGCAGTTAAGCACATTGGTTAATAGGGCCACTATGCATTACTAATCCTTCAGTGACATAAATTCTCAAAAGCTAGAAAACTGGGGTTTGTTTTTTTTTTTTTGCTTTATAGTGGTGTGATCACCCTAAAGTCTACTTTCCAAACTATATTTGTTCTCACATTTGCAGCAGCTGAGTCTGTACTCTGACAAGTGCGTATCTGCCTTCCATGCTCTTCCAGTCTTCTATAATGCTTTCTTATGTTTATGTCCATGGACCCTCACGCTTACCAAATCTTACTTCATGTTCACTTTCACTACCATAATCTGCAGATTGTTGATAAAACTGATGATGCAAAACTCTGGCAAACTTTTGTCTTAGGTCACCACAGTTTTGGGTCAGCAGCTACTGACAACAACCTGGCTGCAGGTGTCTGTGGTTTAGGTGCCACTGGGCTGGTGTTGGCATGCTTGTGGACAGTCAGCTCAAGGCTTCCCGTTAACATTTGATCTAATGGTTTGTGGTAACAGTCGAGTAAGAACTGTTTGCTAACTTAATTATGTAGAAGTGTTGGAATTCATTCCTACTGGATGAGGATGGGATGTAGCCCAGAATTTGTGAAAGTGATAGTGTGTCAGAAAAATGTGAAAGCAGTGCCTCATAAAGGGAGAGACCTGCTCCCCCACAGCTATAGCTTCCTGGCAGTACTCCTTGTCCTTTTCAGCGCTATGTGCTGCCTCCTCTTTGTATACACTAAGTTGACAGCAAGAACACTGCACCCCACAGGATTTCTGTGACCTGTAGCAGCTGCCTACCTGCCCTAAACCCCTGCTTATGCAGTCCACACCCAACTGCATCCCTGTGTGAGGACCATCAACTCACAACTTGCTTAAGTCCTTCTGTGTATTCCTAGACATCTTTTTCATACCATGTTCCTTACAACCTTTAGAATGTAGAAGCAGCACTTACTGCCCTTCAATCCTTTGGCTTAAAAGCAATTTGCATGAAAAGAATATGTGTTTTAGGCAGTCTTTTGCAAAACTACACTTTTTATTAGCTTATATTTTACAAATAAACATCAGTGTTACCTCTGAGCATACATCATACGAATAACAACCATGGCACAGCAATGTGCCCTTGTGGCCAAGAAGGCCAATGGCATCCTGGGGTGTCTTAGGAGGAGTGTGTCCAGCAGATCAAGGGAGGTTCTCCTCCCCCTCTACTCTGCCCTGGTGAGACCTCATCTTGGATACTGTGTTCAGTTTTTGGCTCCCCAGTTGACAAGGGACAGGGATCTGCTGGAAAGGATCCATCAGAGGGCTACGAGGATGATTAGGGGACTGGAGGGCACGGCCTATGAGGAGAGGCTGAGGGACCTGGGGCTGTTTAGTCTGGAGAAAAGAAGACTTAGAGGGGATTGGATAAATGTTTATAAGTATCTGAAGGCTGGCCAGGAGCAGGGGGACTGGCTCTGCTCACTTGCTCCCTGTAATAGGACAAGGAGCAATGGGTGTAAATTGCAGCAAAAGAGATTCCACCTCAACACAAGGGGGAACTTCTTTACTGTAAGGGTCACAGAGCACTGGAACAGGCTCCTCAGGGAGGTTGTGGAGTCTCCTTCTATGGAGACTTTCCAGGCCTGTCTGGATGTTGTTCCTCTGTGATCTGTGTTAGATAGTATTGTCCTGCTCTGGCAGGGGGTTTGGACTCAATCATCTCTTAGGGTCCCTTCCAACCCCTAAAATCCTATGATCCTATGATATACAGTAAATTTAATGTATCATTTTATTTACTATGAATCTTGGTGGAGTAATTTCTGTTACTTGAAAAGAATGTCCCTGGAGATGTTCAAGAAAAGACTGAATCTGGCACTCAGTGACATGGTCTAGTTGATTGGATAGGGCTGGGTGCTAGGTTGGACTGGATGATCTTGGAGGTCTCTTCCAACCTGGTTGATTTTATGATTCTATGTAGAAAATTTGTCACGTCTCTTCATGAAAAAATGCTGATACTTAATTTTTAAGTTGTCTTCACTTCCTGCCTTAACTCCAGCAATGTCATGAATACAATGCTTTGCTTTTCAGCTACATTTAAAGAAATTCTGAGTTGTCTTTTATCTACTTGCTCTTGAAAACATATAATCCGTCCTCACTTTTATTATTTCTTCTCTAATATGTGTCTTTTTTGTGTTAACTTTCTTGTTACTGTTATATGATGAGGGACTCCTGGTTATCTCTAACAACAATTTGGCTGTAAGTGCCTTGGTGTACTTACTTCTTTAATATTACCATTTTATCTGACAGGTCCAATTCATTCTGAGATAGTTTTATTGCTTGCTTATGCAGTGCCTGTGACCCAAGTAAGAACTTCAGAAATTTGATAATCTTACTAAGCAGTTGATAGTTCCTTTATAATATTGCTGTATAAGATTTGTGCTTATGAGGCAAGAACTCCCATTTTATAAAAATACTCTGTTTACATTTTAAAACCATTGTACTTGGTTTTTTTTCATTATCAAATAGAATACTGTGTAATTCTTGCTAATGTAGAGCAATTGCTTCCAATATGTGCTGCAGAATTAGATATTCCAGAAGGCACCTATTTGTGAAAAAAAATATTCTCTACATATTTAATTTCAGTATGTTAGCTGTAGATGTATGTATGTGTATATGTATATATTAATGAGTGCTAATATGTGCATTTATACATGTGTAATTAATGTTTTGACCATTCAGTTCTGGTCACAGGCCATGTCAAATTAAAATGTTTTTCTTCTTGTGATGGTTTGGGTGTTCCCCACACCCCCCACACTTTAGAAATCACCCAGACTAGACTCAGCCAGCTCTGGAAATATGAATGAAACTTATAATATTTACAGCTAGCACAATATACAAGCAGATATTTACAGTATATACAGTTACATACAGAAATATACAAGATAAAAGGTAATACAGAAACACAACTCCCCACCCAGAAACCTGAGTCCCCAGGAGCGGCTCTCAACCACCCCTTCACCTGCCCCCTACCCCTCTCAACCTTACCCCTGTCCCAAGGAAGAATGGAGGTTCGGCCAGGGGGTTAGGAAGCAAAGTGGATTAGAAAATAAATGGAGGGTGAGGTTAGAGATGCAGCTCAGCCAGTTCCCCAGCAGCAGTGAGAGTGGTTATCTATGTTTTTATTTCTTATTCCTATACATCTCAGCAAGCCTTACGAGCAAAGTAGACATCAACATTGTTCTCCTTTCACAGCCTGTAATCTCCTTTCACAGCCTGTAATCTAGTTCTTCTCACCAAAACATTCTAGCCTGCTTCAAACTAGCACACCACTTTCTAAAACTTTGCATCTAGATGGGCTTCTGTGGCTAGTGGTGTCCTCCAGTGCTAGGTCCAGTCTCGTCCAACATATCTATCAACCACCTGCATGAAGGGGCAGAGTACACTCAGTAAATCTGCTGATGATACAAAGCTGAGAGGAGTGGTGATACAAAGCTGAGAGGAGTGGCTGACACACCAAAAGACTGTGCTGCCATTCAGTGAGGTCCGTGTTAGATAGTATTGTCCTGCTCTGGTAGGGGGAGGTTGGACTTGATAATCTCTTTGGGTCCCTTCCAACCCCTAACATGCTGTGATCCTGTGATCCTATGTCTAGACAGGCCAAAGAGCCAGGCAGAGGTGAACCTCCTGAAGTTCAGTAAGGACAGGTATAGAGTCCTACAGCTGGGAGAAAATAAGCCCACGCACCAGTACACTTTAGGGGCACACCTGCTGGAAAGCAATTTAGTGGAGAAGGACCTGGGAGTGCTGCTGGGAAAGTTAATCATGATCCAGCAGCGTACTCTCATGGCCAAGAAGGACAACAGTATTCTGGGGTGCATTTAAGATGACAGTGGCCAGCAGTCTGATGGAGGTTCTCCTCCATCTCTACTCTACCCTGGTGAGGCCTCACCTGGAGTATTGTGCCTAGTTCTGGGCTTCCCAACTCAAGAGGAACAGAATACTACTGGAGAAAGTCCAACAGAGGTCTACAAAGATGATTAGGAAGCAAGAACATCTCTCTTACAAGGAAAGGATGAAAGATCTGGGGCTTTTTAGCCTGGGAAAAAAGAAAACTGAGAGGAGATCTTATCAATGCCCATCAATACCTAACAGGTGGAGGATGGGGCTGGGCTGTTTTAAGTGGTGGCCAGTGATAGAACAAGAGCCAACAGGTACAAATTAGAACACAGGAGGTTTCACTTGAACTGAAGGAGAAACTACTTTACTTTGAGGGTGATAGAGCTCTGGACCAGGCTGCCCAAAGAGGCTGTGAAGTCTCCTTCTGCGGAGCCTTTCAAAACCCGACGGGACATGTTCCTGTGCAACTTGGTCTAGGCAAACCTGTGTTAGTAGAGGATTTGGACTAGATGATCTCCAGAGGTCCCTTCCAACCCCTACCACACAAATTCGTGAAGCGTTCCATATTTTTTTAGATGCTTGAGCGTGTCCAGAGAAGGGTGACGAGGCTGGTGAGAGGCCTTGAGCACAGCCCTACGAGGAGAGGCTGAGGGAGCTGGGATTGTTTAGCCAGGAGAAGAGGAGGCTCAGGGGTGACCTTATTGCTGTCTACAACTACCTGAGGGGTGGTTGTAGCCAGGAGGAGGTTGCTCTCTTCTCTCAGGTGGCCAGCACCAGAACAAGAGGACACAGCCTCAGGCTGTGCCAGGGGAGATTTAGGCTGGAGGTGAGGAGAAAGTTCTTCACTGAGAGAGTCATTGGACACTGGAATGGGCTGCCCGGGGAGGTGGTGGAGTCGCCGTCCCTGGGGCTGTTCAAGGCAGGATTGGATGTGGCACTTGGTGCCATGGTGTAGCCTTGAGCTCTGTGGTAAAGGGTTGGACTTGATGATCTGTGAGGTCTCTTCCAACCCTGATGATACTGTGATAATTCTATAATCATGTGTTGTTCTGTGAGACACAGAGGAGGGAGGCTCTCATGCTTTCTGACAATCTTGAATGTGTCAGCTGCTAGCTCATGTGAATTTCAAGAATCTCTCATGAAATGGAAGACTGAGAGGGAACCTAATAAAGATATATAAATATATGAAGCCTGGGTGTCAAGAAAAAAAGGACAGCTTCTTCTCACTTACACCCTGGGGTAGGACAAGGAGCAATGGATGTAAACTACAGCACAGGAAGAGAATCCCCAGAGAGATTGTGGAGTCTCCTTTGGAGGCTTTCAAGACCCATCTGGATATGTTCCTGTGCAACCTACAGTAGATTATATATTTCTGTCCTGGCAGAGGGGGTTGGACTCAAGGTCCCTTCCAACCCCTAACATCCTGTGATCCTGTAAAATGGTATAGGCCCCAAACACAAATTAAATAGTCTGTAATTCTGATTTTGGTAGGGAAAAGCTGTTCATCAGCCTTGTTATATATTCCTGTGTGCTGGTTACATCTTTGCAGAAAAGGGATTTTGGTCTAACAGCTTTTATTAGTCCCCTCTCATTTTATGGGTCTCTTGCAAATAAAAGTGGAACAGAACATAAACATGATAAATTTGTAGAGCTAATGACAGAAAGTAATTTACTATTGAATTTTCTATTTGCAATAATACTTTTGAGCCAACATCTGCCTTGTTGCAGCAAATGGAAGCAAAATGAAAACTTCTCATCCCAACGTGGAGGTGTTCTCCAGCTTTGTTCTATAGTTTGAAGGCACATATCGTTAATGTTTCCATTGGAGTCTAATCTTGCAGTAATGCTGTGAGCAAGGTTTTAAAGCAGTATGTTTCATATTCATATTTGCATGTACTAAAATAGAAGAAAGAACAGCCAGTTATAGCACTGTGGAGACACATTCAGGATGGAAACGTGTGTGTCATAGCAGATCATCAAACAACATTACAAGAAATGGCATTACAAAAGAATCAGGCTGGAGCAAGATGGAAAAGATCACTGCAGGGGCAGGAGTGTGATAATTTGGGTTTTTTATCCTATTTTATTTAAAAAATAAAATAATAAAATTTTAATCTGAAATTAGAGTCATATCCAAAATGGTCAATGTACTTAAGCTCTTAAAACTATGAACTTCAAGCCATTCCCACAAGTCACTGTGACACTCATTTCATAGACTGAAATCCCAAGAAGGAGTTCTGTTTTCAGTGAAAATTAAATGATAGTTAGAAGTGAATGTAAATAATTGCCATGTTATGGTGAGCTCTTGATACATAGTTATAAGAAAATGTCATCTTTGGTGCTTATTAGAGTCAAAGAGATACATTTAAGTGTAAGGAATTATAAGCAAATAAATAGAGAACAAAATATGAAGCAGTAATACCAGTGCATAAATCCAGAGTGAAATTGCACTTAGGTTCTAGTGTTTATCCATTTTTATTTGTATAAAATTGTGACTCCTGAAAAGAAAACTAAGCTAAGAATTGAAATATCGAATCATTGAGACTAAAGGGGGCCTCCAGATGTTTTGCAGTTGAACATCCCTTCTCAGAGCAGTGTCACCTGGAGTAGCTTGTTCAAAATCATGTCCAGTCATTTTGGGAATATTTTCAACTCTACAACCTGTCTGGACAAGATATTCCAGTGTTCAACACCCATCTTCTGTGGTCTCTTGTGTTGGCTTTCCAGCGAGCATCAGGGTGGTTAAGTCTCTCATGAGAACCAGGATCTGCAAACATGAAGCTTTTCCCCGTTATCTGAAAATGGCCTCTTCAACTTCTTCCTGATCAGATAGTCAGTAGCAAACACAAATCACAGCATAGACTATTTTGTTTTCTCCTGTAATCTTAATCTATAATCTCAGAACTGGCTCATCATCCATCTCAAGGCAGAGCCCAATGTATTCCTACTACTGTCTCATGTAATGGACAATTTTTCTTTCTTCCCTTCCCAGCTTGGTCCTTCCTATTTATCTGTTGCAGCACTCCAGTCATGGGAGCTTCTCACCACATCTCTGTGACCCTAATGAGGATGCAGCCCTGCAGCTATGCAAATATTCCTAATTCCACCTGTTTATTCTCCATGCTGCATGTATACATTGGTGTACAGGCATTGTGAAGAGCTGCTACATCATGCTGACTTCTTAGGAAAAGCATGAATGCCTCCCCCACTGTTCTTTTCATCCTTGTCTCCCTGGCATTTGCATGCATACACTTCATGTCAGCTTCTTCCATCCTGTTTTGTTGTTTTAAAGCTCTTTCTTGTATTCCTCACCCTGCCTAGTCTTTTGCTGTTCAAGAAAAAAACAGTGCTCTGTTGCCTATATCTGGTGAAATTGTCAGATACCTGTACTTGCAAAAATCTTCTGTGCATCACTGAACTTCCCTGTGCTTCACTGCTTTATGGAAACAGAAGTGCTGTGTGGAGGCAAAAGCTTTAAAAATTCAGAATAAATACATACAATCGCTAGACAGGAAATGTAGCTTCCACAAACCACGTTAATAAATTCTGAATGAGGAATGAATAATCTAGTCACATATGATTTAAAGAAAATTAACCCATAAAGGGACAGATGCAGGCAAGAAAACCTCTTCTATTAAAGTTAAAAACCCTATAGCTTGCTTAACTTCACAGAATTGATGCTAGGAGGGGAGATGAACTGCTTAAACTGTATGCCAGTACTGACATGAGTGAAAAATAGTTACAAATTTATCATGAGTAAATAGCATTTGGAAGTGAGAAAATGTTTCTAAGGTGCTCAGTTAGTTGAAGAACTAGAATTGTCTTCATGTAAGGGCACAATGGTTTCCTATTTGATATTCAGCATTTAATAAGCACATGGAAGAGATTATATGTGGAGACTGGACCCATACTTCTGTGTTCATAGAATCAACCAGGTTGGAAGAGACCTCCAAGATCATCCAGTCCAACCTAGCACCCAGCCCTAGCTAATCAACTAGACCATGGCACTAAGTGCCTCATCCAGGCTTTTCTTGAACACCTCCAGGGACGGTGCCCTGGGCAGCCCATTCCAATGCCAATCACTCTCTCTGTCAAGAACTTCCTCCTAACACCCAGCCTATACCTCCACTGGCACAACTTGAGACTGTGTGCCCTTGTTCTATTGCTGGTTGCTTGGGAGAAGAGGCCACCCCCCACCTGGCTACAATGTCCCTTCAGGTAGTTGTAGACAGCAATGAGGTCACCCCTGAGCCTCCTCTTCTCCAGGCTAAACAGGCCCAGCTCCCTCAGCCTCTCCTCATAGGGTTTGTGTTCCAGGCCCCTCACCAGCTTTGTTGCCCTTCTCTGGACACGTTCCAGCACCTCAACATCTCTCTTGAATTGAGGAGCCCAGAACCAGGTCTCACATATTCAGAAAGACCTTGTGAAAACTGCTTGCATTCCTGTTATTTTCCAGTTAAAGGCTGGCTAGCTTCGTCTGGATTTCGTGATCTTTTTGCAGCCATAAATGGCTAACACAAGAGACAGAATACTACTGCTATCACTGCATCTCCTTTAAAATGGTTCATTTGCCCCAGGCTTCAGGATTTAGCTGTAATGAAGATGAAAGATTGATGGCTGACTGCTGACCTACTTTGAGGAAATGAAAGAGCAGGTGGCATGCTGCTGACTCGGAAAGTGAAAGACTGTACTAAATGCAGAGAAATAAAAGCACGGCTAAATAAAGTCTCCTTTAGATCACAGCTATTTTTCAGTAGTCCAAAACATAATAATATACATCTGGGAACCTCAAAACCTCTTTTATATATTTGTGTGTGTAAATATATTTAACCTATTTGAAATAGTTATTCTCATTTGACATAAGAAGGCTCCATGAATTATTGCTAGGGTTTTGAATCTATCCAACTGTCACAGTGCATTGTGATAGCAAGAGCTAGATGAGGCAAATTACACAAAATAATGTTCAGCTTTAAGTGTGACACACTTGTGTCAGTGCTTGCAACAAACTGTTCACCAACTTTGCTTTAACCTTTGGTCAAAGAGAGGCATGTTCATCTAAGGAGAGAATTAAGGCATTGCCAGCTGTGTGACAGAAGTCTATAATAGTGACTACCAGCTCTCAAACAAACAGTTGCCACCTTTTAACTGTGAGCAGTGTGCTCTAGTTTGTCTGGGACCTCAAATGTGAATCATGAGAAGAGGCTAAAGGAGAACATTTCCAGTTTCTTGTTAGCAGTCTTGGGTTTGAAGCAAGCCAGTGAGTACATGGGCAAATTGATCTGATGTTGACCACCAAATATGGCTGTGAGTTCGCATGACTGTCAAGTTAATAGAAAATGGCATCATTTGTAAGCTAATTGCTTTCATTACAAAGCAATTATCTTCCATGTTTTGGAGCAGGTAGAGAAGAAAAGAGCCATATTGCCTACCTTGAGATCTAATGGGAAATGGACTGAGCTGCAAGCCAAGAGACTTGTGTTGTAAGTGAACATTCTCCCCTTACTTCTTGCATTTCTACACTTCCAGCAACCCCTCATTGTTAACTACAGTGTCGTGCTGACATCTTGAAGTGAAAGGAAATTTTGCAATTTAAGTATATCCCTCTTTATTCATCTTCAGATGGCAACAGGACCCTAGTTTGTCATTTAAAGCATCCAATTCTCATTCATTTGGGGAAGAGTCAAAGGTGTGTGCTATTTTTAAATCAAGTCTGTCTCTGACTTTCAGAAAATTATTGTAAAAGTTCAAGATTGTGATAAAAGGGAACTTTGTAGATCTTTTGACTCCTGTTCTTTTACGTGGAGTGCTTTTTGTTTAGCCTTTGGGTGTAATTCAGACATGGGAGATACTGACCTATTACGTTGTCCAGTCTGTAGCTATTCCAAAGACTTTTCCTTCTTTTAAGTCTAGGAATAAAATCTTATTTTAGTGTCTGACATTCAGCCTATCTTCTAAAACGGCTTAGTAACACATTAGTCATTTGTCTTTATTTTCCAGTTTTGAAAGGAAGACAGCTAGAAGAAGTGGCCACTTGTAATTTTGGTGTCATTCAAAGCCTGACAGTGAAGGGGAAAAACATGGACATGTTTATCAGGAAAAGTGCCAAGTGTAGGTGCTTAGCTGCCTTTCCTCACCCTGCAGAACATTCCAGTTAGAAGAAAATGTGCATTTGGCTTTTTTTTTGTGTGTGTTGTGGGTGCAGGAGAGTTGCAGGTGATTTTGCCTTTGTGTCTGAGTAGCGATATAAGTGTGCATCCTCAAAAAGCCAACATTTCATTTCAGCATTTTTTTCCTAAAAAGAATTATTTGTTCTGAGTTGTTGTATTAATAATTATGGGTGTGGTTGCCTTAGGCTGTAGGTACTGTGATATTTAAACTTCCTTTTCTCTGGTTTTGATGTACCTTACCATGTGTCTGGCAGATGTTCTCACAAAGCAAACGTGCTTGGTTGCAGTGCAATCCCAAGTGAGCATTGTGCCCTTGATCATCACTCTCTGTGTGCCACCATCCAGCCAATTCCTTATCCAGCAGTGCTCCACCCATCAGGTCCATGTTTTTCCAGTTTGGTGACCAGGATGTCATGTGGGACAGAGTCAAATGCCCTATTCAGATCCAGGTAGATGATGACAGTTGCCCTTCCCTTGTCCACTGTTGCTGTGACTTCATCATAAAAAAACACTAAATTTGTCAGGCATGATTTGCCCTTTGTCGAAGCCATTGCTGGTTACCACCAATCACCTCTGCTTTGTTTACCATTTGCCTTAGCAGAGCCTTCAGTAGGATCTGCTCCATGATCTTGCCAGACACAGAGGTGAGACTGACTGGTTTGTAGTACTTGGGGTCCTTTTTTCCCTTCTTGAAGCTGGGCATTATGCTTGTCCTTTTCCAGTCAGCAGGAACTTCACCAGTCTGCCATGACCTTTCAAATATGATCAGCAGTGGCTTAGCAACTTCATCTGCCAATTCTCTCATGACCTCTGGGTGGATCTTGTCAGGCCCCACGGACTTGTGCACATTCAGACTCCTTAAGTGCTCACAAACATGATCTTCAATTATAGTGGGCAGATCTCCTTTCTCCTCCTCTTTACTTTTGCCCTCTGGGACTTGAACACTGTGGTTGGAGCCCTTGCTGTTGAATGAAGACTGAGGCAAAGAAGTCATTGAGCACCTCAGCCTCATCCACATCCTTTGTCACCAGATCTCTATTTCCCTTCTGGAATGATCCCATATTCTCCCTAGTCCTCCTTTTCTCACTAATATACCTGAAGAAGTTCTTGTTCCCCTTAATGTCCCTAGTCAGATTTAATTCTAGCTGTCCTTTCGCATTCCTAACCTGAGCTCTGCTTGCACAAACAACTTCTTTGTATTTGTCCCAGGTTACCTGTCTTTGCTTCCACTCTCTCTCCTGGTGTTCTTACCTGCCTTCCTGTTTTTTGGGATTCATTGCTCCTGGGCCTGGAGGATCCTTGAACACTGACCAGCTTTCCTGCCCCACTCCCCTTCCTTCCAGGTTTTTTTCTCACACCAAGCAGGTCCTGAAGAGGTTCAAATATGCTCTTCTGAAGTCCAGAGCAGCAAGTTTGCTATGCACTCTCCTTTATGCCTTGAGGATATTAACCTCTACCATTTCATGGTCACTGCAGCCAAGGCTATCCTTCAGCTTCACTTCACTCACCAGCCCCTCCTTGCTTGTGAGGACTAGGTCCTGCATAGCAGCTTTTCTTGTGGGTTCCTCTGCCACAACGAGGAGGACGTTATCATCAGTGCATTCCAGGAACCTCTTAGATTGCTGCATCTACACCAATGCACGCAGCTTGGGTAACAAGCAGGAGGAACTGGAAGTCCTGGTCCACTAGGGTGACTATGATATAGTTGCCATTTCAGAAACTTGGTGGGATGACAGGCATGACTGGGCTGCTATACTGGGGGGATATAACCTCTTCAGGAGAGATAGGCAAGGGAGAAGAGGAAGAGGGGTGGCTCTGTATATTAGGGAGTCACTCCATGCCACTGAGCTTGAGGTGAGGGACTAAGGTGTTGAGAGCTTGTGGGTTAAAATCAGAGGGAGGACTAATAAATCTGACATCCTGGTTGGAGTCTGTTACAGACCACCCAACCAGGATGAAGAAACAGATGAGATATTTTACAAACAGCTGGAGGCTGTCTCAAGATCAGATCTTGTCCTTGTGGGTGACTTTAACCTGCCAGATATCTGCTGGGAACTTAATTCAGCAGAGAGGAGGCAGTCCAGGAGATTTCTAGAGTGCATGGAGGACAGCTTCATGACCCAGCTGTTAAGTGAGCCTACTAGGGGTCAAGCTCAGCTTGACCTGCTGCTGTCCAACAGAGAAGGGCTGGTAGGAGATGTGGCAGTGGGAGGCTGCCTGGGGTGTAGTGATCACGAGTTAGTGGAGTTTTCAATATGCAGGGAGGTAGGGAGGCACTACAACAAAACCTACACCTTGGACTTTCGGAGGGCAAACTTCAGTTTGCTTAGGAAACTTATTTCCAAAGTCCCCTGGGCAGCAGTCCTTGAGAACAAAGGGGTCCAGGATGGTTGGACCTACTTTAAACAGGAGCTCTTGAAGGCACAGGAGCTGGCAGTTCCCAAGTGCCGAAAGATGAGCCACAGGGGGAGGCGACCAGCCTGGATGAATAAACAGCTCCTGAAGGAATTGGGGGAAAAAAAGAGGGTGTATCACCTCTGGAAGGAGGGGAAGGCTTCTCCTGACGTGTTTAAGGAGGTAGCCAGATTATGCAGGAGAAAAATTAGAGAGGCTAAGGCCCAGCTAGAACTTAGGCTGGCCACTTCCGTGAAAGTTAACAAAAAGCACTTTTATAAATTTATCAACGCTAAAAGGAAGGGCAAGAAGAGCCTCCACTCCTTACTGGACCAGGAGGGGAACACTATAACTGGTGATGTAGAAAAGGCTGAGGTCCTGAATGCCTTCTTCGCCTCAGTTTTCAACAGTAAGGAGGGAGGAGTTCAGGGCAAGTGTCCTCTTGAACTGGGGGATGGGGTCGGGGAGCAGCGTGTTCCCCTGGAAATTCATGAAGAAGTAGTTCAGGACCTGCTGAGCCATCTGGACACCCACAAGTACATGGGACCAGATGGGATCCATCCCAGGGTGCTGAGAGAGCTGGCAGCTGAGCTGGCCAAGCCACTCTCCATCATTTTCCATCAGTCCTGGCTCACCAGAGAGGTCCCAGGAGACTGGAAAATGGCCAACGTGGTCCCCATCCACAAGAAGGGTCGGATGGAGGAACCTGGGAACTACAGACCTGTCAGCCTGACCTCAGTGCCAGGGAAACTGATGGAGCAGGTTATCTTGGGGGTGATAAGAGCGTACCTGAGGGATGGCAAAGGGCTCAGGTCCAGCCAGCATGGGTTTAGGAAGGGCAGATCCTGCCTTTCTAACCTGATCTCCTTCAATGATCAGGTGACCCGCTTGGTGGATGTGGGGAGGCCTGTGGATGTGGTCTGTCTGGACTTCAGCAAGGTCTTTGACACTGTCCCCCACAGCAAACTGCTGGCTAAGCTGTCAGCCCATGGCTTGGATGGTAACACTCTGTGCTGGGTTAGGAACTGGCTGGAGGGACTAGCCCAGAGAGTAGTGGTGAATGGTGCCACATCCAGCTGGCGGCTGTCACTAGTGGTGTCCCTCAGGGATCTGTGCTGGGCCCCATCCTCTTTAACATCTTCATAGATGATCTGGATGAGGGCATGGAGTCAGTCATCAGCAAGTTTGCAGATGACACCAAGCTGGGGGCAGATGTGGCTGGGTTGGAGGGCAGAAGGGCTCTGCAGTGGGACCTTGACCACCTGGACAGATGGGCAGAGTCCAAGGGGATGGGGTTCAATAGCTCCAAGTGCAGGGTGCTGCACTTTGGCCACAACAATCCCATGCAGAGATACAGGCTGGGGTCGGAGTGGCTGGAGAGCAGCCAGACAGAGAGGGATCTGGGGGTGCTGATTGATACCCACCTGAACATGAGCCAGCAGTGTGCCCAGGTGGCCAAGAGAGCCAATGGCATCCTGGCCTGCATCAGGAATGGTGTGGTCAGCAGGAGCAGGGAGGTCATTCTGCCCCTGTACTCTGCACTGGTTAGACCACACCTTGAGTCCTGTGTTCAGTTCTGGGCCCCCCAGTTTAGGAGGGACATTGAGATGCTTGAGCGTGTCCAGAGAAGGGCGACGAGGCTGGGGAGAGGCCTTGAGCACAAGCCCTATGAGGAGAGGCTGAGGGAGCTGGGATTGTTTAGCCTGGAGAAGAGGAGGCTCAGGGGTGACCTTATTGCTGTCTACAACTACCTGAAGGGTGGTTGTGGCCAGGAGGAGGTTGCTCTCTTCTCTCAGGTGGCCAGCGCCAGAACAAGAGGACACAGCCTCAGGCTGCGCCAGGGGAAATTTAGGCTGGAGGTGAGGAGAAAGTTCTTCACTGAGAGAGTCATTGGACACTGGAATGGGCTGCCCGGGGAGGTGGTGGAGTCGCCGTCCCTGGAGCTGTTCAAGGCAGGATTGGACATGGCACTTGGTGCCATGGTGTAGCCTTGAGCTCTGTGGTAAAGGGTTGGACTTGATGATCTGTGAGGTCTTTTCCAGCCCTGATGATACTGTGATACTGTGATATCTGTTGTGCAAGGGCAGCTGGTAAGACTGAGAACACCAGGAGGGGGCTCTCCTGCCTCTGTGGGGAGGGGACTTGTCTAGGTAGCAAGGCTGCTAGCCTTGAGCTCTCTGGTAAAGGGTTGGACTTGATGATCTATGAGGTCTCTTCCAACCTTGATGATACTGCGATATACATTAACAATATCATAGAATCATAGAATATCAGGGGCTGGAAGGGACCTTGAAAGCTCATCCAGTCCAATTCCCCTGCCAGAGCAGGATCACCTATGTCAGATCACACAGGAATGTTTCCAGGCAGGTTTTGAATATCTCCAGAGAGGGAGACTCCACAACCTCCCTGGGCATCCTGTTTCAGTGTTCTGTCACCCTCACAGGGAAAAAATTCTCCTCATGTTTAAGTGAAACTTCCTATGCCTCAGATTCCACCCTTTGCCCTTTGTCCTGTCATCAGGCATCACTGAGTAGAGCCTGGCTCCATCCTCCTGGCACTCGCCCTGCACATATTTATAAACACTGATGAAGTCACCTTTCAGTCTCCACTCCTCCAAGCTGAAGACCCCCAGCTCCCTCAGGCTGTCCTCATAACAGAGACGTTTTTTTCCCTTAATCATCTTTGTGGCTCTGTGCTGGACACTCTCAAGCAGTTCTATATCCCTCTTGAACTGGGTGGCCCAGAACTGAACACAGTACTGCAGATGCAGCCCCATTAGGGCAGAGCAGGGGGGCAGGAGGACCTCTCTTGACCTACTCGCCACAGCCCTTCTAATACACTCCAGAATGACATTGACCCTCCTGGCCACTAGAGCACATTGCTGGGTCATGGTCAACCTCCCATCCACCAGCACCCCCATATCCTTTTCCCCTTCACTGCCTTCCAACAGATCAGTTCCCAACCTGTCCTGATCCCTGGGGTTGTTCTTTCCCAGGTGCAAGACTCCACACTTGCCCTTGCTGAATTTCATTCAGTTTCTCCCTTTCCAGCCCTCCAGCCTGTCCAAGTATGGCTGAATGGCAGCACAGGCTTCTGGTGTGGCAGCCACTCCATCCAGTTTGGAGTCATCAGCAAACTTGCTGACAGTGCCCTCTGTGCCCTCCTCCAGGTCATTAATATACTGAACAGAACTGGTCCCAGTACTGACCCCTGTGAGACCCCATAAGTCACAGGCCTCCAACCAGACTCCTTCCCATTGACCACAACGCTCTGGCTTCTTTCCTTCAACCGGTTCCAAATCCACCTCACTACCTGATCACCCAGACCACACTGCCTCAGTTTAGCCAGAAGGGTGCTGTGAGAGACAGTGTCAAATGCTTTACTGAAATCAAGATAAACTACATCCACCATCATCAGTCCACCTGGTTGTGTCCTCATAAAACTCTATCAGGTTGGTCAAACATGACTTCCCCTTGGTAAAACCATGTTGACTGCTTCTAATGGCCCCACTGTCCTTGATATGCTTAAGGACAGTGCCAAGGATAAGTTTCTCCATTACCTTTCCAAAGATGGAGGTGAGGATGACCAGTCTGGATTTATCTGGATCCTCCTTCTTACCTTTCTTGAAAATTTGAGTGACATTTGACCTCCTGTAGTCCCCAGGCACCTCTCCTGCCCACCATGACTTACTGAAGATGGTGGAAAGTGGTCTGGCAATGACCTGTGCCAGCTCCCTCACCACCCATGGGTGCCTGCCATAGGGACCCATGGACTTATGGATGTCCAGATTACTCAGCTGTTCCTTAACCCAGTCCTCATCAACCAAAGAAGACTCCTTTGTCATGCTTTCATCTGGTGCCTTAAGTGTCAAGGGCTCCTGAGGACAGTCTCCAGCAGTATAGACAGAGACAAAGAAGCCATTTAGTAACTGCTTTCTTTGTGTCCTCTGTCACCCAGGCACCCACCTCATTCAGCAGAAGGCCTACATTGCCTCTAATGTTATCTTTTCCTGCAATGTATTTGAAGAAGCCTTTTCTGTTATCCTTGACTTTTCTTGCATGGTTGAGTTCCAACGAGGCCTTAGCCTTCCTAGTTGTTTCCCTGCATCCTCTGACAACAGCCCTCCCTGTACTCCTCTCAGGTGGCCTGTAGACTCTCTTCTTCCACCTAAGTTTGCTTAGCAGTTCCTGACTTAACCATGTAAGTCTTCTGGCTCCCTTTCTCAATTTCCCACTTTCTGGGATGCACTGATCTTGAGCTTGGAAGAAGAGGTCCTTAAACGTCAACCAACTATCGTGGGCCCCTCTGCCTTCTAGTGTCCTGTCCCATGAGATTTCACCCAACCATTGCTTGAAAAGCCTGAAGCTGTCCCTCCTAAAATCCAGGATTGTAGTCTTGCTTGATATCCTGTTCCTACCAGATAAGATCCTGAACTCCACCATCTCATGATCACTAAGGCCACGACTGCCCTCAACCTTCAGTGCTTCAACCAGACTCTCCTTGTTGGTGAGGATAAGATCCAATGGTACTCCTCTCCTAGTTGGCTCCTCCACCATTTGCATAAGGAAGTTATCATCGATGCACTGGCAGAACCTCCTGTACTGTGGCTGGCTAAGTAGCCTTTCCAGCAGATATCTGCATAGTTAAATTCTCCCATGAGAACCAGGGCCTATGATTGTGAGGCTGCTGTTAGCTGCTTGTAGAAGGTCTCATCAACTACCTGATCCACAACTGTATCACCCATGCTAGCCTGTCCCTTAATTCGCACCCACAAGCTCTCAACTCAGCCCTCATCCACTCCTGGAATATGGAAAAATGATCCTTTTCTACTGATCTTACTTGACCCAAACCATGAGAAACCGGAGTGAAGGTGAGTGAAAGAAGAAAGAAGAGTAGGGCTTAAGGATCAGAGGCCCAGAAGCCAGCAAAGGAAACAAGGCAAAACCGTGTAGCTTCCAGTGAAAATGACTGTGCTTGGAATGGGCTGCCCGGGGAGATGGTGGAGTCGCCCTCCCTTGGGCTGTTCAAGGCAAGGTTGGACGTGGCACTTGGTGCCATGGTCTAGCCTTGAGCTCTGTGGTAAAGGGTTGGACTTGATGATCTGTGAGGTCTCTTCCAGCCCTGATGATACTGTGATACTGTGATATCTAACAAGCATCTATAAAGAAAATACAAAGATAATTTTTATCTTGTCTCAAACACAGACTGCAAAACAGGAGCTGGATAATTCTTTTTGAAAGGTTAATGAAGTCTAGCTATTTAAATTATGAGTTTTGGAGTGCATTTTGGAAGTAGGACTGTTTCAGTGGAGCTAGTAAACATTAATTTTAAATAACACTCTTGCCTTAAGAGATGTAGTCAGAAAATTGCATGGTGATGTCCATGTTCTTCTTCTGTTTAAGAAGCACCTTGTACCTATGTGAGGTGGATGCTGTTTTCCTTTTGTACTAAATTAGAATCCATGGAAATTGACTCTCACTGCTACCACCATGTCTCTGTATCCCTAGACATGTTTTCCCTATGAAGTTGGGAGGGGTTGAGTAAAGGCTTATGCTGAAGTGTATGTACTTTGTGACATCTCTAAATTGATTTCGTCCTGCCTTATACCCATTTCATTCACATTGGAATTAGTGCCAGTATACAGTTCTTAATACAAAATCTTTTTCTAATTCTGCAATTTTTTTTTTTTATCACCACTTCAACTGAAATAGTTTTAACTGATTTATGTTAAGCCAGTGATGCTTATTTTGTAGGGAAGCCACAAAGTTCCAAGCTTGCAAGTTACTTGTCACAATGACATGCTCACTCTGGGTGCAATAAGTTGAAGAGTTGGGATCTTGTTCTCTTCTCCAGCTCTGCATCTGGAAGAGTTAGGTATTTGAATGCTTCGGTTAGAGTCTATAACTAGTTGGTGTACAAGGGGATAAAGAGTTGACTTATGGAAATCAAGGGGAAAACTGATTTGCTTTGGGATTCACTTTTTCTTGGTATTGTCAGTGTCATCAATGGAATTACTCATTGTAAGTAATTTGTGAGATTTAAAATAGGAGTGGTCTGTAAAAAAAAAGTTCAGTGGTGATTTTTTTTCTTCCCCCTCCTCATTCTTGGTCACTACCCTCCTTGTTTGCCTAAGTCTTTCAATGAACAGAACTGTAGCTTTTTATCTTTGATGTATATCCCCTTTGATTAGGAGATCATCAATTATTTAGATTGTTCTAAACCTTGCAGCTTAATACTTTGAACATAAGACTGTAAGTAGAGCATTTTGAAGATCAGTGTTTAAAAATAGGTCATGTTTTTCAAGAGACTAGCCAGTTCAGTGCTTGAAAATATGGAAAGCCTCCTGATTAACATTCAGTATTTATTAACCTAATATGGACTTGTTTTTAAAACATTAGCCATATTATTTTCTTTATTTAGAAAATATAAATATTCTTATGAAGATTACTTAGTGCCATTTTTGTTATTAACAGAAACTATTAAAACCCAAGAAAAGCAATATTTAAATGGTTCTGTTGAAGAAGAGGAAGGTATTTTTCTAATTTGCTTCAACATCCATTTCATATGGTTTGGGAACCTTATAAAAGTATCAGTGTTGTTTTTCTATGATAATTATCTCTTGCATGTTCTTTATTATTATTATTAATAGTAATAATAATATTTTGCATTTCTGAAGCACTTTTCATCTACCAACCTCAGTTCTTTTAACAAACAGCTAATTAGACTTCAAAACACAGTAAGTGGTGTTATACCCACTTTTCTGCAGGGCAGTGCTGGAGGACAAACCATGCTGCCTCTCAGTAGGCAGTCCAGAATGCTTGAGAGGATGAGAAGGAACCCCCATGAATATGCATTGTGCATTAATATGCCACGAGGGAAGTTTTCCTACTTATTCCAACTAATTAGCTCCTGGCCTGATAAGTGAAAAGGACAGAAATTTCAACTGCTCCCTGAACTGAATGCTTAAAAGTTTTCCTCTTATCTAGTCATATGTTAGGAGGAAGTTCTTGACAGAGTGATTGGCAGTGGAGTGGGCTGCCCAGGGAGGTGGTGGAGGCACCGTCCCTGGAGGTGTTCAAGAAAAGACTGAATCTGGCACTCAGTGACATGGTCTAGTTGATTGGATAGGGCTGGGTGCTAGGTTGGACTGAATGATCTTGGAGGTCTCTTCCAACCTGGTTGATTCTATGATTCTATGATTCTATGTCACAGTAACAGTAAAGCTTTTCACAGTGGCTTCATATGCCAGAGAGAAGTTCAAACAAAACTAGCTGCTTACAGATATTTTTGAATTAAAACATATTTCCATCTTGGCCTTTTAAAATTGTGACAATTTCATTTCTTCCAGCTTTGCTTTTTTTAAGTTTTGGGTTTGTTTTTCACATAAGTGCTGGCCAAATGCTTTCAACAATTACTGGCCTGAAACTGTAGCTCCTGATACTCTACTAGTTTCAGTGGCTTTCCAGGTGCTGTGATGTTTTAAGAACTCGTTACATAGAGGTATATTAGCAATTTTCACTCCACATCAATCCTGATACAGAACTAGTTATCTCATCAAACTGTACATTCAGTTTAACAGCCTTCTTTTAAATAAGGAGGATAAATATCTACCATGAAGTGCCTGGCCTGGAAAATAAGTGGATTGCAGTGGATATTGGCAACTTAGACCTCAGCAAGGCTTTTGACGTGGTTATAGATGAGCTGTTGAAGTAGAGGCTAGATGAAGACAGTGAGCTGAAAACTTGGAAGTTTAGTTGGAGGCCAATAGCTTTTGGTGTACCCCAGGGATCAAGGCTGGGTGCAGTCCTGTTCAACATCTTCATTAATGATCCAGAGAATGGGGCAGAGGGTACCCGTAGCAAGGTTGCTGGTGACACAGAACTGAGAGGAGTGGCTGATATACTATGGGGTAAAGCTGGCATCCAGGCAGACCTTCGCAGGCTGGAGAAATGGCTGACAGGAACCTAACACAGTTTAACAAGAGAAGTGCAGATTCCTGCACCTAAGCAGAAAGAACTGCTGGAAAGCAGCTCAGCAGAAAAGGACCTGGGGTTCCTGGTGGACACCAAATTGACCACAAGCAGGTAAGGAGCCCTTACAGAGGCTAAGGGTATTGTGAGCTGCATTAGGCTAAGCGTTGCTAGCGAGTCAAAGAGGTGATCCTTCCCCTCTACTGACTACCGATAAGGGCACTCCTGGAATGCTGGATCCAGTTCTGGGCTCCTCAGGACAAAAGAGATGTTGGCATACTAGAGGGAGTCCAACAAAGAGCTGTAAAAATGAAGAGTCTGGACATCTGTTCTGTGAGGAGAGACTGAGAACGCTGAGGCTGAGGGGGATCTTATCAAAGTATATAGAGGAAGGGGGTAATGAGGATGGAGCTGGACTCTTTTCAGTGGTGCCCAGTGATGGGACCAGAGGCAATGGACACAAACAAAAAGTTTTCTCTACGTCAGGAAACACTTTTTGTTTGTGTGGATGACTGAGCACAGGTTGCCCAGGGAAGTGGAGGAGTCTCTATCCTTGGAGATATTCAGAAGCTGTCTGGGAAACCTGTAGCTGGCCATACTTGAACATTATTGTTGCACTATATTACCTTCAGAGATGCCTTTCCACCTCAACCATTCTGTCATCTTTTGATTATCTGAAATGAAAATGTGAATTTCCTAAGCTCAAGGCTGCTTGGGATTTCCTCCCAGCTACTAATTTTACCTTGGTTGCCATGGAATCAAAGGCAGAGAAGCAGAAGAAATCAAGTAATGAAGCCTACAAGTAGTTTCTCAAGGGAACAAGGAACCACGTAAGGTAAATTGATAATAAATAAAAACTATTGCTCACTTTACTGAATGTTTGAGAAAATATCAGAAGCATGTCTTTGAATGCAAAACTATCTGGATTCATATTTTGCATCTTTTTTGAATAGCTGCATTTTCTCCCTATTATCCTGGATTTGTTACTAGTGTAATTTTTACACAGTAACATGGCTTTGTGTTTTCTTCAATTTATTGCGTACGCAGAGGATGTTAATAAGACCAGTGAAAACACCCACCATTTAGATCTTGCTTTAAGAGCAAATTGAGGCTGTCCAACACACAGGTGAACTTCACTGTCATTTTTTTTATGGTGTTTTAAAAAGGAAGTTTTCACTGTTCACGAATTTGTGTCCTGGAGACTAGGTAGAAGACCACTGTGAAAGGAAGAACATCAACACTGACTGCGATATTTATTGTACCTATTTCTTTAGTGTTTTTAAAAGAGAATAAGCTAAAACTACTGGTAGAAATTCCTTTTCTTTAACATGATGGTGTCATGTTGTCTACCTCTCATGAAGCAGCTTCTCATAACATACATCATAGCTTTTTTGCCTCTGTATTTTTTTCTTAATGGTCGAACTGCTGATTCAGTCCCTGCTCTGCACAGCCACCAGCATGTGCTTAGTGGCTGAACTATACTTTTTTCTAAGCTGTGGTGGTTTGGGTGTTCCCTGCCCCCCCCCACTTTAGAAAACACCCAGACTAGAGTCAGCCAGCTCTGGAAATTGAATGAAGCTTATATTTACAACTTAGCAGAATATACAAGCAGATATTTGCAGTATATAAAGTTATATACAGAAATACACAAGGAAAAAGGTAATACAGAAACACAACAGCCTTTCCAGAAACCCAGAAACCTGAGTCCCCAGGAGGGACTCTCAACCACTGCTTTACCTTCCCCCTACCCCTCTCAACCTTACCCCAATCCCAAGGAAGAATGGAGGTTCAGCCAGGGGGTTAGGAAGCAAAGTGGATTAGTCAGAAAAATGGCAGAGAAACAGAGGGTGAGGTTAGAGAGAGAGATGCAGCTGAGTTTCCCAGCAGGAGTAGTGGAGTGCCTTATTTATCTTTTGATTCTTCTTCTTGTATCTCTCAGTAAGCTTGAGTGAAGTAGACATCACCACTGTTTTCCTTTCACAGCCTGTAATCTAGTTCTTCTCAACAAAACATTCTAGCCTGCTTCAAACTAGCACATAAGCACATCCAGCATTCCTTTTACCACCAGATTCCATGACAAGAAATTGTATCTTATTCAAGGGAAGGGAGTGAAGTTTTTTAAATACTCATTTTTTAAAGCTTATTTTAAAAAATAATTTATTTGCATTTCTTCTGTTCAAACAAAATAAATATTCAGGACAATCCATGTGAAAAAGTGATACACAGGGCCTCGGGGGTGAAGGGCAATTACAGAGGGTAAAATATGGAGGTGGCGTATTGTAAAGTCAGTAACTACTGGGGAAATTCTAATGTGAGCCTGTTTGCTAAAAACTGTAATGTTTTACAAGGAAAAGCATTAGGAAACTGGCAAGCACTCTGTACTATTTTGTATACTTATCCCTTTTTTCTGATTTGTAGTAAGCAGAAAATCTCAGGTACTCAGACGCCACTAAGAACCACAGTCTCTGTAAATTACGTGGGTCATCAAATGCAGATTATCAACTGTGAAAAGAAGCCTTCTGCTGATCCGTTATGGAGCTACATGAAATTTGCATGAAAATAATTCACTGCCTAACACTAGAAAGAGTGGATTATCCCAAGGAAATGTCTCCAAGGGCTTTAAGATGCAGCACAGCTGTAGTCTTTTACATGACCTGTTTGCTGTGTCTTGGCTAGTAGAGCTGAACAGTTGCAAACCCTCTGATAGATCTCAGTTTTGCTGAGTAAAACTATTTGGTGTGTAGGGATTGCCATTTATCTGACTATCCATAGGCTGCAGTATTTGTCCTAGAAGTAACTCTGACAGAATAAGGGCTATAGCAGCAAGTGATATCACCTGCTGAAAGAACCAGCTGTGAGCAATAAAAATGATCAGAGAGTATTGTTTTGGCAAAGTGCAGGTTTGTCTTTTTATTTTCTTGTTTGTCATTTTAATGTAACAGATGTGTGCAATCAGAACTTCTTCCTAATACTGAAAATGTGAGAATACATTCCTGCATATTTTAACTTAAAAAAATTGAAAACTATTTACCATGTATTCATGTTTGGTAAGAAAAAGTATAGACTTTCTCCTTTTTGTTTAACATTGTGGCAATACCTGTGCCCTTCCTGGCTGGAACACAGAGATGATTAACACAAATGTTAAATGTTCTTCTTCATTCCCCTTCATTCCTTGATTTCTTCTTTCTCTGCCTTTTTCTCAGTGTATATTTTGCATCACAGAATCACAGACTCAATTGTGTTGGAAAAGATCTTCAAGATCATCAAATCCAACCTATCACCCAACATTATCTAGTCAAATAAATCATAGCACCAACTGCCACATCCAGTCTCTTTTTAAACACTTCCAGGAATGGTGACTCCACCACCTCCCTGGGCAGCCCATTCTATTGGCCAATCACTCTTTCTGTGAAGAACTTCCTTCTAACATCCAGCCTAAAACTCCCCTGGCACAGCTTGAGACTATGTCCCCTCATTCTGTCACCGATTTCCTGAGAGAAGAGACCAACATGGCCACAACCTCCTTTCAAGTAGTTGTAGACAGTAATAAGGTCACAGAATCATAAAAACATTCCAGTTGGAAAAGACCCCCAGGATCATTAAGGCCAACTGTTATCTCTACTCTACAAAGTTCACCCTTAAACCATATCCCCAAGTATCACATCCAAACGACTTTTAAACATATCCAGGATTGGTGACTCAACCACCTCCCTGGGAAGCCCATTCCAATGCCTGACCACTCTTGCTGGGAAAAAATGTTTCCTAATATCCAGTCTGAACCTACCCAGTCACAGCTTGAGGCTAATCCCTCTTGTTCTACCACTATTTACCTATGAGGAGAGACCAGCACTGGTGTCTCCACAACATCCTTTCAGATATCTGTAGACAGCAATGAAGTCTCCCTTCAGCCTTCTCTTTTTCAAAGTAAACAGCCCCAGCACCCTCAGTCACTATTCTTAAGATTTCTTTTCCAGGTCTCTCACCAGCTTTGCTCTCTCTGCACTCACTCCAGTATCTTCACATCCTTCTTGTAGTGAGATGACCAAAACTGAATACAATACTCAAGATGTAACCTCAGCAGAGCCAAGTACAAGGGGACAATCACCTCCCAACTCCTGCTGGATACAGCATTTCTAATCCAGGCCAGGCTGCCATTGGCTTGCTTTGCGGCCCAGGCACACTGCTGTCTCATATTGTTTGTCTGTTACAGCCCTCAGGTCCCTTTCTGCCAGACAGCTCTCCAGCCACACTGCCCCAAGCCTGTAGTGTTACTTGGGGTGGTTGTGGACCAAGTGCAGGACCTGGCATTTGGCTTTATTGAAGATCATGCCATTGACATCGCCCCACTGATACAATCTATCTAACCTGAGCCTCCTCTTCTTCAGGCTACACAACCCTAGCCACCTCAGCTTCTACTAGGGCTTGTGCTCCAGCTCCCTCACCAGCCTTGTTACTCTTCTCTGGAAACATTCAAGCATCTCAACATCCTTCTTAAGTTGAGGGGCCTGGAACTAGACACGGTACTCAAGGTGTGATCTAACCAGTGCTGAGTACAGGGGCAGGATCACTTCCCTAGTCCTGCTGGCCACACTATCCCTGATAAAAGCCAGGATGCTACTGGCCTTCTTGGCTACCTGGGCACACTGCTGGCTCATGTTCATCTGGCGGTCAAACAGTACCCCCAGGTTTTTCCTTTTTTTGCATTCTTGTGGCTGCCTTCTTTCCAGATTACTCCTTTCTTCTTTATTTGTTCATTTTAACCTACTACAATTCTTAGCTTAGCTTTTGCCATTGAAAGCTTGCATTTACTCCTCCTTCCAAGGGAAAATTTTTGGTTTTCTTTCTTCTGCTGAGGACACACTTGTGTTTGGCTAAGTAGAGTACTTCCCTTTCTGCTAATTTTACCTCTGCATCTAGCGAGGTGTGCACTTACTTTGCCCAGCTCAATATTCCATAGTGTGGTTCTACAGCAAAAATATTAGCCACTGCTACTGTGTGCAGCAGTTTTGAAGTTCACCATATTGCTGTAAAAACAAGCTATACAGTGCACTACCTACTTACTCTCTGAGATATCTGTATCCACTACAGATCAGCTCTTTCTCAGCCTCTGAAACTATTATTTTTTTTCCCTTGAGTCTTTTCCCCTGAGAGCCTGCCTTTCACTTCTATGTAGACAGAGTCAACAATGAGACAATAGATGTGTATCTGCAACTATGGAGACACTGTCTTTGTCACAGAATTGCAGAATCTTAACAACAAAATAGAAATAAAAGGCTAAGAAAATGAATTACTGTTTTGATAGTTAATAATACACATTCATAATAGAACTTCATCTGAAGTGTTAATAATACATGCAAAAAAAAAGGCTTGTTATGAGAGAATTATAAGCAGGCATTTTTGTCGTAGTTGCACTGTCAGAAGGGAATGTACTGGTGGTGGATCAAGCAATGTACTTGTTTTTCCAGACTACTCTGATCAGTACACCGGTTCATTGAGATTTGAACATTAGTATTACCCTTCTCTAAGACACTTTGCTTGAAAGCCAGTGATTGACAGCCACCTGACCCAGTCTTCACTTCCACTTAAACTTTTATACAAGCTTAACACCTTCCCTGGGTCTTTGATTCATGTGTCAGCCTCCTAATATGTCTTTTTGTGCTGAGAAAAAAGCACTAAGTACTTTTATCTCCTTCAGACTGAGAACCCCAAAATAAACAGCAGAAAGAAATGCTTCATATGACAGCCTGTCTCCTACAGAAAACAGAGCTGTGAAGTGCGTAGACAGATGGCTGCTGCAGGCAAAGCATATTCTCAATGTGCTAAAAAGCAGATTTTTTTCATAAATATTCTGCAGTTTGGGCTTTTGTTTGTTTGGGGTTTGTTTTTTAACTGATGTTACATAAAGGTATTATTAACATTGAACAATGTGTTGTTGGGTTTATGCTCGCTGGTGAATGGGGCAACATCATCATTCCCTTGAGACTCCTCACTGGAAGAACTCTCCTAAGGCAGGCAGGATTGGTTTGTGATCCCAGAAATATCCTCATTTTGGAGATGACACAGAAATTATAAATCACAGAGCAAACCACCTCTGACAGTTTTAGCTGCATTCTTTCCATTAACTTATAGGTGCTTATTATTAGAGTTCAAATATCTGACACTTAAGGAAAAGCCTTTTTATCCTTCCCTGAATTACAGAATTTCTACTGCTGTTACCAGCTGTTGTCTTCTTCATCTCACCAATTTTGAGACTTCTGCACTAATGTTATATCAAAGTATGATATTTTCATGGAATCATAGAATAGTTTGTCTTGGAAGAGATTTTAGCTCCAACTCCCCTGCCGTAGGCAGGGACACATTCCACTAGATCAGGCTGTTTAAAACTCACTCAGGCAGGTCCATGTCTATCTTGTGCTGATGGTACTCAAGTGAGTTCTCACTAGAGCAGAGCTGGGGTAAAAGTCACTTCTCCCAACCTGCTGGCCACATGTCTCTTGAACTTTGTAGTTGATGTCATTGAACTGCAGGACATTTTCATGTGGCTATCTCTCAGGCCTGTCAAGGTCCTTCTGAAAGGCATCCAGAGCATATTGACTGCATCACACAGCTTGGTGTTGGTAAACTTGCTGAGGGTGCCCTCAACCCCACTTTCCGTGTCACGAGGAAAGACATTAAACAGCACCGGCCCAAATAGAATCATAGAATCATAGAATGGTTTAGGTTGGAAGGGATCTTAAAAATCATCTAGTTCCAACACCCACCCACCCCCCTGCCATAGGCAGGAACACCTCCCACTGGAACAGGTTGCTCAAGACCTCATCCAACCTGGCCTTGAACACCTCCAGGGAGCATCCACCACTTCCCTGGGCAACCTGTGCCAGTGTCTCACCACCCTCACTGGAAAGAACTTCTTCCTAAGAGCCAGTTCAAATCTCCCCTCTCCCAGTTTAAGCCCATTACTCCTCATCCTGTCATTACAAGACCTTGCAAATAGTCCCTCCCAACCTTTCGTGTAGGCCTCTTTCAGATACTGGAAGGCTACTATAAGCTATTCTCGAAGCCTCTTCTCCAGACTGAAGAGTCCCAACTCTCCTAGCCTGTCCTCATAGCAGAGGAATAACAGAAAATACTGACCCCTGAGGACTGCCACTCATCACTGGCCTCAGCTGAGACACTAAAAGTTTTATGGTGCTTATTTCTTTCCTTTTACTTGAATATCCTCTCACTACTGTGTTTTCCATCTACCAAACTTAACCACTGATGGCATCAAAACAGCAGATAGGCACTCTTTAGTGTGAAATTTTGCAGTTACATCTAATAATGTAATAGAGAAACAGAGAACATTTTATTACATGAAATGTATATTGTGAAAAACTGGAATACCTGGGTTACTGTGAGTGCAAGAAAACCTGCCTTTTTATTTTCCTGTAAAGAGCTTGCTTTTCTGTTTCTTCTCTCAGACACAGGACACAGTTTAGTTTATTCCACACTGCATGCTCAGAAAGTAGGACTTCTTATCCTTCATTTTCTGTTCTCAATAGTTCTCTTGGTAGTCTAATAACTTTTGAAAGAGCCATGTCTGTTTCTCTAGCCTGAGGGAACTGTCAGACCTGACAGACTGCTGAGCCTCTTCCCTTTAGCCATTCAGGCCAGGTCATAGGTTGGAAGAAAAAAAAGATAATCACAAAAGTTGACACTGAGGCTTTATCTCTGCAAAGAGGAATCATGAAAGACATCTGAGTGAAAACCAGAAGGAAATGGGTCAGAGAAAGTAGCATAAAACAGAAGTGCTGTTAAATTCATGGTGGTGAACATAATTAATGACTACGATCATACAAAGTCAGTGCTTGTCAGCACTGTTAGTAGTCTGAGATGAAAATCCTCTCACCAAAGCTGGTACCAGTTCCTGACCTAGGAGTCTAACCTGTGTGGAAAAGGACCTGTCACCTGTTGAAAATGTAATTGCATTTGTTAAAAGCATTCTCCTTTATTCTTTTGGGGTATTCCTTTTGTATTATCTGCCTGTACGTCCTTGTGGTGTGAACCAATTAATTTCAGGCATCCACCTAATATCAGTCATGGGGCTTTGAGCAGTGCTTGGATTTAAGTTTCCAGTCGTGACTTCATCTCAGAGCAGCTGTACCAGTCCCAGCAAAGTTTTGTACAATATTCAAGCCGCTGTGGGAATCCAAATCATACCTGAAACTTTCACAAAGTTAAAGGTCCTATCCTTTGAATGCTACTTTGCAACTGCATCCATCCTTTATAATGCAGGGATTTTTTTTTTATACTTAAGATGTATGTATGTAGTTGTAGAAAAGGAGCACAGACCATGGACTATCCTTGTCTCTGCCAAATCCACAATCTCTTCCCTGCACAAGAGGTATTCCCCTTATGCCTTTTTTATATCCTGTCTCTGCCTTCTAGTTGATATTAAGGGTGATTTGATGGAGAATTGAGTAACATAGTTTTGTGTGTTTGGCATGTACTCTGTTTGGCTCGTTAGCATACCGAAGGGTGTCAGTCTCTATTGTTTGTACACATCTCAACCTCTCCCTTGAAGCGCACTAAATTAACCTGCATTCCTGTCACATGGCGAGCTGGGCAGTTACTTCACATAATTACAGATGAGCAGAGACATATTTCCCTGAAAACTTAGATCCACTTTCTATGCTTTTTCTCTTAATATTATGATTTTCTGTCCTGCAGAATTTTTATTGCCATTGGTATTACTGGTGTCCTGCAAGCAGTTTTGTCTTTTCATCCCCTGCATTTCATGCCCATGAGCATCCTCTTTTTTACTCCTTTTGTGTGTATAGTAAAGCTTCACCATCTTATGTCAACTCCAGATTTGGTGTACATACAAATTTTCCTGTAATTATATTAAGAAGTGCATTACTAATGTGATTAATTTTAATTTTCTGTTATGGGCAATGCCACATGCTTCAGAAGATGGTGTGAAAGCTCCACATGCACATGGACTGCGCTGTTGTGTGCCCTTATAGAAGTTTATGGCTGACTTACAGCTATGTCTGGTCTTTTAACCTGTCCTTTGTCCATTCTACCTGAACTTGCAAAAGGAATACCTAAAACTTATTTACTTCCCAGGTCTTGCTGGAGACCCACAGCAATTATGTTTTTGGCTCCTTTGGAGTCTCAGAATTCTGTCATTTCAGTGACCTCTTTCAGTAGATTTTTCTTCCTACTCACTGCACCAGCCCACATGCCTGTTTATGAAGCTGCACACTGTTTTCCATCTGCAGCTGCCCATTTCTGCAGAGGTTTTAACGTTACTCAGGGTTCTGAATGAGAATACAAATATTTTCTGGGAAACTTACTGAAGTTCTTTGTTCTCTGCCCGGAACCATACTGACTACACTGTCACAAAAGTTAAAGGGCTCCTGCGAACTATTTCAGTTATATTTCACCATGACAAAGTAAATGGAAGTTATTCAAAAAGAGATTAAGTGCCAGCATCTAATTTTTATTAGGAATGAAAAGTCACAAAGATTAATAGTTTCTGGTCTAAGGGAGTGCTTACAGAAGAAAAAGCTTAACCATGAAATTGACAGTGTCATGTTATGAAGGGGTAATTAATTGATGTGAGATTATGTTTTTCCAAAATTAAAACTGTTTATTAATTTTGATATTCAGAACTCTCACCACCCCCAACCATCTTGCATTAATCAATTTCCCCTCTGCAACACCAATATACCTCTTGCAGCTAATATACTGCTTGCTCACCAGATGGACTCAAAGAGCCCCTTTCTGCTTATGGCTGAAGGCAATGGTGAATTACAAGAGGCTTTAAGTACTTACTCACAAAATATTGTCTCCCACTCATGAGGCTAGCTACAGCTTCAGACAGTACCCAAACTCTTTCAGGGGATTCTGTTACTGTCATGTCAACCGCTGAGGCTTCTGATTCTTCCCAGGCTTCTGGGGAAAGGAGGCAGACAATCTCTGACCTTTTATCTTGGCTCCTCTGGACAATCTCTGTACCTCCAGGACTTCCTGTCTTGGCAGGAGACTTTCAGGTGTAGTCAGGATGTCTTGCCATGTGCAGTCTTAGCACAATGTTACGCTGGCTATGCAGGCCAATCACGTTGAGGCATTTAGAACCTGTTCCTGGTAAACTAGAGGCAGGAGGTAATGGCAGAGCACATTGCATTACCTGATCAACTCTTTTTATCAATATAGCCCGAGACTAATGGGCCTTTGGACACAGAATAGCCAATCAGAATGGCAATTAGCCAAACTTGACCATATTAGGTGAAACTATAGGCTTGGTTTACCTGAATTTGGGAAAAGCATAGGCCTCGCACAAGGCAGGCACAGGCTAAGTGTGTGTGCCATGTTTACCACAGGATGTAAGCAAGTCTGGGCAAGCCAGGTCATGTATAAGCCTATTTTGGCCAATCAGGCCTACCATGACATGTCAAAAGGCCTATTTTTTTTCACCTGACCTACAAATCACACCAAAACTACCTAATAGTAACAATTTTTCTCATCCAAATTCAGCAGCTAAATGTTTTTAATGGAATGACAAGTATGTATTTTACTACAAAATGAACTGTCAGTTTTAGTATAGAGAAGATAAACAGCATGTTTTGAATTGACTCATTTCCATAAAAACAAATGCAGCCTTTTAATTTGAACTATGTTGTTTTCCAAAGACTGACACTTTTGGTTTTCATTTCCATAAGTTTAAAATTTTCAATTCTCATCAAAGCAGTGAAAAATGGGAGACAATTAGAAATCTTTTGTACCTTGATATTATTTGTAAACATTCTCTTCACATGGGAAGTGCACTTCTTATCTGTGATTGTATTTATTTGTAAACTCTTTAAAAATATTTTTAAAACAATTACTCTTATGGCTCCAGCTATTTTAAGGTTGAAAATATATTCCCAATGCTGGCTTGTGTTTCTTAAACAGATAGAAGTATATACAGAGTGAAGCAGTAGACTATGAACCAACTCAGCCATTGAAATATGTATGCTAGAAAAATGTTATTCAGTTTAACAGCTAAAGATGTTTCCTTACCAGAGACAGATCTAATAAGACCCTAAAGGATGTGAGGCTAAATTCTGCTAATCTTTATGTGCTGAGGGTAGGATGTCTTTGTGAGCAACGATCTCTGGCATTAACAACAATATCCTTGGATGGAAATGACAAGACAGAGGTCGCCTTGTGGTGAAATGAATGAAGGGTGCTTCAGTGCCTGGTCTTTCACACAGACGCTGCTGGGCTCACCGCTTACCACCCAGCTGATCTGTTGCTTTCTGTATAGATCACATTCCTACATTCCTTCAGCCATCTAGAGGTGCTGTAGTTGTAGACAGACTTAGACAGAGGCAAGTTAGTACACATGTAAGCATCAGTGACCTGTAACCAACCATCCTTGAGCTGCGTGATGGAAGTTTTTTAGTAAGATGCTAGTACACAAAATGAGATTTAGAGAAATTTAGTCATATTCTTTGACTTAACAAACCCAGCTTTCTTTGGTTTCATGTAGTTTTGTAGCAGACATGGCTGAATATATTCTTTAGTAGTTACCAAAAAAAACCCACAAAACCAACCAAAAAAACCCAAACAAACTCAAAATCCCAAACAAACCAGTCTTAAACATTTGAGACTCATTACCAGTTACTGGCTACCATCACTGCAATTTATTGCAAGCAACCTAACCTACATATTTTTATACTTCTATTACCAATTGTAACTTACTGTTTCAGTAGCTCTTTTCTCAAATAATGAAAGGTTAATTAACATGTGGTGTTCTTCACAGAAGCCTTCTTCTGAATGTTATCAAACAAGTTCTGACAATACCAATAAAGGAAGAGGATTTATTATTTCCAGAATGATGTATTTACAGAGAATTTTAGTGGTTTGTCTCAGACCTTAAGAATTCATCTCCAGTACCCTAGTTGCACAATGTGTTACGGGTTATTTTGCACAACATATTATGGCTTGTTTTGCTTCAACATCCAGCTGCCTGTTAGTTGCATGCTAAGTCTGTCACTACTGTTGTTTCTGGGATCCTGGCTGCTGCCCACCTGAAAATGTCACTAACTGAGGATACAACATTAGTGATAAGCTGTCTACCCAGAGTTCTATGGATACAGTACTTTTGCCCTGGATTATCAACCTCTGAAAATGAAGGTTTAAAATAAAACTGATGATGTAGCCTTAGCTACGGCAGAACTCTTAAGTAATTTCTGTTACAGCACAAAGTCTGGACATCTTTTTAACTCTGTAGCATTGTGGCATGCTGGAATTGAGTAATTTCTTTGATGTGTAAATGCACCTTAAGGAGGACATTAAATATTTCAAATAATTGGTATGAACATGAAATCTCTCATTAGTGTCTGCTAGACAGCTGCAAAGTGCAGATAAGAAAATGCATGTGCTAGTACAAGAAAATACTCAACAAATTCTCAAGGGAAGCTTTCTGTCTAGAAATGCCTCTCTTCCTATTGCTTTTCCAGCCTGTGTATGTACAGTCTGTGTCTACTGCAAAAATTCTGGTGAAGTGGAAAAGTAAAGCACTGTGCATGTTAATCTCCTTGCCACAGAGGATTTTCCTTGCAGTGACATGACATCTAGACCGCCAACCAAAATCATTTTCCCACCTACTTGCAGAACAGAATTTGAATGGTGCTTATTTAAAACTCTTTAATTTGTCACATTTGAGTTTGAAATGTGTTTTCAATAACATCGACTGAAGTCCATTCTGAAACTGACATGACTGTCTAAAATGAAATGACAACAGTAATTAACATTCTATTTCATGGTTAATTAAAATAGATCATATCCTAAGAAAACACAAACTTCATCTCATAGAACTAGTTAATTAGTCTTTTGGAGGCTGCTTTTATGAGGTCTGCTGCTTTCACAAGTTCAAAATCTGTTTGTTAAAGTAATTTGGTTGTAAAGAAATCATCTGGACTGCTTCTAGGGAAAGAGAAAATTTGCTTTTTCACAGATACTTCTGGCACTTAATGAGAAAGTCTGTATATATAAATTCACCCATCCTGAGACTGAGCAAATTGTCATTCAGAATTAAGGAAGGACTTTGGAAGGGAAAGGAATTTCATAACAGGCGGATTTTCAGTGTTCATTGTGCTTACTTACCGCACTGAGAAGAGAAGGGCAGTCAAGTGTATGCTGGCAGTATAACCATATTGCATAAAGTAGTTTAGTGGGGAGACCAGAGAAGAAGGCTGGAAAAGGAATTTGAGTCCTTCAGAGGTCTGAATATTTTCCAACTTGCCAGCGTTGCACCATGGGAGTAACAATCATAGACACCAATGTGGTTACCTAATCGTTCTCCGTTTATTTCTGTGTTACAGCAAGTTATGTGCTAACTTGGAAGAGGCGTGCATCACTTAGGGGAGATTGGTACATGTGGAAGGTACAGATTGGCTTAAGGTTATGCATGAGGTACAGATAGCTTAACTTATATAAAGAACCTGTAGGATCAGCCCCTTGCAGCTGGCAGGCCCTGCATCCTTGCAGCTGCATGTGGGGGGCTGTTATTCACCCACTGGTTTCCTGCCTGAAGGACACTCTGCAGCACAGTTTGTTCATGCTTACCAATTCGTGTCCTTAGCAAGAAATCCATCCACACCAACTATATGACAGGATAGAGTTACTGTGGTGAAAATCTGATCCTTTTTTCAGTGGTGCTCTGAAAGCAGGGTAGCATGATGTCCTTCATAATGCGGAATCTCAAAGTATCGAGAGCACCTCTCCATGTTATCTGTTGTGACCTGCTTTATGCATTAACCATTCATTGTTTTACACATGCTTTTAAAAACGTGCAGGTTCTCCAACGATTGCCTCCTTTCATATAGACTTAGCACTGATGAAAGAGTACCAGTTGGTAGCTTTGGTGAATGAATGAAGCTTAGTGTCTACAGGCTGGGATTCAGGAAAATTGTTCTTCTATAATGGTCTACAAGCAAATTAAAACCAGAAGGGAGAAGTATCTCATTCTCTAGGTAATAGGCATTTCAATCACAGTGATTTGTGCAGCTCTAGTTTTTCAGTAAGCATACAGACATAAGGGTGGATAGGGAAGCTGAATTCAACAGCCAACAAGATCACCTCTCAAGTCATTCATGCAGGAATGACTCAGTTGGGCTGTAGTACAGTAGACATTATGCAGAGGAAACGTTCTGTTGCCTATGAGGCTGAAAGAGAAAAAGCTAGCTTAATGTTACTGATAAATAAAGCAAGTTTTAAAAGACCACAATAAATATAATCAGGTAATAGAGTTCTTGGGCAGCACTTGAGCTAAGGTATTCTTTAGATCAATCTCATTGCATTTATCTGTCTAATATCTTGGGCCATATATAGTTTTTCAAGTTTTAGATCTCTCTTATATTCAGAACAAATGTTTTCCTTTGGTGCTATTGCAAGAACCATAGCACAGTGCCTAGTAAGAAATACAGACACAGATGATGCTGAGACTGTAAATTAGATATATCATGCCAGGCTTTTCTTCTTCAATCCAGGAACAGTCAAGTGATAAAAATACTTGTTTTCACCAGTTGTCTCAAGTTATCTTACATACATAACAAAATTAAGTTTAGTTCAGAGTATTTTTTCTCTTTCTGCATGAGTATGGAACTTTGACTTTCTTTTCAGACCTGATGAGAAGGTCTCCGAAATCCTTAGATTTATTTGATTTTTTTTCCCACTAAATATAACAAAATATATCACCTTCTACAAAACCTGCTTCTCCTGTGTCATTAAAACACCAGAGCTGGAACAACACTAATACTATAGGAATTTTGTTTCATGATACAGTTTACCAAGGGGGAATATTTATAGCTGTTTCATTAAAAACCTGAAATTTATCCTCAGTTCTGCCTAAAATCTCCTTATGTAACCTCAATTGCCCCTCAATTCAAGAGAGATGTTGAGGTGCTGGAATGAGTCCAGAGAAGGGCAACAAAGCTGGTGAGGTGCATGGAACAAAAATCCTATGAGGAGAGGCTGAGGGAGCTGGGGTTGTTTAGCCTGGAGAAGAGGAGGCTCAGGGGGGACCTCATTGCTGTCTACAACTACCTGAAGGGAGGTTGTAGCCAGGTGGGGGTTGGCCTCTTCTCCCAGACAACCAGCAACAGAACAAGGGGACACAGTCTCAAGTTGTGCTGGGGAAAGTATAGGCTGGATGTTAGGAGGAAGTTCTTGCCAGAGAGAGTGATTTCCCATTGGAATGGGCTGCCCAGGGAGGTGGTGGAGTCACCGACCCTGGAGGTGTACAAGAAAAGCCTGGCTGAGGCACTTAGTGCCATGGTCTAGTTGACTGGCTAGGGCTGGGTGCTCGGTTGGATGATCTTGGAGTTCTCTTCCAACCTGGTTGATTCTATCATTCTATGATACTACATGATCATTACTATTGTATTTAACATGTCCTGTCTTGCCGAGCTCTCCAACCGAGCACCCAGCCCTATCCAGTATCACAGTATCACAGTATCACCAAGGTTGGAAGAGACCTCACAGATCATCAAGTCCAACCCTTTACCACAGTGCCCAAGGCTAGATCATGGCACCAAGTGCCACATCCAACCTTGCCTTGAACTGCCCCAGGGACGACGACTCCACCACCTCCCCAGGCAGCCCATTCCAGTGCCTAATGACTCTCTCAGTGAAGAACTTTCTCCTCACTTCGAGCCGAAATTTCCCCTGGCGCAGCCTGAGGCTGTGTCCTCTTGTTCTGGAGCTGGCCACCTGAGAGAAGAGAGCAACCTCCTCCTGGCCACAACCACCCCTCAGGTAGTTGTAGACAGCAATAAGGTCACCCCTGAGCCTCCTCTTCTCCAGGCTAAACAACCCCAGCTCCCTAAGCCTCTCCTCGTAGGGCTTGTGCTCAAGGCCTCTCACCAGCCTCGTCGCCCTTCTCTGGACACGCTCAAGCATCTCAGTGTCCTTCCTAAACTGGGGGGCCCAGAACTGAACGCAGTACTCGAGCTGTGGTCTGACCAGTGCAGAGTACAGGGGCAGAATGACCTCCCTGCTCCTGCTGACCACACCACTCCTGATACAAGCCAGGATGCCACTGGCTCTCTTGGCCACCTGGGCACACTGCTGGCTCATGTTCAGGCGGGTATCAATCAGTACCCCCAGATCCCTCTCTGTCTGGCTGCTCTCCAGCCACTCCGACCCCAGCCTGTATCTCTGCATGGGGTTGTTGTGGCCAAAGTGCAGCACCCTGCACTTTGAGCTATTGAACCCCATCCCATTGGCCTCTGCCCATCTGTGCAGGCGGTCAAGGTCCCGCTGCAGAGCCCTTCTGCCCTCCAGCTCAGTCACATCTGCCCCCAGCTTAGTGTCATCTGCAAACTTGCTGATGACTGACTCGATGCCCTCATCCAGATCATCTATGAAGATGTTAAAGAGGATGGGGCCCAGCACTGATCCCTGAGGGACACCACTAGTGACTGGCCGCCAGCTGGATGTGGCACCATTCACCACCACTCTCTGGGTCCGGCCCTCCAGCCAGTTCCTAACCCAGCACAGAGTGTTACCATCCAAGCCGCGGGTTGACAGCTTAGCCAGCAGTTTGCTGTGGGGGACAGTGTCAAAGGCCTTGCTGAAGTCCAGATAGACCACATCCACAGGCCTCCCCACATCCACCAAGCGGGTCACCTGATCATAGAAGGAGATCAGGTTAGAAAGGCAGGATCTGCCCTTCCTAAACCCATGCTGGCTGGACCTGAGATCTTTGCCATCCCTCAGGTGCGCAGTTATTGGCCCCAAGAGAACCTGCTCCATCAGTTTCCCTGGCACTGAGGTCAGGCTGACGGGTCTGTAGTTCCCAGGTTCCTCCATCCGACCCTTTTTGTGGATGGGGACCACGTTGGCCATTTTCCAGTCTCCTGGGACCTCTCCGGTGAGCCAGGACTGCTGGAAAATGATGGAGAGTGGCTTGGCCAGCTCAGCTGCCAGCTCTCTCAGCACCCTGGGATGGATCCCATCTGGTCCCATGGACTTGTGGGTGTCCAGATGGCTCAGCAGGTCCTGAACTAATTCCTCATGAATTTCCAGGGGAACACACTGCTCCCCGACCCCATCCCCCAGTTTAAGAGGCCATTTGCCTCCTCCTCCTCTCTCCTTACTGTTGAAAACTGAGGCAAAGAAGGCATTCAGGACCTCTGCCTTTGCTTCATCATCAGTTATAGTGTTCCCCTCCTGGTCCAGTAAGGAGTGGAGGCTCTTCTTGCCCTTCCTTTTAGCATTGATAAATTTATAAAAGTGTTTTTTGTTAACTTTCACGGAAGTGGCCAGCCTAAGTTCTAGCTGAGCCTTAGCCTCTCTAATTTTTCTCCTACATAGTCTGGCTACCTCCTTAAACACATCAGGAGAAGCCTTCCCCTCCTTCCAGAGGCGATACACCCTCTTTTTCTCCCCCACTTCCTTCAGGAGCTCTTTGCTCATCCAGGCTGGTCGCCTCCCCCTGCGGCTCATCTTTCGGCATGTGGGAACTGCCAGTTCCTGTGCCTTCAAGAGCTCCTGTTTAAAGTAAGTCCAACCATCCTGGACCCCTTTGTTCTCAAGAACTGCTGCCCAGGGGACATTGGAAATAAGTTCCTTGAGCAGTCAACTAGACCATGGCACTAAGTGCCTCAGCCAGGCTTTTCTTGAAGACCTCCAGGGATGGTGACTCCACCTCCTCCCTGGGCAGCCCATTCCAATGGCAAATCACTCTCTCTGGCAAGAACTTTGTAGAATCATGATCATAGAGTGAGTTCCTTTATCTTTGCAACCCTCAATTCAAAAGTAGATGGCTTTCTCTAACATGTGCTCTAGGGCAGGTCATTTTCATTTGCGTAATAAAGGAGAAAGTTCTTTCTGTAAAGATGTCATTGGATGGAAGATGTCCTCTGATTGACGCAACAGGGCAGATTATTTAATGGTCTCTTTTGGCCTGAAAATATATGGCTTCTGTGTTTTGAGCATCAACCCAGTAACAGCCAGTGTGTACATATATATTACAATACTAATTAATACACAGAATTTCTCTGTTCATTATTTTGATGAGACAGTTAAAAGCTTACATAACTAAACTTGAAAATGGGTGCCTACATTATTATGATATATAGAAAGACAGGAATCTAACAGTTTTCCGTGTTAGATTTGCTTATTCAAATGTGTCTCAATATTTGCTTACTCAAGTGAGTCTCAGTATTTCAGTCTGGATTTTCTTACAGAGGAACCATAATTGTTCTGCCTATACATAGCCTAAAATTATAATATCTCGTAATAAAATAATTCAGAATTTTATAATGTCTTTTATTTTTCATATGAGATAATTTTGGAGGTTATTTCATTGATAATAAGAGTCCACAATAACGAATTCATTTCAATATGTCATCATCCTTGCAACTGCAGTTCATTATTGCTATGAGCTTCTACTGTGATTCAGTTATATTTTCCATGAAGGGCATTATCCCAAATGACCAGTTTGGAAGAATTGAAGTTGCACTCCAAGTATTTGATATGTCTTAGCTCTTGATTGGTCACCTTTCAAATTTCACAGTGTTAGTTTAGCTGAAGGGGTTGGCCTTGGGGTTGGAGAGTTTTGGTATTTTTTAGGAATAAACTTTGAAGATGAGGATACCATTATAATCTTGCATTTTCATGTTTATCTGCCAAAAATGTTCTCCAAGATGAGTCTTCAGTCTCAGAGGATTACTTACTGATTATAGGCAGAAGGTGTAAGGAGCTCCATAGCATTCAAACCTCAAAAGACACTGATAGTGATTCTATTTTGCATTACCACAAAATAATCTTCTTCTAATCATCTCACAACAGAGAATTTTTCTTACCATTTGGTAATCCTTTTCTTTTTTGTCTTTCCAATTACACTGATAATTATTTTCCACTATCTTGGTACAGTCTGTAAATTTTTCCCGCTAGGAATTTTATGTTGAGTTTCTAGAAGGAGGATAAATTTTGTTTCTAAGTTTGGTTCCAAACTGAGAGTATTTCAATACACCTTAAACATATGGGTAGTCACACTGAAGTCAACAGGTGACTCATACTTGATGAGAAGCATATGGTTAAGTGGTAGGGGTTTTTTTTCCAGGTTGGAATCTCAACTCATACTGGCAAAGCTTGACTATCACAGAACTTGTTATTCCACTGTCTGTAAGACCAGGACACCTGACATATTTCCATACTTTCCCTCTTGTGTGCTGTGAAACTGTATTTTGCAGGATTTCTTTTTATATATGTGTATGAGGTTAGAGGAAAAGCTGATGCAGTGTGGTCCTATGCAGCTGCAAGTAAATTATGTAGTCTTCACAATGTAAGTGAAGGCTGCATGAATGGTTCTAGTGATGCTTTGCAGAGATCATCTATGAGTTCTATGAAGACTGACAGAGTGGTATCAGGTATTGGTACAGTAACAAAGGTTTTGTTGCATAAATAGTAAAGAAGACTGTGTCTTTCCTGAGTTCCAGGTCTATTTCTTTGTACAACTCTGCCATGAGTTTATTTTTTGGTCACAAAAGAGTGCTAGGTTTGCAATATTCATTTCATTCATTAGCTCTGAAGGGATTTGGTTTTACCATTGTTTGCTGCTTCCCTTTCATGTGCATTCTTTATACATAATTGTAGCAGATGGATGAGATTATGTCAGGGTGATCTATTTAGCATAATCCATTCATTTTTTCCCTATTGCTTGTTTGTGTAATGAAAATTAGAGACACTTCTGAGAGCAAAGTCAAAATTCATTCATACCCTTTCCATCCTATATTTTAGCTAACTAGTGAATTTTTTCTCTGGTATTTTTGTGGCAACAGATCCATGTCAACAAGAATATTACTGGGACTTCCTCCAGTTTTGATGAGTTTGCTGTTACTCAGTTTTGTTTCCTACTGTATATGCAGTATTTCTCCTGTTTGAAAGGAGAGGCAGGTAGCTGCAGAGGAGATACTGGATCTGAGCAGACTGAAGCACCTACTGTGCGACCTTCGTTTCACAGTCTGCAGCATCTGGGAGGGGTCAACGATCAGATACAGTTTAGCACTCCTAGGATAGCTTCCACTTTGAGAATGTGCTGAAATGCCTTTTAGAAACACCTCAGTTGCCACGAGCTGTGCTCTAGCAGATGATCTCTGGGCAATTTGCTGCTACCAAATATCCCAGCCTGATGTCTGCTGGGGCTCTACAGATCACTTACAGAAGTGACAGAATGACATCTTAGCTGCCACAGTATGCCATCTGAGTTAATAACCTAAAAGAATGTCAGCAGTGCTTTTAAGTTAATGTGTGAGCATTGGATTGCAGCAAGTGTATCATCCATTCTGCCATGCCTGCTGCAGTGGCAATAACCTGTGCCAGAGGTAAACAGGTCAGATTGGTAACCTCTTGAATCTCCATGAATTCCTAGAGACCACAGAAAGACTCTAAATCCATCACTGGCTGCACTGGGAATTTAAATGTCCAACTTAGATACTTAGGCACGTTGAATCATTCTCTTTTTGCTTTTTTTCCCCATAGCCACTATTTTATTTACAGTCAAAAAGCCAGTAAGAGATAATTCCTTTTCAGAATCTGTGCCAATTAGATCATGCCAGCAGGCCTGGTCTCTCAGGTCTCTTTTCATTCTGTTTAATTTATCATTTCAACCCGTTTGCCAGGTTTAGATGTGAGCTTTATTGGCCTAGAATTGCCAAAATCAAGCTCTGGAGTTTTTAAAAGTACAGACATTTCTGCTTAAATAAGACTTCATTTTGGTAACTACTTTTAATGTATATCTGTTTCCAAACCAGACTCTTTTCTCCCCAGACTACCATATTTATGGGATGGAAATAGATGAGGGAATCAGGCACTTAAATGTCTCAGATTCTTTTGCAGTCTTACCTATGGAGTGAAATTCCAGTAGGTCAAAAGCTTCATATTAAGGTACAAATTATTATACTGAGAGTGACTATTACATAAATTAAAACTGTGATCTGCCCTTCTGTAAGGTGTTTGCTGAAGAGCGATTGATTGTAGGGGATGAATCTTGTGCCAAACACCTAGAGTCCCTGCAGAAATATGTTGGCTTCATGTCTCTACCCTTCAGCCTGCCATGTCCTGCCACTAGGTTTTCATGAATGCTGCTGTATCTGAGAGTTTAGCTAAGCAGGGTTGTGTCACTATCACAGAATCACAGAGTGTTAGGGGTTGGATGGGACCTTGAAAGATCATCCAGTCCAACCCCCACTGCCAGAGCAGGATCACCTTTACCAGATCACACAGGAACACATCTGGGAAGGTTTTTAATATCTCCAGAGAGGGAGACTCCACAACCCCCCTGGGCAATCTGTTGCAGTGTTCTGTCACCCTCACAGGGAAAAACAAGTTCTTCATGTTTACATAGAGCTTCCTATGCCTCAACTTCCACCCATTGCCTCTTGTCCTGTCATTGGGCGTTGCTGAAAAGAGCTTCTTGGCACTCACTCTTTACATATTTATAAACATTAATGTGGTCACCTCTCAGTCTCCCCCAAGCTAAAGAGTCCCAGCTCCCTCAGTCTTTCTTTGTAAGGAAGATGATCATCTTTGTGGCTCTGTGTTGGACTCTTTCAAGCAATTCCCTGTCCTTTTTGAACTGAGGAGCCTGGAACTGGGCACAATATTCCAGATGCAGCCTCATCAGAGCGAAGTAGAGGGGCAGGACCTACTCTCAACCTACTAACCACAGCTATTCTAATACACCCCAGAATGGCATTGGCCTTCTTGACCATAAGAGCGCATTGCTGGCTCATAGTCATCCTCCCACCCTCCAGGACCCACAGGTCCTTTTTCCCTTCACTGCTCTCCAACAGGTCAGTGCCCAACTTGTACTGATACATGGAGCACCTCTGACTTTCATGTAGGTCTCAGTTATTACATCAAGGGTTTGTTTCATCCTCATGTTCTGCTGACCCCTACACAAACCAAAAATACACTTTTGAGTTCAGTGGATATTTTAGCACACGTGAAAAATTTAGTGTTAAGAATGAGTATAAATCACATCATTTCAAGTGCCAAAGAATCACATTTCAAAAAAACAGTCTTTAAGGTGGACTATACTGTTCCATGAGTACCTGTGAGTGGAGGGCCTGTAGGCCCGAAAATAGGCTTATTTATGCCTTGCCCTGCCTGGACACGTTTTTCTGCCCAAACCAGAGGTAAACACATAAGCGAACACAAAGCTGTCTACAACTACCTGAAGGGAGGTTGTAGCCAGGTGGGGGTTGGTCTCTTCTCCCAGGCAACCAGCAAGAGAACAAGGGGACACAGTCTCAAGTTGTGCCAGGTGAAGTATAGGCTGGATGTTAGGAGGAAGTTCTTGCCAGAGAGAGTGATTGGCATTGGGATGGGCTGCCCAGGGAGGTGGTGGAGTCACCATCCCTGGAGGTGTTGAAGAAAAGCCTGGCTGAGGCACTTAGTGCCATGGTCTAGTTGATTGGCTAGGGCTGGGTGCTAGGTTGGACTGGATGATCTTGGAGGTCTCTTCCAACCTGGTTGATTCTATGATTCTATGATTCTAAAGGGACATAACAACCCTGGTGCCATAAAGTCTGGCCTGCCCAGGACCCCTGATCATGTAAGGTGGTTGTATAAGCCTGCGCACACACAGCTCATGTTTGCTGCATGCTAGGCCCATGCTATCCCCATATATGGGAGGTCCAGGCCTGTGGCTTTTCCCTATTATGGTAAGGTTGGCTGATTGCCAACCTGACTGGTCATTCTAGTGTCCAAAGGGCCGTTAATCTCAGCCCACATTTGATAAATAGGGGTACACAGGTAAACAAGGTACGTTCTCACTCGCTCGTTATTAGGCTTAGACTCACCAGCACTCCTTTTGTTTATGCCTGCCTGCATGCCTGTTTGCTTTACTGTTATTATGGAGACACAATCTCCCATAGTCTCCTGGCCAGCTGTGCATACTTGCACGCCACTGCGGTGGCTTACCAGGACTAGATCCTGTATTTCCTGCCTTTGCCTGCGGAGCTCAGTCTCTTGTGCAGCCGTGCACCCTATTGCATGCCTGCTGCCTTATTATTGCCTGGTGCGCACCACTGCTGCTGAGTTACCAGGAGCAGACTCCAGTTGTTTGCACGCCATCAGCCTGCTGGCCAGTGTGAGACCATGCTCAGACCGCACGGCATCATACTCCTTCTGCACCTGAGGCCCTGCCTAAGAATCCCTGCACAGAGCGTCCAGAAGAAGCCAGGACACAGGGCAGAGATTGCATGTGTTGCCAGGAGTACAAGGTCAGAGACTGTCCTTTCCCCAGAAGCTGGGAAGATTCTCCTTTCCCCTGAAGCTGGGAGGATTCCAGCCTCAAAGTCCACGGGCAAAGACTCCCCTGAAGTCTGGACACTTGTATAGGCTGTGACTTAGCCCCGGAGGGTGACTGCTAATTAATCAGAATTTGTGAGTAAATGCTTTAATGCCTCTGTAATTTCTATTGCCTCCTGCCATAGAGCAGAAAGAGCTTTCAGCCCACCTGCTGAGCAAGCAGCATAGTGAAGGTAGAAAATATTCCATGTACATTACTGATAAAATAAGATTGCAGAACTTTTATTACAAGATTTGGCACATCCAAGTTTATACAATCACAGTTCAGAGGTAAGGTTCCCTACCAGTCATAATTAAAGAACTCTTACCATGATAATGAAGAAATCTGAAACAGATTAATGTTTCACTCCAGACAGTTGTTTCATTCCTTCGTTACATCAACTGTGCAGTGGCTGTTCAAACACAGATGATTTTAAATACACTCTCTCTCTAACCATGGCATAGGCCCCTATGATATATTTGAAATAACTAAGCCTAGCAGATTAAGTTAGGCATCTGTTGTTGCCAGTGCGGTCATGTAGACAGAACTGACACATTACTTTTGTATCTTTTGAGCCTTGACTCTAATGTGAGTTCCTGAATATTTTAGATCAACTTATTCTGGGATGCCTCAGCCATTCTTGTTATTAGTATATTTTACTAATAGTGTGTTAGTGTTAAATCCTTGAGCGCTTCTTTGGCACTAAAGAATAAAAGTGTGTCTTTTGCTATGGGTACTGAATATTTCATAAGTGCAGACCATAAGTGCTGCAAATTGCTGTCTGTAGTGTTCCTACATATAATACACTTAAAACCCAGGAAATTATTTTCTCTATATCACTTAAATGCGTTAATAAAACCCTTGATCTCTGTCACTGCTGACAATAATGCAGAATAGCAGTGAACCTTAGGACTATTTATGTCAGTCTACGCTGATTAAAGAGTATGAAAGAAATAAATTATGGAGGGGTATCTTTTACTAGCCAACTTAGTGCTTATCCTTCTTTCTGAGATTGTTTCTAGACCAATATACCTAGTAATGTAGATGCTATTTGCTTGGAAACAATATCAGTCATTTATTTCCCTCAACCTTTTAGTGTATTTAAAGCAAAAAGGACTATTTAGCCTATTTAAAGGAAAAAAAAATAGATATTTATTGTTTGCCAGCTCTTTTTTTCTGTCTCATTTCACTTCATATGTTCTGGAATCCAGTTTTCTAGGCAAGCCAACTGCATGTATTCCATTCACCATTCTACCATCTGTGAAGTAATTAACTTTTGACTTGCGGAAAAAAAACCAAGAAGAATTACAATCATCTTATTTGTTCCTCAGTACTCTTGGAAGATAAGAAATAATATTGGTTCTATTTAAGCTGAGGGCATGCATGAACATCCAAAATCTGGAAGTTACTCACAGCTTCCTCTGGAGTAGCCATGTTAGCTTTTTGTAGCTACAATTTTGTTCTCATTGCTATGAGGACTGCTGTAGTGAGCTGTATTTCTGCATCTGGGTAGAGTGTGGCCTTAAAACATTATACAAGCACTTTATGAAGTAGTCTGATGTCGACTGACATCCTTCTTTGCCAAACCATGTCGGCCCCAGAACTAAGATTTGCAAAACTGTGTAGAGATTTTTCAGTATTTCTATGTGGTTTAGGGTAGGAAAGTAAGATATTCTCATTTTTGTTTGTAATTTGCAGGCAGATTTATATTAGTATGAACATTAAAAGAGGATGCTGCTTACAACTCTCACATGAGACTAGTTTTCAGTTAAAGGAACACTTTACAGAGCTGTTACAATGCTGATGGCATTAGGTCACAAGCCATTTCTGTTACGCAGAAGAGCAGAGAACTGGCAAAATATCTGTTTACACACTGCCTGTACCAATTCACAGTCTGATAAACTAGCCTGAAGTATTCAAGTTTGTGCTATAGAGAAACCATGTGTAGCTACTCTTCCAGCTTGGTACCCTGATTACTTTTCTCCCCTGCTGTTTTAATCCATCTGAATTGACAATAGGGCAAATTAGAGGTATCACAGAATCACAGAATTAACCAGGTTGGAAAAGACCTCTCGGATCATCGAGTCCAACCTATCACCTATCCCTTCTAATTAACTAAACCATGGCACTTAGTGCTTCATCCAGCCTTCTTTTAAACACCTCCAGGACGGTGACTCCACCACCTCCCTGGGCAGCCCATTCCAATGCCAATCACTCCTTCTGTAAAGATTTTTTTCCTAATATCCAGCCTAAGCCTGCCCTGCCCAGACTTTGTCCTCTTGTTCTGGCACTGCATGCCTGGAAGAAGTGACCAACCCTTGCCTACCTACAACCTCCTTGCAGGTAGTTGTAGAGAGCAATAAGGTCTGTCCTGAGCCTCCTCTTCTCCAGGTTGAACAGCCCCAGGTCCCTCAGCCGCTCCTTGTAGGGCCATGCTCCAGGCCCAACAACCAGCCTTAGTGTCCTTCTCTGGACCAGTTTTCCCATCTTAGCCCCAGATATTGCCTCTTGTAAGGAGGAGTGGCTGGACAATTTGTGTATTTTGCAACTCAAAAGATGGAAAAGATTATAAGCTCTGTCAGGCTGTTTTCTGAAGCAGTTCAGGTACTGCTTCATGCATGGTTCAACCATCCTTCATCATAGGTATACAACAGCTTCAGGCATCCTACTGGAATCCTCAATGTCAACAATATCAGGATTACAGTTTTTCCTTTAGAGCTGCTAGTACTGCAGGAAACATTTCCTGAGATGGGCATTACATGGACTTTCCTTGCTACACTTTCTCAGGAATAAGCTTTTCAAATAACTGTCTTATCTGACTGCTGGTGACATTTCACCTATCAAGTAAGTGAGTTGGACAGTTTGTGAGAATGGTAACTGAGGAAGCAGGATTTCAGGACAGGAATGACAATTTTACACAACACAGGCTTGCAGCATAACAAACTATTCAAAAAGCATATCTCCTGGAGAGCTGAAAGTCATCCTACCAGCTAATAAAACCGAAAGAGCTGAGCAAAGACAGGGAAGGACAGCAAGTTTGCAGATGACACCAAGCTGGGGGGAGATGTGGCTGGGTTGGAGGGCAGAAGGGCTCTGCAGCGGGACCTTGACCGCCTGCACAGATGGGCAGAGTCCAAGGGGATGGCGTTCAATAGCTCCAAGTGCAGGGTGCTGCACTTTGGCCACAACAACCCCATGCAGAGATACAGGCTGGGGTCGGAGTGGCTGGAGAGCAGCCAGACAGAGAGGGATCTGGGGGTGCTGATTGATACCCGCCTGAACATGAGCCAGCAGTGTGCCCAGTTGGCCAAGAGAGCCAGTGGCATCCTGGCCTGCATCAGGAATGGTGTGGTCAGCAGGAGCAGGGAGGTCATTCTGCCCCTGTACTCTGCACTGGTTAGACCACACCTTGAGTCCTGTGTTCAGTTCTGGGCCCCCCAGTTTAGGAGGGACATTGAGATGCTTGAGCGTGTCACAGTATCACAGTATCACAGTATCACCAAGGTTGGAAGAGACCTCACAGATCATCAAGTCCAACCCTTTACCACAGTGCCCAAGGCTAGACCATGGCACCAAGTGCCACATCCAACCTTGCCTTGAACTGCCCCAGGGACGACGACTCCACCACTTCCCCAGGCAGCCCATTCCAGTGCCTAATGACTCTCTCAGTGTCCAGAGAAGGGCGACGAGGCTGGGGAGAGGCCTTGAGCACAGCTCTACGAGGAGAGGCTGAGGGAGCTGGGATTGTTTAGCCTGGAGAAGAGGAGGCTCAGGGGAGACCTTATTGCTGTCTACAACTACCTGAGGGGTAGTTATGGCCAGGGGGAGGTTGCTCTCTTCTCTCAGGTGGCCAGCACCAGAACAAGAGGACACAGCCTCAGGCCGCACCAGGGGAAATTTAGGCTGGAGGTGAGGAGAAAGTTCTTCACTGAGAGAGTCATTGGACACTGGAATGGGCTGCCCGGGGAGGTGGTGGAGTCGCCGTCCCTGGGGCAGTTCAAGGCAGGATTGGACGTGGCACTTGGTGCCATGGTGTAGCCTTGAGCTCTGTGGTAAAGGGTTGGACTTGATGATCTATGAGGTCTCTTCCAACCTTCGTGATACTGTGATACTGTGATAAATCAGAGAACAGGTGTACTGATCCATGCTCAGACTACAGATAGGATTTGAAACCGCTCTCTCTGTCACAGGGCTGGACAAGGAGTGGCAGAGCCAGACTCCACCTTTCCACATGTTGCAGAAAGGAGATATTTCAGCCCAATTAACCATCAAAGCACAGCAGCAACTCAGCTTCTCATCTCTGCAGGCCTTTCAAATCTCGTGGGTAAAGACAGGGAAATTATGGAATAAAAATTATTACAAACACTTGCTTCCTAATAGGTTCTCCATCTGAGATACTCTGAAAATTGTCCACCTGTCTTCAATTAAAAAAAAAATAGGAGATAGGAAGGATTTTAATATACTATAAACAGCACCAAATGATTAGTTTGACTTCAGGGTTTAGATAGCTGGTGAGCTGTGTATTGCCTACAGCACTCTACAATTTTATTTTTCCTCCCCCAGGATTCAGATTTGGGTCTTGTCAATAACATTGAGAATTTTAGACTTGACTATGTGCATTATCTTGCAGTTCCATCTTGTAGTTTCAACTCTGCATTCAAAATTATAAAGATACGGGTGTGGATAGTATTCTTGAGGAATATGGATGGGTGGCCTGAAACTGGTAGAATAAAAAATGTGGCATAGTATTTAAGAGGCAACATAATCTTTTACCTCTTTTTTACCCCCTGTGTTTGTTGCAGAGGGGGTTCTCAGTGCCTACGCCTGTCTGGTGGAGGTGAGAAATTAATTTGAGGCAGTATTAATTTTGTATAAAAATAGAATTTGTTAAAATTAATATTTACAAACTCTTGCCACCCCCAACCACTGTGTAATAATATTTAGTTCTAGTGCAAAGTTATGAAAACAATTAGGATATGATATATGCAGGGATTTGGTCAATAACTATTTCAAACTATTTGCAGAGAGGGAAATTTTCCTTTGGCTTAGTGCCGCTTGGGAACTATGCTGTCTGCCCAGCAGGGGCTGAAAAGTGTCTGCTCTGAGGCAGAGGTAACTTATATTACAGAGGAATCGAGTTTTACTTATAAGTGTTGCTCTTAATTATTAATCACCTTCCCGGGGTTGTATCACAGCCTATGCCCAGTGTCCGGACTTCAGGGGCTCTGCCTGTGGACTCTGTGGGGCTGGAATCTTCCTGGCTTGAGGGGAAAATGATAAATCTTCCCAGTCTCTGGGGTCTTAGGTTTCTCTAACCTTTTGTTCTCCTGGCGAGGGACGGTCTCTGCCTCGATGCTGCTGGATACCGCATCCAGGGACGATCAGCTGGCAGGATTCCAGGAACAGGAGGAGGATGTCCATGCAGTTTCTGGCACAATCTTCTGCATGTCTGGCAGGCCGTGTGTGAGTGGGCAGACAATCCAAAGGTCTGCTCTCCTGGTTCTCTTAGCTGCTATGGCTTTCACCAGGCAAAGCTGGGAGTCTGAGCTCCATAGATAAAGCAAGGTAGCTGGCCAATATGCACAGCTGGCTCTCAGCTTAGGAGGCGATCGGCTCCTTATATATATGTATCACGTGCAGGCTTGAATGAGCTCCTGCATCTAAAGTATGCAGACAGGTTAACTGTGAATTAAATCAATGCACGAGGTCTGTGCCTCAGTGAGCTGCATGTGAGGGCCAGACTCTGTGTCTGGGCCTCGCAAGCAAGTCAGGGCAGCAGGACACTGCAATGTGGATCAGAGAGCTGAGCTGTGCTGCAGGAAGGGTCAGAGCTGAATCTGAACAGATCTGACAAGAGCTGAGTCTGAACATGTGGTGCTCCTTTGCACCCCTCTTTAGAGACTGTGGGCCAAGATTCGTGGCCCTTTGGCCATCCAAAGTGACCAATCAGGTTGGCAGTAAGCCAAACTTTACCTTAATAGGCAGAAGCTGTTTGTCTGGACCTTCCCAAATATGGGGATCACATGGGTGGACCCCAGGGATACATGGGCTGGGTGGGTGTGTGTTGCACAACCCAATTTACTACCAGGGGTCTTGGCAGAAAAACATGTCCAGGCATGCAGAGGCATAAGGGGGCCTCTGTACTGTGATACTGTGATATGGGCATTCAGGCCCTCCATGACAGTGTTGTAGAAGTTAGCTATTCACATTCCTGCACAACCCAAACCAAAGTATTTTTCCCAGGGATTTTAGCTAATGATGGCCTAATGTTTTTGGAAGAGAGAGAGATAATTTCTGTAACATCTGATGTTAGGCAGTTGAATCTTCTCAATTTGTGCAAATCCTTCTGTAGTTTGAGTTCTTTGTGATATTTTAATGCCTGGAACCATTTTGTACAATCAGCAAACTTTAATAATGCACAGACCAATTCTCTCTTTAGATAAACATGTAAAATAAGTATTGTTTGTATTGACTCTGAAAGACATAACCTTTTGAAACTGCTGAGCAGTGTGAAAATGGCAATTTTCTGCTATTATGTGCTCTAACCCAGTATAAAGCTAGAGTCATTGTGACTCTATTGATTTATCAGTTATACTTAGGACTCCTAGGAGTGGGATTGACTTTTTGGGTGGATTCCTGCAGAGTCAGTTCGCACAAGAAAGGTGTAGGCACACTTGAGGGAAGACAAAATGTGCCAAAGTTCAAGCTTTTTTGTTCTTCTTGTTGTTGATTGGTTGGTTTGGTTAGATTGGGGTTTTTTGGTTTAGCTGACAGATCAGATGTTAATCATCTCAAATTGCATCGGTGTCATACTACTTTATCAACTAACATCTCAGACAGATTCTTTGGCCCTGATTTAAGTTGCTTCTGTCTGCAGTGAACAAGATTGCCTTTTTAGAAAAAGGTTTACTATCTTTAGAAGCAGTTGCTGGTTTTAAGAATAAATTGCATAAACAGGAGATTTAATTGCACTGGATAATACACAGTATTTTCTGAGCAGAGCCAGCTCAATATGCAGAAGTGCCCAGAAAAATAAAGGAAATGCATTTTCCAGCTGTTAAAAATATTTGATCAGTTCTTACTAAGCAGCATAACATAGTTGAAACACACACACATTAAATCTAAAATCTTAAGTATGCCTATTGAAGTAGTATCACAGTATCATCAGGGTTGGAAGAGACCTCACAGATCATCAAGTCCAACCCTTTACCACAGAGCTCAAGGCTAGACCATGGCACCAAGTGCCACCTCCAATCCTGCCTTGAAGTGCCCCAGGGACGGCGACTCCACCACCTCCCCGGGCAGCCCATTCCAGTGTCCAATGACTCTCTCAGTGAAGAACTTTCTCCTCACCTCAAGCCTAAATTTCCCCTGGTGCGGCCTGAGGCTGTGTCCTCTCGTTCTGGTGCTGGCCACCTGAGAGAAGAGAGCAACCTCCTCCTGGCCACAACCACCCCTCAGGTAGTTGTAGACAGCAATAAGGTCACCCCTGAGCCTCCTCTTCTCCAGGCTAAACAATCCCAGCTCCCTCAGCCTCTCCTCGTAGAGCTGTGCTCAAGGCCTCTCCCCAGCCTCGTTGCCCTTCTCTGGACACGCTCAAGCATCTCAACGTCCCTTCTAAACTGGGGGGCCCAGAACCAGTGCTGAAGGTTTGATACTAACATCAGTTTAATCTGTCTTTTACCCACTAAGCTTTTTTGAGTCTTTAATATTGAAGACTGAATATAGCTATGTGTACAGAGTTGAGTTCAGTTCGTTATCAACATCATCCGACCAAGACTGCTTCCTTTTTAACCATTGATACACTGGCAATTAAAATATCACCTTCCCAAATATCTCTCTTAGGTTACTGTGGCAGGTAAGGTATGGTACTTTAAATACCCTGATACTGCTATAAATTAAAACATTTATAAATGTCTTTATTCATTTGTGTGAGGTTTTTTATATTTTAAGTTTAACTGAAGTTTTCTTCTCCAGCATTACAGGTGAGGCTTACGTTACATTTTGAGCAGCCAAAAAAACCTCAAATACTCAAAACTCATCCCAAACTCCCCGAAATAAATTCTGTATGGTCAACAGAAATAGAATGCTTAACACTTAACAAAATGAAGGAGAGTTTCAGGGGAAATTCACAGCAAAGAAGTGGCTTCAGCACAGTAGAATCATGTATTTTACTCTTGGATGCAACTGTGTTCATTTGGGTAATCCTGTAATCCTGTAGCACACCCTTGCCATGAGATCAGAGTAACACAAGAGCTGCACTGCATCTGTTCATGCTTTACACATCAGCCACAGTTTTGCCCTTTGCACTTGTATATATCTCTTGCTAGTCAGAGTGTTGCATTTACTTCACAGATAAATCCAATCCAGTTTATTCCACTTGGCCTACAAATGCTACACATTTTTCCTAATTTTATTACCAGAGGTTACAATAAAGTTGGTGAATTTGACTTTGACCTCTTGAAACCCTTTTTCTCAATAGAAATCACTTGATGTGAAAGTCAAATTTTCTTTGGAGTCCAAATGTGTTAACTTTCAGATTTATGGTGTAAGACTTCTCCCATCACTCAGGGGGCACCAAAGACCCAGAGACCAGAGCTCACTCGCATCAGCAGAGGTTTGGTGGACAACTGTCAGTGACTATTCAGTACACTATGCATTCTGCCAAGAGAGTAAAGTCTGCCTCTGTGGGAGCCACAGAATAAATATCCTTTTCAGTACATTCGTTCACATTATTTCTTTCAGTCCTTGAATGAAATACCATCTGGTCTTGATGACTTGCTGTAATTGCATCTCTAATTGCTCTGTAGCTTCCTCCTCAGAGAGTTCAGTCTCTGTGAAGGACTTATTCTGATTTACCATTAAAGTTGCCTTCAGTATGACAATTCAGTTATCAGGACTCTCCTCTTTCTACATCTTACTTCTTCAAACTCAGTAGAAGAATAATGGTTATCACAAAGTAAGATTTTTCTGATCTATAGAAATTGTTCTTTGGTTAGAGATTTTTTCTTGGAAAATGTGTTACAGATCAGACAAGTAAATAAAAGAAAGAGACTGAGAACTCCTTAGCATTGAAAAATCCAGTATTTGTTATTAGTTCTGTTGCTTACATCTCTCTAGACTCAGGACTGATATTATCATTGTCAGTTACATTGACATTATGCTTTCAGTGTGGAGTGCTTTCCTGCATTTAATACTCCTGTCTCTGTTCCTTAATAGTTTATTCTGATGTTGCTCAAAGTCATACTGACTGCCTTTATGGTCTTAAGAAATCTTTTTGAAGTACTGAAAATAAAGAAGAACTATTATTTCACACATTTTTCATCAATGTGCATTCATCTCTCAGGCCCTCTACTCATGGCCCATAGGTACAAGTTGTTAGAGTATTCCAGTTAATGATGTGTGCCTCTGAAAAGTTTAAAGTTCTCTGTGAAAGCTAAACAGCTCTTCTTTGATTGCCTTCAAGCCCATGCTTCAATTAAGGAACCCATAAAGGAAATCTTTTTCTGATCCACGAACCAGTAGTGGAGATTCTAAGACAAGAGCATCCTGTAAACAGGGCAAGGCACAAGACATCATCTCCTAAGGTCATAGAATCATGGAATCATAGAATCATGGAATCATAGAATGGCTTAGAATGGAAGAAACCTTAGAGATCATTTACTCCAATTGCACTGCCATGGGCAGGGAGACCTGTCAGCTACACTCAGCTGCTCAAGGCCTCATCTAGCCTGGCCTTGAACACCCCAAGGAGAAGGCATTCACAACCTCCCTGGGCAGTCTGTTCCACAGTTCCACCACCCTCATACTGAAGAACTTCATCCTAAAATCCAGCCTAAAAATACATTCTCTCAGCTTAAAACCATTTCCTCTTGTCCTGTCTCAAGACACCCTTATGAAAAGTCCCTCTCTAGCCTTTCTGTAGGATCCCTTCCATTATTGGAGTACATCTCTAAGGTCACCCTGGAGTCTTCTCTTTTCTAGGCTGAACAACCCCAGCTCCCTGAGCCTATACTCATAGCAGAGGTGTTCCATTCCTTGGGTCATTTTTGTGGCCCTCCTTTGGACTTGCTCCAGCACCTCTGTGTCCTTCTTATGATGGGGCCATAATTGAGCATGTTTAGCCCTACCTCTTGTTTCCCCCTTGTTTTTCGGTTGCAGTCTCTTTTTCTCCAATGTCTGGAGTTATTTGCAAATAGGGTTTGTAAACCAGCATAATTTCATAAAAGACATTAGATATTTTCTGTCTCAGAGCTGCAGAAGGATGTTCTGTTGCAAGTTGTATGACTTCCCACTACACATCCCAGAGAAAATGGGATGATACAACCAATACAGCTAGGTCAGTTTCCCTGCATGGATCTTCAGCTCAGGATAGTGACATTGCCTTTGCTTTTGCTCATTAGGATATCAGGATTTTTTTACAGGTTGGGAGTTCAGCCCTGAGATCCTGAGCAATTTTGGCAAGGTTTCAGGTCAATATCTTCAATGTGGTTAGCATAAATCCTTGCATCACAATGTGTTCATAATTGTTATCCCACATGGCTTCACTTGTAAGATTTCTCCTGAGGCTACCTCAGCACTGGCTGTCAGTCAAAAGCAGCATGTAGGTATTTCTAATATCACTTCTCTAGGATTGTCATCACACAGGGCTGGAGAATGCATACAGTCTCACTGTCATATTTCGTAGAATCATAGAATGGTGTAGGCTGGAAGGGACCTCAAAGATCATTTCGTTCCAACCCCCCACCATAGGCAGGCACACCTCCCTCTAGAACATGTGGCTCAAGACCTCATCCAACCTGGCCTTGAATGCCTCTGGGGAGGGAGAATCCACGACCTCCCTAGGCAGCTCGTTCCAGTGTCTCACCACCCTCAATGTAGGGAACTTCTTCCTCCATTCAAATGTATGCTTTTAATACATGCCTCAACAAAAGACCTATAGGCCCTCAGTTGTTCACTCTTCCTGAAAAGGTATTGAAACTCATACAATCCAGTTTGCCTGCAACAACTTTGTTCCAAAAGAAGAAGTCACACTTCACACCCTGACAGATTGCAGTGTGCATGTTACATTGTCCATGTTGCGTGAGCAAGGGAACAAATTTCAACCTTATATATTCAGCACAAAATAACTTGCACAACACAACAGTTGCCAGGTGTAAACAACTGCCCACCAGACTGTTTTTTATGGTCAACAATGCTCAAGCAGCCAGGCAATGTGAAAAGCAAATCTAATCAGTACAAGAAGAGGCATGAGTAATGAGTGGAAAACATACCATTCTGTACCATAAGAGGCCACCTTCCAGGCCCTCCCTGAGATGCCCTTTGCCATCCTTATAAAAATCCTGCATTTTTAAAGCCCAAACCTGGGTGCTGTTAAGAAACTGCAATCTTTCAAAATGTTTTGTCTATGTCTATTACCTGCTTTTCTTTCTCTTTACACTGTCACATTGCTGTCCTTCTCAGGTAATTAATAGTGGATTACAAGTCTCTAGCATCTCTGAGATCTCAGGATCACAGAACTTTAGAGGTTGGAAGGGACCTCCAGAGATCATGGAGTCCAACCTCCCTGCCAAGGCAGGATGCTCTAGGGTAGTTTTCACAGGAATGCATCCAGGTGGGTTTTGAAAGACTCCAGAGAAGGAGACTCCACAGTCTCTCTGGGCACCCTGTTCCAGTGCTCTGTCACCCTCACTGTAAGGAAATTTCTCTTCACGTTGAGGTGAAACCTTCTGTGTTCTAATTTGTAGCCATTGCTCCTCGTCTTATTGCTGCTGATCACCAAAAAGAGATTGGCCCCATCCACTTGACACTCACCCCTCAGATATTTGTATACACTGATAAGGTCTCAGTCTTCTCATCTACAGACTAAAGACCCCAGGCCACTCAATCTCTCTTCATAGGGGAGATGCTCAAGTCCCCCAGTCATCCTTGTGGCTCTCTGATGGACTCTCTCCAGCAGGTCCCTGTCTCTCTTGAACTGGGGAGCCCAAAACTGGACACAGTATTCCTGGTCTGGTCTCACCAGGGCAGAATAATGAGACATTTGAAGTCCTTAGATGCACAAACCAGCCAAAGAGAGTGAGAGATATGGAAGCATACCTTATGTACAATCGACACACACAGAAGAATGTGGCTATAGTATATTCAGCAAACATATGAACATTACCTCATTGGGTCAGTGGGAAGAGGTATGACACAGAAATAACCTGGATTTTTTTTTGTTAAGTCCTCTCCTTCTGGATACTCTGTGAACAAATATGAATGTTATATTTGGTGTTAAACTGTACCACTGCTACAAAAACATTTATGCTGGTCACATTATTGTAATTAGTGTAACGGGCTAGCTATTGGTTAGTTAGAAAAATCCTTCCCTAACTAGATGAATATATTGATATGATTTGTGAAGCACCTACTGGTACTGGATTTAACAAAATTATTCTCCAATTTAAAAACATTGTGAACTTTATGACAAATTAATACATTTTAATAGAGCAAATTTGTTTTTCAAACACAGTGCTTGTTCACTACTCATAGAATCATAGAATCAACCAGGTTGGAAGACACCTCCAAGATCATCCAGTCCAACCGAGCACCCAGCCCTAGCCAGTCATCTAGACCATGGCACCAAGTGCCTCATCCAGGCTTTTCTTGAACACCTCCAGGGATGGTGACTCCACCACCTCCCTGGGCTGCCCATTCCAATGCCAATCACTCTCTCTGGCAAGAACTTCCTCCTAACATCCAGCCTATACTGTCCCCAGCACAACTTGAGACTGTGTCCCCTTGTTCTCTTGCTGGTTGCCTGGGAGAAGAGTCCAACCCCAGCCTGGCTACAGCCTCCCTTCAGGTAGTTGTAGACAGCAATGAGGTCACCCTTGAGCCTCCTCTTCTCCAGGCTAAACAATCTCAGCTCCCTCAGCCTCTCCTCATAGGGTTTGTGTTCCAGGCCCCTCACCAGCTTTGTTGCCCTTCTCTGGACACGTTCCAGCACCTCAACATCTCTCTTGAATTGAGATGCCCAGAACTGGACACAGGACTCAAGATGTGGCCTGACCAGTGCTGAGTACAGAGGAAGAATAACCTCCTTTTTCCTGCTGGCCACACTGTTCCTGATGCAGGCCAGGATGCCATTGGCTCTCTTGGCCACCTTTTTGTAAAGTGCTAATCATCCATGCAGCAAATGCAAACAGTACTCAAGTGATAGGCGATAAATCAGAAAACACTCTTTCTTTGTTGTTGTTTGATAAGTGACTTGCTATTTGTCTTCAGGTTATTTTTGGTATGAGGGAAGGTGCTAGCATTTATCTGGATTTGTTCAGCAAATGTTGGAATTGAATATTTTACATTAAACTGCTCAACAACATGAGAGTTTAAAACCTCTGAAATTCATGAATGATTCATATTTAATAAAGACAGGAACACATGCTGACAGAAGTCAAAGAGTTATGGAGCCTTTCTTGTAAGATGTAGAGACAAAACACATAATTTGTCTTTAGACAAGAATAACCAAAATGTCATCTGAGATCCATGCACTTTGACCTCTTTTCACTGAGTAACTCAACAGTTGCATGACAGGTGCATTTGAAATACTACATTTGGGTGGGATTGGGAAGCAAAACAAGAGCTAGGTTTGTGTGTCAGCAGAAATGAAAGACATGGCTAATCTAGCTGGAACAAAAAAAACTATGCTGCCCCCTTCAGATGGAGCACCCAATCAGACACTGTTTCACTGGAATGGCGAAAGACTTACAATCAGTTTCTCTGATAGGATGATGAATTCTGTCATATTTTTACAAGCAAATGACATGGACTCACCAGACTGGGATTTAGGAGAAAAGTTAATTTAATCCAGAAATAATTGACAGCATGAGAGATTGAAAGGGTCAAAGGGGGCAAAGCAGAAAGCGCTTTCTTAGAGAAGTAATTTTTTATTCAGTATGACTAAAGCAATCTAGATGAGCCTTCCAGATAGTCAGACTAGATAAAATATTCAGCCAGGCTATTCTAATCTGGTCTCTGTCTATGCTGTATAAATCTGTTTTTAATCTGCGTTCACTTGCCCAATATAAATAATATACAAGTAAGATTGTATAGCTGAGATGAAAATACGAGGGCATAATAATTCCTCAGTGGTCTCAAATCCAGCCTAAAAATTGAAAGCCTGAATTCTGATGCCACTTTCTAAACCTGCTGCATGTCTGCTGTCCTACTGATGGTTCCTGTGGGGAAATGGAGGGCAGGTGTTCCTTTCTCCTTTTCTCTGTAGAAAGAAAAAACATTTTCCTGATTTTCCAGGCAAAAAGGAGATTTCCCATAAACCTCACAATGATATGTTCTGATACTCTCATTGCATTGCTACAGGGATGTCTTTAGTCATACTGTTGTTAAAAAGAGCAACGTAGACCATGATTCTTAGTCTGTTGGGAAGAACAGCTCTGCAGACACAAATATAATGGGAATTCTGGAATGAAACGCATAGGAACAGCTGACATGATGGTATTTTGTTGCACACTAGATATACTGGCCTCTTCTGCATCACTAAGTCAGTCATTGTAGCAAATCAGACTAAAATGTAGAGCTTTTCCTGAGATATGGCTACCTTTCAACCCAAACCCACCCCACTGTCTAGCAGTACTTATCTGCAGAAGTGTATTGCTACAGACACATCCAGAAATTCTTTCAGGCATGACATAGTTTATTTGAAGAGATATGAGCACTGTCAATGGCCTGTCCATGCTGTGATGGAAAAAAAAGGATCAGGAAACAGCGGCTTAGACTCCATCCATCCAAGCCAAGAATCTCTGAGGGCAGAATATCTTTATTGATGATCTGGATGAGGGGATTGAGTGCAGCATCAGTAAGTTTGCAGATGACACCAAGTTAGGAGCAGGTGTTGATCTGTTGGAAGGTAGGAGAGCCCTGCAGAGGGACCTGGACAGGCTGGATGGGTGGGCAGAGGCCAATGGGATGAGATGTAATAAGGCCAAATGCAGGATTGTACACTTTGGCCACAACAACCCCAAGCAGCACTACAGGCTGGGGACTGAGTGGCTGGAAAGCAGCCAGGAGGAAAGGGACCTGGGAGTACTGGTAGATAGTAGGCTGAAGATGAGCCAGCAGTGTGCCCAGGTGGCCAAGAGAGCCAATGGCATCCTGGCCTGCATCAGGAACAATGTGGCCAGTAGGACAAGGGAGGTTATTCTTCCCCTGTACTCAACACTGGTCAGGCCACACCTTGAGTGCTGTGTCCAGTTCTGGGCTCCTCGATTCAAGAGAGATGTTGAGGTGCTGGAGCATGTCCAGAGAAGGGCAACAAAGCTGGTGAGGGGCCTGGAACACAAACCCTATGAGGAGAGGCTGAGGGAGCTGGGGGTGTTTAGCCTGGAGAAGAGGAGGCTCAAGGGTGACCTCATTGCTGTCTACAACTACCTGAAGGGAGGTTGTAGCCAGGTGGGGAGTGGCCTCTTCTCCCAGGCAACCAGCAATAGAACAAGGGGACACAGTCTCAAGTTGTGCTGAGGGAAGTATAGGCTGGATGTTAGGAGGAAGTTCTTGCCAGAGAGAGTGATTGGCATTGGAATGGGCTGCCCAGGGATGTGGTGGAGGCAGCATCCCTGGAGGTGTTGAAGAAAAGCCTGGATGAGGCACTTAGTGCCATGGTCTAGTTGACTGGCTAGGGCTGGGTGCTCGGTTGGACTGGATGATCTTGGAGGTCTCTTCCAACCTGGTTGATTCTATGAGTCTATGAAAAAACAGTTTCTTTCCTTTTCCAATATCTGCATCCACCAGTGCTAAAGCTTCTTTATTTGATTCTTTCTAAGACCAAATGTCTTGGATTCTTGTGCATGAGCCTAACCAGATTTCCAGACTGAATTACATTATAGTTGAGTAAATTTTAGTTTAATACTTGAGGTCCTGTGAAGAGAAGTTTGAGCCTACAGGACAATATTACTAATTGACTACTTTTATTCTTAGTTTTGTGTTGCTGAGCTGGTATATGATACGAAAAAACAAGCAACCTAGGAGGTCAACAGGCAAATTAGAAACTGGAATTAAAGGGAAAAAAATTCAAGCACCTTAACTGGGGCTTGAACAGAATTATGTAATTAAATCCAAAACTGCTGAAGGCTACTGTGCAGCTGTCATCTAAACCAGTAACACTCCATTTGTTGCTTTAAATACCTCCCGAATCATAGAATAGCTGGGGTCAGAAAGGACCTCCAAAGGCCATCTAGTCCAACCCTCCTGCAGTGAGCAGGGACATGTGCCATGAGATCAGGTTGCCCAGAATTCCTTCAAGCCTGGCCTTTTGACTATCTCCAAGGATGGGCCTTCAGCTACCTCCCTGGGCAAACTGTTCCAGTGTTCCACTACCGTCATGGTAAAGAACTTCCTCCTAATGTCCGACCTAAATTTCCTCTTCTCTAATTTAAAACCATTGACTCTTGTCCTAGAGATACAGATCTTTGTAAATAATCCCTTTCCATCCTTATAGGCCCCCTTCAGGTACTGGAAGGCCACCATTAGATCTGTCCAGAATCTTCTCTTAGAATCATAGAGTCTTAGAATCAACCAGGTTGGAAGAGATCTCCAAGATCATCCAGTCCAACCTAGCACCCAGCCCTAGCCAGTCAACTAGACCATGGCGCTAAGTGCCTCATCCAGGCTTTTCTTGAACACCTTCAGGGATGGTGAACGACCCCACACAATGAGTTACCTCAGTCTTGGCAGAATGAAGCAAACTCCAGCACTTGGAATGGAAACATCACTCATCATACTAAGATTGAGCACCTTAATCCAGACATCATTAGGTTTAGCTGATTCTGAGAAACTTAGACTTCAAAAAGAAAAACATTTCTGTGACAGTTGCCTCTATCCTGTTAAATAACCTTTTGGATAGCTCAAGATAATGTTGGGCTTGTTTGCCCAAGAACTGGGGCACCAGTTTCAGCTCCTTCCTGAGCATTTAATCTCCCAGTTCATCAATCAATGCCTGAATCACTAGGCATTGACTCTTCCTTGTACAAACATTTGTCTGTTTCCTGGAAAATTATGTCACTTTGCATTATTGGATTTGAGACACAATCTTTGCAGATGCTTGATCCCTAATCTGAAGGTTACTGGGTTTTGCCATTTTTATTTTTTCTGTTTTATTCAATGAATCAGAAAGTGCTTCCCCTTCCCCTCATCACTGCTTTAAGGTACTCATTTTTATGTTGGCTTTATTATTGAAGAAAGGCTCAAGGGTATATTTGATGAGAGGATTTTGTGATGGAGGGAAAAAAGAGAAATTGGATGATGTGCCTAAGAGGCAAGATTTAATTATCTTGCTATGCTATTGCCTAATTCTAGGCAGCTTTCAACTGAAGATACTACTTGTTATGGTTCCCATTTGAGGATATATACCTCTGTCCATATATCTAATGTAGTCAACAAACCTGTGAAGGCAAATATCTGAGAGATAGCTATCCCTGTCCTTACTCCTAGAATCATCATTTATCTGATCCAGCCTTGAGAGTACATTGCTGTTGGGCAGCAGCAAATTAACTTTGTGAGATGTAATGTTTAAAAATTCTTCTTATCTATCTAATAAATTGCAGCCTTAAAAAAGAGAAGAGTCTGGCCTAGAGAGTTAAATTTATCATGACATTAATCTGACTATGTTTTTACTCTGCTTAAAGTTTAATTAGATTCTTTCTCTCTAATAAATCTCATTTTAATTAAGACAGCCCAAAATGAATTATATGGACTGTTACTGGATGCTCATTGCTGAATATTTCAAAGATAGATGAAGCTGACTTCTGCCCTGAAGTGAAGCCCACAGAGCATGTGGACATAAACACTGATGGGCATGAGATGGCAAATTGTAATAGGAACTAGAACTACAAGGCTTCTGTCAGTAGATTTTGGCTAGTAGACCACCCTGGCCAGGCAGAGAAAAAGCTTTGAATGTCTGTAGGGAGTACATAAGACATACTGTCAGTCCTGTTTATTTTGGAGATTCTTTTTTCGTCGAGTCATACAATCAACCAGGTTGGAAGAGACCTCCAAGATCATCCAGGCCAACCTAGCACCCAGCCCTAGCCAGTCAACTAGACCATGGCACCAAGTGCCTCATCCAGGCTTTTCTTGAACACCTCCAGGGATGGTGCCTCCACCACCTCCCTGGGCAGCCCATTCCAATGCCAATCACTCTCTCTGCCAAGAACTTCCTCCTAACATCCAGCCTATACTTCCCTCAGCACAACTTGAGACTGTGTCCCCTTGTTCTATTGCTGGTTGCCTGGGAGAAGAGACCAACCCCCACCTGGGTACAGCCTCCCTTCAGGTAATTGTAGACAGCAATGAGGTCACCCCTGAGCCTTCTCTTCTCCAGGCAAATTTTTTGCAATGATCAGCCATGCAAGTGCCACATGCCAGAGGTACAGAGCATAGCTGCTATAGTATGTGCAAACTCATGTACAAATTCAACTTACTGCACTACAGCTGAGTCACAGAACTTCAGCATTTATCTGTAATAGTCTGTCCCCATCAAGCACTTTTCCCCTCCTTAAAAGGGGAATGCCAAATTATACAAACAGCACTCAGTTTTTCTTTGTAATTTGCATTGACTTGAAATGGAGTTGTTCAGTTATACTTGAAGGCAGAATTGAGTCCATAAAGACCTCATTCCTGCAAAGTGTGACATACATGCAAATGACTCTTCCTACACAGATTCTCATTGACAGCATTAACTTTATGGTCAGCTGTATGAGTTTGCAAAAATCAGTACCTTTGACAAGGGGGGAAGCTTTTTGAACATTAGATGCATGGCTTTTTACAGCCATTAGAAATTATTATTGAGTCAAAGTTTTCATATTTGAATCGTAGACATTTTTAAAAGCAGCATTTCTTCTTCAGAGAATATGCCTAGATATATAGTCCTACTGGTTTACTGACAGATATTGCCAGATATAAAAGAAGACATTTCTTTGGCTCTACATGCTTTCATACTCTAAAACTTTTTATGTAGAAGTTCATTGCACATAACTGGATGATGAGTCCTTAACGAGTTTATTGGACTCTATGTGCTGGGTTAGGAACTGGCTGGAGGGCCAGACCCAGAGAGTGGTGGTGAATGGTGCCACACCCAGCTGGCGGCTGTCACTAGTGGTGTCCCTCAGGGATCAGTGCTGGGCCCCATCCTCTTTAACATCTTCGTAGATGATCTGGATGAGGGCATGGAGTCAGTCATCAGCAAGTTTGCAGATGACACCAAGCTGGGGGCAGATGTGGCTGGGTTGGAGGGCAGAAGGGCTCTGCAGCGGGACCTTGACCACCTGGACAGATGGGCAGAGTCCAATGGGATGGCATTCAATAGCTCCAAGTGCAGGGTGCTGCACTTTGGCCACAACAATCCCATGCAGAGATACAGGCTGGGGTCGGAGTGGCTGGAGAGCAGCCAAACAGAGAGGGATCTGGGGGGTACTGATTGATACCCACCTGAACATGAGCCAGCAGTGTGCCCAGGTGGCCAAGAGAGCCAATGGCATCCTGGCCTGCATCAGGAATGGTGTGGTCAGCAGGAGCAGGGAGGTCATTCTGCCCCTATACTCTGCACTGGTTAGACCACACCTTGAGTCCTGTGTTCAGTTCTGGGCCCCCCAGTTTAGGAGGGACATTGAGATGCTTGAGTGTGTCCAGAGAAGGGCAATGAGGCTGGTGAGAGGCCTTGAACACAAGCCCTACGAGGAGAGGCTTAGGGAGCTGGGATTGTTTAGTCTGGAGAAGAGGAGGCTCAGGGGTGACCTTATTGCTGTCTACAACTACCTGAGGGGTGGTTGTGGCCAGGGGGAGGTTGCTCTCTTCTCTCAGGTGGCCAGCACCAGAACAAGAGGACACAGCCTCAGGCTGCGCCAGGGGAGATTTAGGCTCGAGGTGAGGAGAAAGTTCTTCACTGAGAGAGTCATTGGACACTGGAATGGGCTGCCCGGGGAGGTGGTGGAGTCGCCATCCCTGGAGCTGTTCAAGGCAGGATTGGACGTGGCACTTGGTGCCATGGTGTAGCCTTGAGCTCTGTGGTAAAGGGTTGGACTTGATGATCTATGAGGTCTCTTCCAACCTTGGTGATACTGTGATACTGTGATACTGTGAATTGCATAAATGAGAACAAAAGACTTCTATTCGAGTATTGTGCAGCTGGTGCTCTATATTGTAGTGTAATAAAAATTGGTTACTGAAATGTTGATAGGGACACAGTTAGTATCTCTATTAGGATAATAAACTACATTAACAGTTTTTCCTCAAAGGATGGACTCACGGGACTAAGGTTTTAGATGAAGAGTGCACAGATCGTATATATGGTAGAAGAATTACTCCAATAGTAAAGAGATAAAAGCAATAGCAACTGATTTTGTTATAGGTTGATGCCATCCAGTGGTTCAGTGGAGCACTGAGGGGACATGTTTTGAGTAGGATTTGATACAAGGTACTATGTTTTTAGATTAGGCCACAGAATTATTCAAATTAATTTGCCTTTAGTGATTATGAGTTTACTTGTTTTAACATTAGTTACCTGATTCATGGTGTTGCCCAGGGCTCAGTGCTGGGTCTGGTCTTTCTCAGTATGTTCATCAATGACCTAGATGAAGAGATGGAGTGTAGCCTCAGCAAATTTACTGATGATACAAAACTGGGAGGAGAGGCTGACATGCCAGAGGGCTGTGCTGCTGTTCAGTGAGACCTGGGCAAAGTGGACATCTGGGCAAAGGTAAACCTAATGAAGTTCAACAAAGTATAGAGTTCTACACCTGTAGAGGTATAGCACCATGCACCAATACATGTTAGGGGTTGAGCTGCTGGAGAGTAGCTCCACAGAGAAGGACCTGGAGTTCTGGTTGATACTATGTTATCCATGGGACAGCAAGGTGCCCAGGTGGCCAAGAATGCCAGTTCTGTACTTGGGCACATTAAGAAGAGTGTGTCCAGCAGGTTGAGGAAGGTTCTTCTACCTCTTTGCTTAACCCTAGTTAGACCTCATCTGGAATATTGTGTACAGGTAGACTGAGAGACCTGGGGACATTTAGTTTGGTGAAGAGAAGGCGTAGAATGGACCTTATCAATGTCTGTAAATACCTGAATGGTGACTGTCAGGAGGAGGGAGCCAGTCCCTTTTCACTTATATCAGTGATAGGATGAGAGGCAATGGACATAAACTCAACCAGAGGAAATTCTAATCTCAGCATGAGAATAAAAATTTTGCTGTAAAGGTAATAGAGCACTAGAACTGGCTGCCCAGATAGGTTGTAGAATTTCCTTTAGAGGTCTTTGAAACCTGCCTGGGCACATTCCTGTGTGACCTGCCCTAAGTGGTCCTGCTTTACATTGTGGTTGGACTCAATGGCCTCTGGAGGTCCCTTCCAACTGCTAGATTCTATGATACCCTTTATATATGCTGTGGCCTGTATACATATACTCAGGCTTACATTGTCTTGCATGTGTGTTCATGTACACATGTGGACAATGATAATGATGTTATATAGTACAGTTTCCACATGAGAGAGCACACCTTATAATAGCATGGTTATTAAAAGTAAAAGCAGCTTAATTTTGCTGAGGTACATCAGGTTAAAAGTACATGCTGCAGGTATGGAGCAATCATTTTAGTTCAGAGTTCTGTAAAACAATAAACCTTCTATTTTAGCAGATACTTGTAAGGGGAGATACACTGAATGAGCTGCATCCAGTTCTGAATGCTGTTAGGAGTAACCTGTCATCATAACAATACTGCAATTGATTTATGTGGCCTCTATTTAGAAAGTAAGGAACTACCAAAGAACTTAGCATCACATGGGCTCTAGATTGATGGATTGCATTGCCAAGATGCAGAAAAATTGCCTGTAGATGTTAATTTTATAGTGTTCAGTAAGTGGAACTGATATTCTGATTAGTTTCAAATTAGAGAATCAGTGCAAAATTAAAAAAAATTAACTCAAGCCCTGACAAGAAATCTGCTCAGTAGCTTTTTATTATGTACAGTGTTAATATTCAGCCTCCAAAATATTGCTGTCTTTCAGCAGCATGAGTTCCTCAGTTTTAGGCTACCACCGTTATTGATGTAAAAAAGGAATGACATCTTCATGGTAACAAAAACATCCCTCAAGAAGAGTACTGGTTCCATGAAAATCTGTCACTAATCAACAAAGAAAGATCAAAAGACTGGGTTATGTCTTGAGTTTGTGTTGGTTAATAATGTTGACAAATATGTGAGGAGTAAATGTCAAGAAGGGGCCAGTCTCTTTTCAGTGGTACTCTGTAATAGGACAAGGTGCAACAGACACTAACTGGAATACAAGAAGTTCCACCTCAACTGTGAGGATGAGGGACAGAGAGGTTATGAAGTTGCTTTCTTTAGAGACATTCAAAATCAAGTTGGACGTGTTTCTGCATGACCTGCCCTAGGTGATGATGCTTTTAGCTGAGTTGGAGTCAATGATCTTTGGAGGTGCCTTCCAACCTCTGCCATTCAATCATTTAATGATTTTATGATTCTGTGCTTTTGCAGTTCTTCCAACCCCTGTCAATCTGTTGTCCTGTGATTCACAATGAACCTCATACATGCAAGCAATTATGAAAGAAGAATACAAACCATAATCTGAATTTCCATATTTGAAGAGTTCTTATGAGACAAGCTTTTACAGGAGCATTTGTGCTATCTCAGTTACACTCTAAAGTCTTTACTGACAATAACTAAACCCTATGCTCTGAATTCAGGTATCTCAGGTGCCTTAATTAGGTGGACATTCTTCATAACTAGGGTGCAGTCTGAAGAGCAGCACTGTAATCCTGGAGAGATCAGAGGCCATCTCCTCTCCATTCAGACAGCGACATTATTGCCACTGACCTGTGCACTCCAGCCCTAGCCTGTTCTTCTGGAAGGACTAGAACAAGAGATTGTCCAGGAGCAGTAGTAAAATGTGGCAACGTTTTCTTCCATGTACAGCAAACATTCAAGAGACAATTCTCAGGTGCCTCTTTCACCAGTTTCTCTGCCCATGCCTCCTGTTCTCATTCCACTCTCCCCAGCCCCCATCTTCCTCATTGCTGTGGAATATTCAAAGTGTCTGCCTTCCTAAAAGAGTAAAGGCATGTCATATGACAGCGCTGCAGGGGACTGTGCTCCGAGCAGAACAGGACTTGTGCTGCTGTCAAAGTTCACGTATCAGGAGGAAACATTAAAAAAAGAAAATCAGAAATAATGAGGAAGTGTCAGTGCTGGTTATCTCAAAAGGCAGCATGTTCATTTTCAATTTCTCTAATTCCATCTGTCTGCAGTGTTGATATCCTCTTGTTGGTATCTTAGAGACAAAAAAAAAAATGGTGAGCTGAAGGAGAGGAGACCATTTCTTATAATCATCGTTAGGTGTGTGTTTTTCCAAGATGTATTTGGTTCCTAAGAGTGGTCGATTCATGTTGATGTGGTCTGTCAATCAGTGTAGTCATTCTGGATTACATAGTATGCAAAGACCTGATGTTGGCAAACCTGGCTCAATCTCTGCAGGCATTTACCATAAAATAAGCATGAAGAAAATGTTTGTCTTCATAAGTATGTTTATATGATATAACAGTTTGTTTATATGACATAACAGTTTAGGGAATTGAGGAAGGTATTTGGATTTGTGTCTGTTTTGAGCATGTCCAGAGAAGGGCAACGAGGCTGGTGAGAGGCCTTGAGCACATGACCTATGAGGAGAGGCTGAGGGAGCTGGGATTGTTTAGCCTGGAGAAGAAGAGTCTCAGGGGAGACCTTATTGCTGTCTACAACTACCTGAAGGGTGGTTTTAGCCAGGAGGAGGTTGCTCTCTTCTCTCAGGTGGCCACCACCAGAACAAGAGAACACAGCCTCAAGCTGCACCAGGGGAAATTTAGGCTGGAGGTGAGGAGAAAGTTCTTCACTGAGAGAGTCATTGGACACTGGAATGGGCTGCCCGGGGAGGTGGTGGAGTCGCCGTCCCTGGAGCTGTTCAAGGCAGGATTGGAGGTGGCACTTGGTGCCATGGTGTAGCCTTGAGCTCTGTGGTAAAGGGTTGGACTTGATGATCTGTGAGGTCTCTTCCAACCTTGGTGATACTGTGATACTGTGATCAGTGCAAAACAGCTCTGAGAGATCAGAAACAACTCTTGTTACCTTTTCCTTGCGAAAAGGTGCTCCATATTGGAATACCTGCAATTCCCCATGGAGTGACAAGTGATAGCATCAGCACATGGTAAACACACTTTGAAGTACATTCGAGAAATTACTAGGTTATATCATCCTATGTGGAAGTTGCATGAATTTCAAAACTGCAGGTTTTGCTGGGAAGGATTTTACAGTCATGAAGGGGAAAAGAAAAAAAAAATTTTCTATGTGCTGCTTTTCTTTTTTTCCCCCTTTTTGTAAATAGCAGAATCAGAATAAGAAAGGAAAGGGCTGATAAAATGCAAAATGACTGACAAATGGAGTTATCCCACTTCAGTTTTGACAGGAATGTAAAGAGCATTGAAAACAAGCCAGTTTCCTGGCAGTCTGTTTCATAGGAATTCCTATTCAGTAACAACAATGATTACAGCAGCAAATGAAACTTTAAATTCAAGTTACCAAAAAAGCCTTTTGAATATTTAGTTGTTGCAGAATATTTTTTTCCCCTTGAGTGTCAAGCAGCACGCAGTCAATGCCATGTGAGCCTCTCTCCAACTTGTGAAGTCTACACAGGCATAAGGTTTTTGTGCATCTGTTAACAGATAAATGCCTTCTCTCATTTAGCAATTATTACTTTTTCTCCCCTAATCTCAGCCACAGGCAGTTAAGTTTTACTTTGATCTATTGTCTTGTCTGTATATCACTTGTCTGAGATCTGAAGGGAGTGAAACATGACTGAGTGCTTGTGAACTGGCATTAATGTGATTTAACTCATTTGAATAGGTTTTGGATTAAATTTGACACTATTTTTATCTGTAAATTTGGATAGATAGTTTCCATAGTTGTTGGCATGGGAAAGCATGAGCATGTGGATTTGCTGCAGTCATTGTAGGTGCACACATAACTCTGTGCTCTGACTGTGTTAAGTGGTAACACATAATTCTGTGCCCCACTGTATACTTATGTCAACTATTCCCCACCTTCTCTGACTTTGATCTTGTCCTTTCCTCTGAAATGCAAGCAAAAGAACAATGGTTTTTACACCATGCTAAAAGTTGCAAATGGTGTGGATGAGAGGAATAAAACTCAGGGCAAAATGCAAGCTGCCTGTCGTGTCTTCTGCAGAAACTCTGCTTCTTTGGTACCCTCAGAGGCTGCAGCACAGAGTAATGATTTCAGTAGTGGATTTTGCTGTTATTATTTAGATCTTTGTCAGACTATTTAGGGCTTTATAGGCTTAAATTGTTCCTTCCACTTCCACCTAGGAGCTCACTGGAGGCCAGTACAGTCATGCTGAGGGTAGTAGTATAATGGGCTTAACTCCTATTCATCCTTTCATATAACCAGGTTTCAACATCTCAGGCATCACAGGCAGGCTCTCTCAGAAAAGGGTATTACAGTGACCTTATTTTGGCAAATCCTGCAGTGTAAGGGAAGCAACATGGGAGAGTAAACTGGTCTCTGCATTGGAGTGCAGGAGTGACATGGCCAACCAAAAGCAGGAGTTTCTCCTGTTTAAAATAAGTTGCTACTGTAACTTAGGATGAGATTACCTCTGACTTGGTGAACTATGTAGCACCTGAGTGCTAAGCTTATCCAAGTATTGGATAATATATTCCACTAGTCCACTTGTTCCTATAAATTCAGGTGTGGGTACCACAGGAATGTCTTTGTCTTCCTTACTCCATCCAGAGCAGTCCTGGGAGTCAAACAGTAAGGAGGCACTGTTCTGAATAATGGTTGTGATCAGTTCACAACATAATGGTCTTACCTGTCATTCAAAACATCCTTATTTTTTGAAGCACCCTTATAAAATGTTTGTTACTGAAGGTTTATGTGAGAATGATATTTGTAAGCAATATTGTCTGGAGGCCAAAGCACTTTCTAGTGTATTATTTCTCATGGTCCCTTGCTGCACTGCATAGTACTATGAGCTAATTAAAACTGTTGTCCCTCAGAAGTTACTCTATGTTTATTTAGTCAGGCTGAATATGGAAAAAAAATGTTTGTAGGTAAAAGTGTATCTGTAATTGAGATTGCTGCAGATAAATCCCACTAGGTTTCTTGTTTAGTTCTGTCAGGCCACATTGTCCCAACAGTGAGACTGTCTGAATTCCCCAACACTTGCCATGTGCAAAGACACTTGGCAAAGGAAGGATAAAACACATGCTTGGTGGGTTTGTTTTCCTAATTATTGTTAGGGGTTTGCAGACAAGCTTGTAGCAAAATGCTTTCATTTTGCTAGCTCTGCATAAGGATCATGAAAGGACATCTTCCTGAAGAGGGCTTTAAAGGAGAGTAAGAAAAGGGAGTTATGGTCTAATTCAGAGAATTAATTCAGAAACGTCTCTACTGTAGAGTGCTCACCACATCTTTTACACACCAAAGAAATAGGCTTGGAGAAGGCACAATTGCAATAATGGAAGAAACAAAACACTCAAATACAAAAGCAGAGATAGAGATACTCAAGTTCTTGGTAGAACTTGTAATTTAGTTAAAATAATGTGTAATATTTACCATTCCATTATAAACTGCCGACTTTGAACTTAGGCATTCGAGAATGCTTGGTCTATGATATTATTAATCATTATAGTTTTAGAAAACAGAGCTGATGATAACTTACAAATTGTAGACATCCACTCTGCCTTCAACAGGCAAAAAGTTACCAAAATCAATTGGTAAATAATGATTTTATAAGCATGGAGATAATAAAATAACAAAGTCACATGATGCAGCCAATATCAATTCATCAAGAAGAAGTCAAATCAATGCTTACCTTTTTGATAGTGTAACTGGCCTAGTGGATACAAAGGTGTGATGGTTTGGGTGTTCCCTGCCTCCCCACACTTTAGAAATCACCCAGACTAGTCTCAGTCGGCTCTGGGAATATAAATGAAGCTATTTATTTACAGCTAGCACAATATGCAAGCAGATATTTACAGTATAGACAGTTATAGACAGAAATAGACAAGGTAAAAGGTAATACAGAAACACAACTCCTCTCCCAGAAACCTGAGTCCCCAGGAGGGACTCTCAACCACCCCTGCACCTTCCCCCTGCCCCTCTCAACCTTACCCCAGTCCTAAGGAAGAACAGAGGTTCAGCCAAGAGGTTCAGAAGCAAAGGTGAGTGGAAGGTGAGGTTAGGGAGATGCAGCTCAGTCAAAGCCCATCCTGAAAGTGAGACAAAACGGCGAGAGTGTTATCTAATGTTTTCCTTTCTTCTTCAGCAAGACTCTGAGGGGAGCAGACATCACCACCATTTTCCTTTCACAGCTTATGGTCTAGTTCTTCTCCCCAAAACATTCTACCCTGCTTCAAACTAGCACAAAAGGAAGCCATAGATGTGATGTATTTGGGCTTTAAATTAGGTTTTTGACACACTACCAGTTACATTCTTTAAGCAAGTGAGGGGAATGTTCTGGATTAAATTGCCATCTGGCAGGAGCACTCACTTGTTTCAGAAATGTACTAAAAATTGGTTATGACAATTCACTGTCAAATTGGGAAGATGTTTTTATACAATATGCTCTACGGACCCTTTTCTCTGTTTTGTTCCAGTTTCATTAATGAGCAGAAAATGCTCATTAAAAAAGTTGTGAATGTTCTTATCTCTGATAAGAAGGGAATGTTTTGGAGGACAAAATTAAAATTTGGATGTCATGGTAGTTTGAAAAAGTGATCTGGAATCAATGAATTTGCACTCAGTAAACATGCAAGAAGGGCTACAGTTAGCAAGGAAAAATAAAATGAAACTAAATGTGTGATAAGTGTGATAATGTGTAGTAAGTGTGATAATACTGTACAAAGGGGAAGGGGTGGATCTCAATCTAAGTATGAAGCTACAGTTTAATATTGATAGAAAAGGAAAAAAAAAAGAAGGAACAGATGAATTGCAATAGTTGTATGGAAGGCACTGGAGATAGAAGGCATTTTATTTTACACATGACATTTTAATTAGAACATTATGTCAGATACTTGGATTTCAGAAAAGATGAACAAATGGCTGAGAGTCCAGAGAAAAGTCAGAAGAAGCTTGAGAGGTTTAAAAAAATGGCTTGTGAGTGAAGTCTGAGAATTTGCTGGTTTGTCATGCCAAGCTAATGTGAGAAAACTTGTCATAAAAAGAGCAGTGAAATATTAAGATCACTGTAATGACAAGAAAGCAGAATTTCCTCCTGAGGATATGACAAAAGTAGCTAGCTGAATTTTTCCAAGAGAGAGTTAAGTTAGATGCTAGGGAAAAGTAAGCATAGGGACAGATTGTGCTGGAACATGCTAACTGTGCAGTCTCCTTCACTGGAGATTTCTGAGGACTTGTTAGATGAATGCGTAATCAAGAGTGAGCTGGGTATACTTCATCCTGTCTCAGAGGTTTCTTTCATTCTAGCTTTGTCTGATTTCTATTTAGTAATGCAAATGTCTGAGATTAGTACTTGGGTAGATTCTAGAAAATAGCTCTGAGGTGAATTCAGGCTAAAGCATCTCTGCCAACAGACGCAGCAAAGCCTACTGAGGAGACCTTGAAGGAGGGGTAAAGGGAGATGATGAGCCATAGTCCAATGAGGAAGCAGTACACTGCACTGGCAAGAAAATGCAGAGGGTATGGTTTTATAAGATAGAGTCTAAGGATGGCAGAGTGAAGGAGGCCCACTTCAAGCATATGCACACAAATAGAGTAGTGCCAAAGAGGACAGCATCATGGAGAGAGCGCTCATATTTTTTGATAAATCAACATGCTGTAGCACCTCTCTGAAATGCATTTACATCCATGTGCCATAGAACAGAAAAAGGAGGAATCAAAAGCATGTGTGCAGTTGCAGGGCTATAGCCTTGCACAGACATAATGGGAAGGCTTCCACAACCAGCAAGGACAGGTCTTTAGCAAGGACAGGTGAGGAAGGTTATAGAGCCATTCAGCTTTTTGTGAGCCACTAGCAAGAGTTCATCAGGCTGTGCCATGAAACAGATGATGAGCCTGTCAACACTTTATGGGAGACGATTAGAGGGCAGGCTGCCTTGTGACAGGTGTCTGCTGGAAGCTGCCGGATGGTGATAAAGATGTGGCTGTCTTTAGACAAGGAGAGGTCTCACTCTAAAGCCCTTGTTCTTATGGTGTACCTGGTATATGCTGGATGGCAACACAGTGTTAAACATGCAGTCCTTGGAATACATGGAATGCATTGATGAGAATTTCCTAGTAGTGGTGACCAGTGATCCACCAATGGCTGGTGCACCACTGGTCTGGATGCTTGAATCATAGAATCAACCAGGGTGGAAGAGACCTCCAAGATCATCTAGTCCAACCTATCACCCAGCTCTAACCAATCAACTAGACCATGGCACTAAGTGCCTCATCCAGGCTTTTCTTGAAGACCCCCAGGGACGGTGCCTCCACCACCTCCCCACACAGCCCATTCCAATGGGAAATCACTCTCTCTGTGAAGAACTTCTTCCTAATATCCAGCCTATACCTACCCTGGCACAACTTGAGACTGTGTCCCCTTGTTCTATTGCTGGTTGCCTGAGAGAAGAGGCCACCCCCCACCTGGCTACAATGCCCCTTCAGGTAGTTGTAGACAGTGAAGGATTTAGCAAATAAAAGCTGGGGGAAGTCTTGGCTGCAGTGTCCATGAGGTGGAGTAGATCCCAACCTGAGGGAAGATGGCATTGTCATAACCACCTCCACAGGGCACCTGCCACCATCTTTGAGTCAGTATAGAGATAGAGCAGTGGATATCTTTCACACTCAGCAGTACCTCAAGCCAATTGGATGGCTTTCACCTCTGCAAACTGACTAAATTCATCCTTTCCTTCATCAGCTTGGGCATCTTGTTGTGTAGGACTCCACACAGCAACCTTCCGCCTTCTGTGCTTTCTCACAGTGCAACGGCACTAATCAGTGAACAGGTCAGAGAGCTTCTTATTGTTTGGCAGTTTTATGGTGGAACCTCCTCAGCACATGTTACTCACTCCTCCTCCAGTGACATCCCAAAATCCTTGGCTCTGGCCAATTGTGATTACTTCCAAAGATCCTGGGCAGCTATGGCTCCCTATTTGAGGCACACATTTACTCCATGTGGCATCAGTTGCATGGTGTGTGGAGTAAACCATCTCTTTGAACATCCAACTCAGCACTAGCAGTCAGGATGCCAGGAAGAACTATGCTGCCATATCAACCACTTCCAAGGCAGCTCAAACTCCATCATATGCTGCCAGTATCTCTTTTGGAGCTAGAGTGTAATTTGCCTTGGATCCTTTGTATACCTGACTTCAAAATCCTCGGACTGTGCCTCAGGTTTCCCTGAGTGGTTGTTGCGGAGGGGAAATTAATTAATGAGAGATATTTTTTTCCCCAAATTAATATTGTTTATTAATTTTGCTTTTCAGAACTCTTTCCACCCCGTGACCACCAATTTTAATAATATTTCAGTTCTTACATGGTCATGGAAACATTCTGTGGATAATATCTAGATCTAGTAATAACCAGCAAAATATATGACCAATAATTGAACTGGAAGAGAAGATTCCCTCAGTCAAATGACGCTTGTGGTCAATATGCCTCTTGCCCAGTAGATGGACTCAAGGAGCTCTTTCTGCTCATGGCAGAAGGCAATGGAGAATCACAAAGAGGCATTTAAGCATTTACTCGCAAATTATTATTACCCAACTTGCAGGGCTTAGCCACAGTCCAGACGGTGCCCAAATGCTTTCAGGGGACTCTGTCTTGTCGGACATTGAGACTTAATTCTTCCCAGCTTCTGGGGAAAGGATGCAGACAATCTCTGACCTTGTCTCCTGACTTCTTCTGGATGATCTGTATATATGTCCAGGGATTCTAAGCAGGACTGTCACATGCAGAGGCAGATGTGGTGCAGTCTCAGCATGATGTCACGCTGGCCACACAGGCCCATCACATGCAGACATCCAGGGTCTGCTCCTGGTAACTCACAGCAGTGGAGTTTAGCAGGCAGCAATAAGGCAGTGTGCAATGGCAGCAGGGCTGGGCACAGCAGAGAGAGCAGGGCAAAGAGCAGGGAAGCAAAGCAGCAAAGCAAAAGCAGGTTGTTCACCTGCCTATATCCTTTTTATCATTGTGGGCTTAGATTAATTGCCCTTTGGACACCAAATAGCCAATCTGGATGGCAGTTAGCCAAACCATACCATATTAGGCAAAGCCACAGGCTCACTTTTCCCTAATTTGGGCAAAGCACAGGCCTTGCACTGGGCTGGCACAAGCTAAGTGTGTGTACCTTACACCACAGGACCCTGGGCAGGCCAGACTCAGTGGCTACAGGTTCTTATGTGTCCATTTCCTGCTCTTGCCTCTCAGGTGGAGCAGAAAAACATGCCTAGGCAAGGCAGGACATGTGTAAGCCTCTTTTTGGTCCTATCAGGCCTACCACAACAGTGGTCTCTGCAAGAGGCCCCAGGTAGGACCATTCTTCCTAGCTGCAGTGAAGCTGCATCTTTAGCATCTTGTCCTGTCCAGAATGACCTGTGACCTCCTGCTTGCACACTCTCCTCTTTAATTTGTTCAAGGGCTTGTTGCTGCTCAGGGCTCCATTGAAAATTTCCAGATTACTTGGTAGAGAGGACTCATAATCAGGCTGTTGTCTGGGATATGCGTCCTCCAGAAATCCACAACACCTCACAAAGTCTGGATTTCCATTTTACTAATGGGTGGAGACATAGCTGATATCCTGTTAATTGCATCTATTGGGATTTGGTGGTGTTTATCTTGCCACTTTATCCCTATCAAATAAATGTCTTGTGCAGGTCCCCTGATTTTACTTGATTTGATGGCAAAACTGACCTTCAGAAGGATTTGAATGATTTCCTTCACTTTCCCAAAATTTTCTTTTTCTGTCTTGCCCCATGCAATGATGTCATCAATGTACTGCAGCTGTTCTGGAGCTCCACCCTGTTCCAGGGCACTCTGGATCAGTCTATGGCAAATGGTGGGGCTGTTTGCACACCTAGGGCAATAGATTTTAGGTATACTGGACAGGTTTTTGAGTGAAAGTGTGGCCTGCACTCTAGTGCTATATGAGTAGAGAAGAATACATTAACAGTGTCAGTTGTGATGTACCACCTAGCTGTCTTTTGCTCCAGTTGATTGAAGCTCTAGCATCTCCAGCATGACAGCACTCATCGCTGATGTAACTTCATTCAGGACATGGTAGTCTACTGTTAGTCTTCATGCTCCAGTAGACTTTTGCATGGACCACATGGGGCTTTAGAAGGTTGAGCAGGTTTTGCTGATTGTCCTCTGGGTGTCCAATCAACAAATCAGTTTATGGATTGGAATCAAGGAGTCTTGGATGGTGACATATTGCTGATGATGTTGCACTGTGGCGTTAGTGATTGGCATCTGCTGTTCTTTAACCCACAGAAGGATCCCATGAGAGATTGAGCCAGATGGCTCCATCTCTAGAGCAGCTTATAAAAACATATTAGTACCCTTTTGGATCCTTACAATACCTTCTTCAGAAGCAGTCTATGCAAAGGATGGACAAGGGCTCTGGGCCAGTCACAATGTGGTTTTTGTGCCATTCATTCCTAGTTAGAGTCACTTCCAATACTGTTGAAATCCCTCTATCATCCCAGAAATATAGATAAGCTTGAACTCTCTGTGGCTTGATGGCCTTCCACACCTGTGGGTTTGACATGCCAGGCCATTAGATCCACACAGTCCAGGAAACCCAATTGTCACTTTCCTTCATTTTCCTTCACCTGGCTGGAGTCAGAGCCCCCTTAATCCTGATCAGAAATGCTTACTTCTGTGACAGTTCCTTCAAGAATATCAGCAGTAAGATCAGCCCTTCTACTCGGTTAGGGTCATTTCCCACTGTAAACTGAAGAGGTGTTTTTCCTTGAGAAATCCTGTTTGGTGATTGTTTTCCCTCACAGCTAATGTGGAGCTTTGAATGGAATAGGTTTTCTCTCCCACTTCTCATGTCCTCTCTGCAGTCACATAGCTAAAACCGCAGGGTATATTGTGGTGTGTACCTCCCAGATTCTCTCTCTTATACAGGGAAGTGTTTACTCCTAAAAGCTGAGATACGGGACCATACAGGTAAGGCCTAGGACGTCGCTTCTTTGAACTGATGGAAGTCCTGGCACAGTTCCTCCTCAGTTGAAATGTAAGCCTGCATGGAGGAAACTTCTGTCACGTTGCTGAATCTGACCAGCCAGTTCATCCACTGTTTGTCCATAGCCATCTTTCCAACACACTACTGACAATGAGTCAGCATATGATGGTCGTGTCCTTTGTAGGAGCTTCTGCCACATGGGTTGTGTGCATTGGATTTCATCTGGAGCTGAGGGTGACTGCTTGCCATTCTGTTCATTATAAATCACCTCTCATAAAGCTAGTTACTTCAAGTACTGCATACCTCTTTCCATGGTGGTCCACTTGCCTAGGTGATGCATAACATCTTCCTTGATGGAGTTCCTTTCCTTCACACTGGACAAGAAGCTGCCTTCCAAACTAGTGACCCTGTTATCCCAGTGTCAAAGAAACTAGCTGATAATGTGTTTGTCTGGTGGCCAAAATCCTTGTGCATGTCTCACAGCTTCCTCAGGGGCAGGGATTGGGTGATTACCTCTGGATCTTCCTCTAGTTCTCATGACAGACCTGGTTCATTACCATCCCTCATGAGGCAGACTAATTTTCTTATGTATGTCTCTTTCTGTGTAGGGGTGACCGAAACCAACACAAGCTGGTTCTCTGGTGCAGCGGTGGCACATGCTGCTGGGATTTTAGTAGCTACAGTGCCCGCAGGTCTGTCTTTAGGTCCAAAGACCTCTTCTTCTTGAGGGCACTGAATAACCTTGAACAGGACTCAGTAGACATGGACAAGGTTCCAGCACATTGTCTCTTTCAGGAATTTCCAGGCTGACACCATGCTTCCAAGTATTTTGCTGGTTTTTCAGGATACTGTAGGTGTTCAGGGGTAAAATTCCAAAACGCTGGATATGACCACTGTCCTGGCTGCTTGTCCATACTGTCCCATAGGCCCTGCCACTCATAACCATCCAGCCTCAGGGCAGATCTCTGAGTGGTATTCTTGGGGAAAAAAAAGTGTAGCCTCGAAAAAGACCTAGGACACAAAGCAACAAGAGTATGCTAGTTTGGACATCCCAAGGATGTTGTCAAAAACTGAGGAAGTCTCCTCCCCTGTCTCATCCATAGTATGAGTGAGATTACTAGTAAACAATTATGCCATATACAAATACCAGCTAAACCCCATGCTCACTGCTATAACCATATCCTAAGCCAACAATACCCAGTACAGCAATATGACAGACCTGATCCACTTCCCTGAGTTATGAATATCACCACAGGGAATACAGAGTGCGTAAGGATTTATATGATATCAGCATGCAGATAGATGGACGCACATTGGTAACACAGAATCATAGAATCAACCAAGTTGGAAGAGACCTCCAAGATCATCCAGTCCAACCTAGCACCCAGCCCTAGCCAGTCAACTAGACCATGGCACTAAGTGCCTCATCCAGGCTTTTCCTGGACACCTCCAGGGACGGTGACTCCACCACCTCCCTGGGCAGCCCATTCTAATGCCAATCACTCTTTCTGTCAACAACTTCCTCCTAACATCCAGCCTACACTTCCCCTGGCACAACTTGAGACTGTGTCCCCTTGTTCTGTGCTGGTTGCCTGACAGAAGAGATCAACCCTCACCTGACTACAGGCTCCCTTCAGGTAGCTGTAGACAGCAATGAGGTCCCCCCTGAGCCTCCTCTCCTCCAGGATGCACAACCCCAGGTCCCTGAGCCTCTCCTCATAAGATTTGTGTTCCAGGCCTCTCACCAGCTTCGTCACCCTTCTCTGGACATGTTCCAATATCTCAATATCTCTCTTGAAATGAGGAGCCCAGAACTGGATGCAGTACTCAAGATGTGGCCTGACCAGTATTGAGTACAGGGGAAGAATAACCTCCTTTTTCCTGCTGCCCATACTGTTCCTGATCCAGGCCAGCATGCCATTGGCTTTCCTGGCCACCTGGGCACACTGCTGACTCATGTTCAGCCTACTATCTACCAGTACCCCCAGGTCCCTTTCTTCCTGGATGCTCTTCAGCCACTCTGTCCCCAGTATGTATTATGAAATTGTTTTAACAGTCTTTGGTCAGATGTTTCATTTGGGTGCCAAAAGGACTGTTGTGGTTTCAGGAAGAGCTGAAGCTAGCCCCCATGCAGCTGCTCATGCAACTGTTCCATGCATCTCCTCTGCCTGGTAGGATGGGAAGCAAGAATTGGAAGCAAAATACAAACCACTGCGAGCTGAGATAAAGAGAAATTAATAGAGCAATGGAAAGAAAAAAAGAACAACCAGCATGACAACAGTAGCAAAAAAAGTCATACATCAAATGAATAATATAAAATGTGACATTCTCACCAGACACATCCAACGCTGTGCCACCCACACTGAAACCCACCACCAGACAACCACTGCAGCTGCCCACCATGACACACACAGCCCCCCTGACCCCCTCACTTCCTTTTATATAGGGATCATGATGCATGTAGCATTGAATATCCCACTGGCTGTCCCACCTGGCTGTCCCACCTGGCTGTTTTGGGCATGGCCCCTGTCAGCGTTAGGTGAAGAAAATTAACCCTATCCTAGCTGAACACAGGACATGCTTCCAGTTCCTATTATTCTGTGATTCTTTGAAACCACAATGTCAGGAAGCCTGAACTGAACAAGGAGCTTCTGACTGTACATGGACCTAAAAGGAAATTGTAGAAGAGGTGGAAACTGGGACAGGTGAAAAACAGAGCAACATAAAGACACTCTCTAGGTATGCAGGAATAGTGCCAGGAAGGCTAAAGCCCATGTGCATTGGAATCTTGGGAGATAAAGGACTTTACCAGGCACATCAACAGCAAAACTGAGATGCAAAAATGAAGGCCTGACACTGAATGGGACTGGGAACTTGATGACAAAGAACATGGAAAGTGATGAGGTATCCAATGCCTTCTTCACCTCAGCTTATTCTGATAAAATTCACCCTAAGGAACTGCATCCCTCTGAGACCAGAGGGCAAAAAGTGAAGCTTTACCCTCAGCTAGGAGGATCACATTAGGGAACATTAAACCAGGTGGATGTGCACAAATCTGTGGGACCTGACCAACTATATCCATGAAGATGCAGAGAGCTGTTAGATGTCATTGTGAGGCCACTTTTGATTATTTTTGGAAGACTGTTGTGACTGAGCAAGGTTCCAGAGGATTGCAAAATCAGTGATCACTGCTGCCTTTGATAAGGGCAAGTAGAATGATCCAGGGAACCAAAGGCCAGTCAACCTCTCCTTAATTCCCATGGAGCAAATTCCTCTGGGAACCATTTCCAAACACCTTGTGTGTTAGCCATTTTCTAGTCCTTTGTAGGAATATGTATTACAGTAACTTTAGTGTAATACACAGAGGTGATATGTCTGGAATGTTGAGGTTTGATTCAGTTCAGTTGAAATGTCACCTACCCTTTTCTACCTCAGCAGCAAGCAGACTGTAACTTTTAGCATCTCACAAATGCTGGTGAAACTCCTCCTAGTCAGATAGTATCTTCCAACCAGCACACTCCTACTTTCTTGTAGAGGTCAGACTTAACAAAAATGCTTGCTTATTCTGAACTCACCCATTTCTGCATGACCATCCTAATGCCATAGCTAGACATAATAAATGAAACCGTCTGGGGCTGGTAGATATTGGGAGAGAGAGTGAAGATGAGATTAACTCAGTGCAGAATGAGTTGCAGAAGTAATAAATTCATTTTTAAGGGAACAATTTTCAAGGAGTTTAATTTGCAGAGTAGGAAAATTAATTGAAAGCATGAGTAATTGTCATCTTTCCATCCAGCAAAGAGAGAAAACTAAAGGGAAACAGTTAATATAATTGGAATGACAGGAAAAAGAAACAGTCACTCATAATTGTTCTTGCTGACAGAGTAATTTTTTTCTAGAATACAGTCAGAGGTGCCTAAACATTACTTTCAACAGCACAAGAAATGTAAATTCTATGCAGTCAGCTATCTGTTATGACCAAAACAGTTACACATTAAGTCAAACACTTACAGGGGACAATCCATATTTCAAATTTAAATGATATTTTCACAGTATCACAGTATCATCAGGGTTGGAAGAGACCTCACAGATCATCAAGTCCAACCCTTTACCACAAAGCTCAAGGCTAGACCATGGCACCAAGTGCCACGTCCAATCCTGCCTTGAACTGCCCCAGGGACAGCGACTCCACCACCTCCCCGGGCAGCCCATTCCAGTGTCCAATGACTCTCTCAGTGAAGAACTTTCTCCTCACCTCAAGCCTAAATTTCCCCTGGTGCAGCCTGAGGCTGTGTCCTCTCATTCTGGTGCTGGCCACCTGAGAGAAGAGAGCAACCTCCCCCTGGCCACAACCACCCCTCAGGTAGTTGTAGACAGCAATAAGGTCACCCCTGAGCCTCCTCTTCTCCAGGCTAAACAATCCCAGCTCCCTCAGCCTCTCCTCGTAGGGCTGTGCTCAAGGCCTCTCCCCAGCCTCGTTGCCCTTCTCTGGACACGCTCAAGCATCTCAATGTCCCTCCTAAACTGGGGGGCCCAGAACTGAACACAGTACTCAAGGTGTGGTCTAACCAGTGCAGAGTACAGGGGCAGAATGACCTCCCTGCTCCTGCTGACCACACCATTCCTGATGCAGGCCAGGATGCCACTGGCTCTCTTGGCCACCTGGGCACACTGCTGGCTCATGTTCAGGCAGGTATCAATCAGTACCCCCAGACCCCTCTCTGTTTGGCTGCTCTTCAGCCACTCCGACCCCAGCCTGTATCTCTGCATGGGGTTGTTGTGGCCAAAGTGCAGCACCCTGCACTTGGAGCTATTGAACACCATCCCCTTGGACTCTGCCCATCTGTCCAGGCGATCAAGGTCCTGCTGCAGAGCCCTTCTGCCCTCCAACTCAGTCACATCTCCCCCAGCTTGGTGTCATCTGCAAACTTGCTGATGACTGACTCCATGCCCTCATCCAGATCATCTATGAAGATGTTAAAGAGGATGGGGCCCAGCACAGATCCCTGAGGGACACCACTAGTGACTGGCCACCAGCTGGATGTGGCACCATTCACCCCCACCCTCTGGGTCCGGCCCTCCAGCCAGTTCCTAACCCAGCATAGAGTGTTGCCATCCAAGCCATGGGCTGATAGCTTAGCCAGCAGTTATAATAATTATTATATCCATAATTAAGATATAAGCAAGAGACACACGCACAAACAAATCCTGTGTCAATGCTTAACCTGTATGTTGAACTCTTGATGCAAAACAAAGCCAAAAAACACCTGCCTTTGGAATTTAAGGAGGAGAATCATGCAGTGCTGTGAATCTATATTGGGGATGTAGGGAAAAACTGTCTTGAAAAAATTAAGACATTTTAGCGTTTGCATTTGTTCTGAATGAGTGTAAGATTGAAATAACTGTTGTTGTTTTTATATATGTAGAACAAAGATACTTTTTCTAACATGCTTGTTCTCATATTCATGATGATCATGGCTGAGTCTGCCTAATTCTGGGCATGGTTCTACATGGTGCTTGCAGAATTTAGTGCTATTCTGGAGACTGCTAATTAGCAGCTGGCCTAAAGGAGTTGTTCCCCAAACTAAGCAGAGTGGAGGAAAGCTACAGCCCTTTGCAACACGTGGAGTAGTGAGATACTACTGTATTTGTGATGATAATGAACTGTCATGTACCAAAAGAATTCCTAGCTGGCAAAATATGTCTTGTTTTTAAATCCTCACGACTGGTTGAATTGTGAAAAGTGAGTGAAGTGGATCTGATAATCTGGCCCGCATGACTCCTTTACAAAGTAAACATTATCAATGAACACTTGATTTCCTGTACCCTCAAGGAAAATTGCTTCGGAAGAAAAGCCTGCTCATGAGTGGCTTTTGATAGCCTCTTTTCAAATGCTTATCTTCCTGGATCAGCAGGCAAGTCTTGTTTGTTAGGAAGGCTCCACTCTATCTGCTTCTTTGGCATACCAAGGGCAATTCAGACACATCTGTATCTTGATTTTCATCATGTTTTGTTCTGCTGTAAATATCGGGTTTATTGACATATCAGCCTCTCTGATACTCCTCTGCTGACTGAAGATGTGAAATTCCCCACCTCCATTTTTTATAACAGCATCTCCCAGAGATATAAAGAACAGTAGCAAGGATTGGAATAAAAAACCCACAGTTGACAAGTGCTCAAAACCCAGCTTTGTTCATTCTTTGTGGTTATTTGCACTAAGGTTAGCTACCTAATAGTGCTTATGCTACAGAGCAGTGCTTCCTACATGATTTGCCTTTTCCACTATTAAAATACTGTATTCTTGTGTTTGAGATACAGGCTGGGGTCGGAGTGGCTGGAGAGCAGCCAAACAGAGAGGGATCTGGGGGTGCTGATTGATACAGGGGAGATTTAGGCTTGAGGTGAGGAGAAAGTTCTTCACTGAGAGAGTCATTGGACACTGGAATGGGCTGCCCGGGGAGGTGGTAGAGTCGCCGTCCCTGGGGCTGTTCAAGGCAAGGTTGGACGTGGCACTTGGTGCCATGGTGTAGCCTTGAGCTCTGTGGTAACGGGTTGGACTTGATGATCTGTGAGGTCTCTTCCAACCCTGATGATACTGTGATACTGTGATACCTGCCTGAACATGAGCCAGCAGTGTGCCCAGGTGGCCAGGAGAGCCAGTGGCATCCTGGCCTGCATCAGGAATGGTGTGGTCAGCAGGAGCAGGGAGGTCATTCTGCCCCTGTACTCTGCACTGGTTAGACCACACCTTGAGTACTGGGTTCAGTTCTGGGCCCCCCAGTTTAGGAGGGACATTGAGATGCTTGAGCATGTCCAGAGAAGGGCAATGAGGCTGGTGAGAGGCCTTGAGCACAGCCCTACGAGGAGAGGCTGAGGGAGCTGGGATTGTTTAGCCTGGAGAAGAGGAGGCTCAGGGGTGACCTTATTGCTGTCTACAACTACCTGAGGGGTGGTTGTGGCCAGGGGAGGGTTGCTCTCTTCTCTCAGGTGGCCAGCACCAGAACGAGAGGACACAGCCTCAGGCTGCACCAGGGGAAATTTAGGCTTGAGGTGAGGAGAAAGTTCTTCACTGAGAGAGTCATTGGACACTGGAATGGGCTGCCTGGGGAGGTGGTGGAGTCGCCATCCCTGGAGCTGTTCAAGGCAGGATTGGACATGGCACTTGGTGCCATGGTCTAGCCTTGAGCTCTGTGGTAAAGGGTTGGACTTGATGATCTATGAGGTCTCTTCCAACCCTGATGATAATGTGATACTGTGACTTTATGGTAAGAACTTTCACATCAGACGGCTGCTGGTATTGTTCTACATAAAATAAGGTTGGCACTGTGTTTCAGGCACTCCATAACCTCTAACAATCAGCATAAGTTGTCATGATCAAGGACAGAATTAAAATGCAGCCATGCAAGAGATGCCATTTCTGCACATTCAGGGTGCCTGTGTAATCCTTACTGCATAGCACAATTATTCTGCAAATTGTAATTTTTTTTTATTGTCAGGGGGAAAAAAGCTCTTTAACACTAAAAATAGCTGTCTGTTCTGCCCTACAGAATTAGCCTTTTAGAAAAATTCCTCAGGGCAAAAAGAGGTAAGTATGAACTTGACCCACATCCAGAGACTTCTGTGAATGTGAACCCCATGGGCTTTTGGTTGGGCGATGACTAGAACTGCAGGAAGTTTTTCTCTTACTCTGTTTTTCCTCATGGCAAAGCAAAGTAAGAATGAGAATGAATGCCAAAACTGTGTTAGTGCCTCCATATCACAGAAGTAAGTGAAGACATAATATTCTGTCTTCAGAAATAATAGTAGGTATTATTACAGGCTGGGGACTGAGTGGCTGGAAAGCAGCCAAGAGGAAAGGGACCTGGGGGTGCTGGTAGATAGTAGGCTGAAGATGAGCCAGCAGTGTGCCCAGGTGGCCAAGAGAGCCAATGGCATCCTGGCCTGCATCAGGAACAGTGTGGCCAGTAGGACAAGGGAGGTTATTCTTCCCCTGTACTCAGCACTGGTCAGGCCACACCTTGAGTGCTGTGTGCAGTTCTGGGCTCCTCAATTCAAGAAAGATGTTGAGGTGCTGGAACATGTCCAGAGAAGGGCAATGAAGCTGGTGAGAGGCCTGGAACATAAACCCTATGAGGAGAGGTTGAGGGAGCTGGGGGTGTTTAGCCTGGAGAAGAAGATGCTCAGGGGTGACCTCATTGCTGTCTACAACTACCTGAAGGGAGATTGTAGCCAGGTGGGGGTTGGTCTCTTCTCCCAGGCAACCAGCAACAGAACAAGGGGACACAGTCTCAAGTTGTGCCGGGGTAGGTATAGGCTGGGTGTTAGGAGGAAGTTGTTGCCAGAGAGAGTGATTGGCATTGGAATGGGCTGCCCAGGGAGGTGGTGGAGTCACCATCCCTGGAGGTGTTCAAGAAAAGCCTGGCTGAGGCACTTAGTGCCATGGTCTAGTTGATTGGCTAGGGCTGGGTGCTAGGTTGGACTGCATGATCTTGGAGGTCTCTTCCAACCTGGTTGATTCTATGATTCTATGATTCTATGATTAGATGTGTATCTACAAATCCAGGTGGACTTTAGATACAGAAAGTAAGAATGTCTTCTGCCCTGCAGTTTTGATGATATTATCATGGGAGGTTTTATAGCTTTCTTGTCTCCTCTCCTGATAACTTTGCCTTTATGCAAAATTTTTTGTCCTATTAATTTCAACAGGATACTTCTCAGGATTAACATATCTGTTTTGGCTGTACTTCTTTGAAATTAGAAGTGGATCCATTCCTGCCATTACACAGTCTGCTCTTCGTTGCCAAATAAAAACAAAAATAAGTGGGACTGCTGCTTTGTTCTTGGTCCCCTTAATTATCCTCAGGACATATGTAGCTTTCTCATAAAAATATATATATGTACACACACAGAGATATATATACACACACACACATATATATATATCTTTATATGTAAAACTTCTGCTTAAATGCCTCTGAGGTCAGCACCATAAATATTTTTCAAATAAATAAACTAGAATAGGGATAAACTATGGACGTAAATGAAGTTTTTAAGTACTATATTTTGCTTTGGCCCTTGCACCGTGTGGAACAGAGTATTGGGAGACAGTTCTTGTGTGTCTTTAAAATCCTGTCGACTGTAATTCCATAGAGTGGGCTCGGGTATATGTGTGGAAACTACTTGCTGCTGGCAGAAAGCATCTCAGGGTCAGCCGTGCTACCGCCGCCTGTGACATATGCGCTATTTGGCAGAGGCATTTCTCTTCCCTTCCTAGGAGGCAGGCCTCATCCATCCCTTTGCTGTTGCCATGGCCACATTCTTTCTTTTAGCATCCTTGAGTGGAGAGGAGTGTGATCGTGTTGCTTTCCCCAGGAGATTGCCTGTGTACTTTCGCGTGGCTTGTGTGCAACATCAGTGTGCCGGAATGATGAGTCTTGGTGATGCACCCAGTGAAATAGAGCAAGTTGAAGAGACACTTTAACCACAGAGGCAGGCAAACCAGAACCTGGTCGTCAGCTGTAGGTGTTTCACACTCCTCATTTTGGCATTGAATTTAAGAGTCTTCTTACTTGAGATAAAAGCAAAAAAAAGACCAAGATGTATTTATAAATCTATCCTATCTCTAAATGCATATTTATAACACATTCTACCTAGAGATGTGGGTTTCCCTGGATTAAGAAATTTGGGTGCAAATGAAAAAAAAATATAGAAAGAGCAGCACCTGTGAGCCAGTTCAGGGATTATCTCCTCACACACTCACCACTTTATCTTATTTCACAGCAATTCCTTAAAATCAGTAAATAGTCATATTTTTGCAAGAAAAGCTTTGGTTTCTCAGTAAATTAATCTCCTTTTGTCAGCTTGCTTTGGTGATAACATTTTATATTGCAAGTGGCTGCGCTGTAAAGATTGAAAGAAGGTTTATGTGATAACCCCACAAAGAAGCAATGCCAGGCTTGTGAAGTGCTCTTTCTTTGCCCAGGTGCCAGCATTATCAAGAGTCAATAGAGAAAGAAAAAACAGGATGAGAAAGAAAATAAACCTAACTGCCTCCACAGTGTTCTTAGACAAAGCTTGTTTCTCAATGCTAAGACCTTGTTGTTAAACAGGCAGAGGGGAAAATATGATGTAATGCCATGAGGTGTGAAAAAATGAAACATTTGGAGTTTAGGAATATATCTGCCATTAAAATGGAAGATGGCTAAGGTTGTTTAACGTTAGTGAAACAGGAGCCATTCTACTGTGCCCTTCAATTAAAGCAGGGTTTGAGCCTATATAAAGATTACTTTCTCTGCTACGTCCTTTTCAGATTCTAGCCCAGTAATGATGCTTCAATTCAGCATGATGGCTGATAATCATTGTTATCTCAGATGTGCAGAGGCAGGGGAAAAAACACCATCTTCTGATGGCTGCCACCATAATCAAGTGACAATATATTCCATGACTAAGGAACGGGAACTTTATTTGAGAGAAATCATGAATGCAGTTTATGCAGTCATGGGTAAAGACAGAAGAGAATTCAAAATAAGTGTGTTTCAGCTAGCAAGCAAAAACACATTTTAAAGGTCAGATCACTTGATCTTTTAATTGCAATATTGGTGGTGCTCAAGACTTTAGCTATATTATCTTTTATGGTAGCTTATAGCAAACTCAGACATACATCCTGTTTGCACATACTGTGAATTATGGGGTCGAGTAAGCAGGGGCTCACAGTCCTTCCAGGTGCAGAATGATAATTCAAAGATAACAGCCTTAAAATGAACCACAGAATTCAGAGGCTGAGCATTTATTCAGAATGTGAGGTGGATATTTAGATTCAAAAGCCCAGCTTAGTAATTTTGGATATGCACAAGTCCCTTTCTCCCATGAAAAGGGATTTTTACAATCTTCTGTGCTCCAGAGTGCAGAGCCACCCGGTGGGTATTAGCAGCAGTGCTTTGCTGCATTTAGTACCAAACCCCAAATACTCTTATTTTCAACGTTCCTTTTACAATTTCTGTTTGCAAAATTCTTCATTGCCTCCAAATTCTTAACGTTGTTTTTCCTTTGGTTTGTTTTCTTATTCATTTGGTCGGTTTGTTGTCATTTAGTTCTCTAGGTGTGCAATTGTAATTAATCTTTGCTGAACAGTATTCCCTAATGAGGCTTATTGTTATTACACAGCCAGATGAAGCGGTTTAGCAAAAAGAAGTGAATTACTTTGAAGTACTAAGTCGCTTGCTTTGAAATATCTTAACAGATGTAAACAAAATTCATCAGATAGTTGGAGGTTAAAAAAATAAATGCTTCATGCAGATGCATGTTTGAGTTAGAGAAACAGACTTAGTGTTTCTCTGCCTGCTGGATCCAGAGATTTAAGCACTGTGGCAGACTGCAAAGGGCTTGATTCAGCTGTGGTAAAATCCAGCCTATGCAAGACTGAATGTTGGATATGGGCTGAAAAAGAGGTACCAGTGGTCAGATTGTATGACATCATAAACAAGGGCTTCCTCTCTCTTCCTCATTGAGGTCATTTCTGGTTTTAGTAAATATTGACATAATTGCACACACACAAAAGAGAGCAGTCTTAGTCAGACTGATTCTCCACCCACGTGACATTTGCTGAGTAGGTAATAGATGCATTAGTGTTCATGTGAGTTAGCATCTATTAATATGCTTTGTATCTATTCATACAGAGAAAGAGCATCAACAGGTGAAATGCAAAGCATGCTGCCCATTAGAGCAGCAGGGTGAGGCACTTTCTAGGAAGGTGGGAACTAGGAATGCAGATCCCTCAAAGCAGGCATCTGAGTTTGGAGATCCTGATCTGTTGAATGAACACATCCTTTCTTCTACTGTGAATTTGGGCTTTCTTTAGACTTCATCTTCCAACAAGTTTCTGAAACAGTATTTACTCTTAAGAGCAAGTGATCTTTTTAAAGAGAAATTTACTTCTTTTTAGTCACAGTAGGAGAAAAAAATGAGAACAATCTGTACAATCCACAACAAATGTGAATAGTTGAGTCAAAACTTGCTTGATTCATCTAAGTTAAAAAAAAAATACCTCACAGCCTTAATTTCAAGTGAAGGATATTTTATTAAGTACTCACATTACCACTGACATTTCAAAAGGAGCATCCACTTATATTTTCCATCAGAGTTTTAAAAAGACATTGGAAAATCAGGGAGTAAGTTTTCTAATTTCCAGGACTTGCAGGCAAACTGGAACTTCTTCCAGAATTTTGAGCACTGTTTAGCCTGAGGTATATCTGAGAAGTTCCATCTCTTTGCAGAAAGCAATGGCAATTATAGTTATATGGCTTTTTATTGGTTTAAATTATCGCCTCTGTGTAACTAAATAAGCAATGCAGAGCTGTTATGAGCTACTTAACATACACTTGCCCCATCTCACCTTATCCCCTTCTTTACAGCCTAGTTGCATTTCTCTGGGCCTGTGTAACATGCCTCCTGCTTTCCTGATCTGTCAGGTGGACTATGTAACCTCAGATCAATCACAATGCACACGTCTGGCTGCTCTGACCTTGCTGCTCATTCACCATAAAGGTCTAATGTACATTTTCTGCCTGCAGTCCATTTCTTTGTTGTTCTCAGAAGCATGTAAGGTAGCTGTGGGCTGAATGAGTATCCTGGCAGGGTGCCCACAGCCTCAGAAGCACAGGCTAAGGATCCAATTTGTAGGAAAAAGTCAGTCCAGGGTTAGCATCCAGCTTCTTCAAATTCATCCTCTTTTAAAATATTGATCCTTCAACAGAACTCTTTCTTATTTTTGCTGTCCTTTTTCTTTCATTAATTTAAAGTACAAAGCATTCTCAGATTGATGTACTCTACATAGGAGGCATTTCTAATCTGACTGTCAGAATTACAGTGCCTGTTGTTCCTCTGCTTATATACAGGCTGCTGTTTTGTCTCGATCTTTCATGAGACATCTCATCATCTTGTAAAAAGAATTGATAGATGCAATTAAAGAAAAATTATGTCATTTTTGCTTGCATAAAATAGATAAAGTCTTATGTTGGACAGATGGGTAGAGTCCAATGGGATGGGGTTCAATAGCTCCAAGTGCAGGGTTGTTGGCCACAACAACCCCATGCAGAGATACAGGCTGGGGTCGGAGTGGCTGGAGAGCAGCCAGACAGAGAGGGATCTGGGGGTGCTGATTGATACCCACCTGAACATGAGCCAGCAGTGTGCCCAGGTGGCCAAGAGAGCCAGTGGCATCCTGGCCTGCATCAGGAATGGTGTGGTCAGCAGGAGCAGGGAGGTCATTCTGCCCCTGTACTCTGCACTGGTTAGACCACACCTTGAATACTGTGTTCAGTTCTGGGCCCCCCAGTTTAGGAAGGACATTGAGATGCTTCAGCGTGTCCAGAAAAGGGTGACAAGGCTGGTGAGAGGCCTTGAGCACAGCCCTATGAGGAGAGGCTGAGGGAGCTGGGATTGTTTAGCCTGGAGAAGAGGAGGCTCAGGGGTGACCTTATTGCTGTCTACAACTACCTGAGGGGAGGTTGTGGCCAGGAGGAGGTTGCTCTCTTCTCTCAGGTGGCCAGCGCCAGAACAAGAGGACACAGCCTCAGGCTGTGCCAGGGGAAATTTAGGCTGGAGGTGAGGAGAAAGTTCTTCACTGAGAGAGTCATTGGACACTGGAATGGGCTGCCCAGGGTGGTGGTGGAGTCGCCGTCCCTGGGGCAGTTCAAGGCAAGGTTGGACGTGGCACTTGGTGCCATGGTGTAGCCTTGAGCTCTGTGGTAAAGGGTTGGACTTGATGATCTGTGAGGTCTCTTCCAACCCTGATGATACTGTGATACTGTGATTAACTTTTTAAATCTTTAGCCCAAATAAAGTATAAACCTTGGTGGATAATTCAGGATAAACCTGAACTGTTTTGTACTTTTCACCTGGTTTGTTGTGTGCAGAAGCCTTTTATTTCAGTTCTGTCTTACAGAAGTAGCTAATCACTGTGAGCATTCAAGTAGAGTTGCTGATTTTGTGAACATGCACATCTACCTGCCAAAGCCATAATTCACATTAAATGGAGATTGCAGAATTTACTGTATTTTGTGAGCTAGGTCACATGTGATCTTAGTGTGATGAAGCAGGACAGAGCTGTTGTGAGATCCAGGATTCCTGCTGTTAACATCTCCACTGTCTGTGATTACAAGAGTGATTGGAATGCCTCTTATATCCCTGGTGGTTCAAAAAATAGTCATTCTATTTGGAATACCATTTCCTTGACTCGTAGAGAGATTTGTCCTCTTACAGGAATGAAGCAGAGCACTACTACATTCTAAACTTCCGTAAGTTTGTTAATGGAGCAAGGTCAGTGGAGGGCCATTAACATGGCAGTGGCTGGAGCACTTGACCTGAGAGGAGAGGCTGAGGCAGTGCATCTTGGTTCAGACTTCAGAAAAAAGGAAGCTTCAAGTGCTGGAACGTGTCCAGAGAAGGGTGACAAAGCTGGTGAAAGGCCTGGAACACAAACCCTATGAGGAGAGGCTGAGGGAGCTGGGGTTGTTTAGCCTGGAGAAGAGGAGGCTCAGGGGTGACCTCATTGCTGTCTACAACTACCTGAAGGGAGGTTGTAACCAGGTGGGGTTGGTCTCTTCTGCCAGACAACCAGCAACAGAACAAGGGCACACAGTCTCAAGTTGTGCCAGGGGAAGTATAGGCTGTATGTAGGAGGAAGTTCTTGCCAGAGAGAGTGATTGGCATTGGAATGGGCTGCCCAGGGAGGTGGTGGAGTCGCCGTCCCTGGAGGTGTTCAAGAAAAGCCTGGATGAGGCACTTAGTGCCATGGTCTAATTGACTGGATAGGGCTGAGTGACAGGTTGGACTGGATGATCTTGGAGGTCTCTTCCAACTTGGTTGATTCTGTGATTCTAAGGTGTCTTAACATCAGCCTTCAGTACCTGCAAGGACATTATTGAGATGGGTGAGCTTCTTCTCAGAAGTGCATAGTGGTAGGGTGAGAAACAATGGGCACAAATTGAAATGAGAGACCTGGACTGGACACAAAGAATATCTTATCCACATTGGGTACAGTCCCTTGCTCAAACTGGTTGCCCAATGAAATTGTGCTGTCTCTGTCCATTTTAAGATGGGACTGGATAGGTAACCAAATCTGATTTCATTGCTTTGAGCAGTGAATTAGAGACAGGTGACTGAGGTCCCTTTCAGCTAGAATTTTCCTGTGAACCTATGATACATGGTTCTAAAGGAAAGCTGTCTAGCAGTATGTCAGAAACATACTTAAATGCAGTGTTGACACAGTAAGAGTTAACATGGGAAAACCTCAAAGGTTTACCCATCTCGAGAGACCTCCAGCAATGTCATGCTCAACTGGATTTGTTCTGATAACGGAGCTTTGCCATGATTATACCTAATGATCCTTAAAGCCACAGGAGAATATAATTTCCTCTCCTTGTCACAGGCATGGAAATATCTACAGCAAAGTCGACATTAGGAGGGAATAATTACAGTCATGGGAAGTTTTGACAAGAGGAACTCATGAAGTGAAGTGTGCCATCCTTGTTTAGTGCTGGCTATGCAGTAGAATGGGTTCCTTCTGCATCTACCATTCTTTTTTAAATTAGCATAAAGAAACTAAAGATTTTTAAATATAATATTAGAACTTTTACGTTTTTGTAAGATATCTGGAGCTGTTCTTGGAGTTATTTGAATTTTATTTAGATGTAAAATTCACATTAATAGAGTTGTCTCTGCTCAGTCTGAAAAGACTCTTCAAGACAATTTGCTATGACTGTCATAGGAAAGACTACATAAGATGTGTTTACAGCTTCCAGTTACACTAGAGTTGCATGTTTTAAATAACAAAGGTTATTTGTGGTGACTGCAGAACAAACTTGAAATGTGATTTGTCTTTTCTATATCTTTTAACTAAGCAGTAAAAGGAAAATCATTTCAATAAAGTGCTTGCTGAAGATTTCTTCTTTTTCTTCAAGTTGTGTTTGTGAATAAACATAAACTCACTTTGAGGTGGTACATTTATCCTTCTGTCAGGAATGAATTTGCTTCTGGGTTTATCATGTTATTAATTTAGTACCTATGAGAAAAAAAATCCTAATCCAAATTGAAATATTCAATGAAATAGAACGCTGAATAGGCTCCAGTAAATTGTCAAATGACAGGGTTTCTGCAAAGATGCCCGTTCTTTTCAGGCATATAAGAAGTATTTAGCTGTCAACTTTAGTATATGAGCCTTTTCAGGGATAATTGCTTTGAAACCAAAGAGAGCAGCCACAAAGTGTGAGTCACTACATCCAGTTGTGAAAAATAGAAACTAAATACATACTACATGCTCTAATAGTCATATATGAAGAAGGTAGACATTTTCAAATACTTTTGTAGGACAAACCTCCTACTTTTGAGTATGAAGCCTAGACCAAAATGTAATCCTAAGAAACAAAATGTGTGGTAGTCAATGAGGACACTTTTGGAGTTCCCCATTTCAAGTGCAGCAGAAAGTGAAATGGTCTGCTTTCAAACACCTTCTACATGTTTTGAATGCTACACCAGGGGAAATTTAAGCTCGAGGTGAGGAGAAAGTTCTTCACTGAGAGAGTCATTGGACACTGGAATGGGCTGCCTGGTGAGGTGATGGAGTCACCGTCCCTGGAGCTGTTCAAGGCAGGATTGGACGTGGCACTTGGTGCCATGGTCTAGCCTTGAGCTCTGTGGTAAAGGGTTGGACTTGATGATCTATGAGGTCTCTTCCAACCTTGGTGATACTGTGATACTGTAATATGAGATTACCATTCCTTTCAGACATCACAAGTGTTCCTGTTCTTTATATTTTCTTTAAAGCACTTTCTGCATGCCTATATTATACTGAAATGTTCTCTTCCCAAGAATACCTGAGAAAAAAAAAGCATGAAGAGCAGCAAAATTTTAATGTGTACCCACTTGAGCAATTGCATACATTTGCAAAAGGTTTTCTTACAGCATCTCCCTCTTTTACTGCAAGATACAGAGTGGTAAATACATCATGAAAAATGAACTTTTATGTGGGATATAAACTCATGATCCAGGTAATCATTACCCTGTTACCAAAATGCATTGCGGCATCATTACCTTTACGATTTAGAGGATGGTGATTTTGTTCTCCTACTTTAGTTTGAAAAGCACATAACAGTTTGGAAAAGGCTGGCTGCATACATCCATAGGTTAGAAATAAACTGAAAAATATATGGCTTTGATCTAATAAAGGAATCATAATCATAGAATCAACCAGGTTGGAAGAGACCTCCAAGATCATCCAGGCCAACCTAGCACCCAGCCCTATCCAGTCAACTAGACCATGGCACTGAAGTGCATCAAAGTCAGTGTGATGATCACAGTTACATAACTAGTTTATAGAGAAGTCGTTGTGTGTGTTTGGGTAGCCAAATTTATAGCTGACCACAAATTAATTGGGGCAGTTAACTTTAGGAGAGTTGCAAGACAGTTTAAAAGGACTGAGGAAAGGGCAGAAATGAGAAGCATAACTGAAGAATTTCTATTTTGGAGAGCAGTTTTATAGCTGGTAACGATGGTAGATGTCTGTGGCATAGTGATGAAAGTGGCAAACACAGAAAGGTAAGAACAAAGAGATAAAAGAGAAATTGCAAATGGCAGAAGAACAAAAATCATGAAAGACTTTAGAGGAGATGCTTTCTAAAAACCTCAGAAAAGACATGGGAGCAAATATGACAGCAGTATGAAAAAATAACTAATGGTGAAAAAGGCTGAACTGTATTTACTCTTTCTAATGTAACTTAAGCAAACTGACAGCAGAAGCCTTATTTTTATCAACACACTTTTAAAAGATAAAAGGTTGTGCTTTGCAGACTGTGCATAATTAACCTGTTGAACTCACTTGTGTAAGAAACACAGGGGAAAAAAGTCTAGCAGAAAAAAAAATTATAAAGAGTCTAATCTTTATCATTTGTAATATAGAATTTACCACTCACTTGGAACAAAATAATATCCCATCAGCTTGAGCAAATGATTTCCCCTCCCTGGAAAGATGGTTAGCTAGAAAGTTTTGTACACTTTGCATTGCACATCTTGAAGCAGCTGTCTTGGCTGCTGTTCTTATCTACAGTGACAGTTTCTTTGTCTTTGCTGTAGTGCAGTGAATATATTTTAATTATCCTAAAAATACAAAAACATTGAGGGAAATTATCTCTTTTAGTGCAGATTCACACCTATCTTTGTTAAAGACACTACTTCAAAATAGCAACAGTAATAAGGAAGGCCTAAGTTTCTCTGCAGTGTTGTATCTGAAGTCCATTTAAATGGAGTGAAATGCTCTTTACTGGCAGCTATAAATCAGTTCTTGATGTAAATGAAACAATTCTACTATCACAGCAGAGGACCTCAGGATAGGTCATTCCTCTCTCCCAATTCTCAGAAGCACTTAAGGTATTGAAGTGTAAGGTTGAATCTTCATTTCCTGCCAGGTTTGTCTTTTATATTAATTTAGTAATTAACAGTTCTGCAGTTAAAAGTACAGGTGGAGTCATGTGATGCTCAGTACAAAATACAGTTGAATTTATTGATAACTGTGGTAGTAGATGGGCAAAATGGTTTGTTAACTAACTCAGGATTCCAGTTAGGTCCACTGCAGTGCGGTTACCGCCACAATGATTTTGGGCAATCTACTTAATCTTGCACTTTCACAGTTCCCAACCACTAAAACATGACAATCATTCTTTTTCTTCAAGACATATTGGAGTTTCTCTGCTGTTGGGATTGAAAGTGGGGAATTTTCAGTAATCCATTTTAGGGTATTATTTCTTCCATCTATAGCAGGTGTGCTAGTTTGAAGCTAGCTAGAATGTTTTGGTGAGAGGGATTTGATCTCAGGCTGTGAGGGAGAAAACAAGGGTGATGTCTACTTCACTCGTGGGCTTGCTGAGAGGTATAAGAACAAGAATCCAAACATAGATAAGGCACTTCTCCTGCCCAGGAGCTCTGGGCTGCATTTTTTTCTCTCTAGCCTCTCTGCCGTCTCTCTGATTAATCCACTTTGCTTCCTAACTCCCTGGCTGAACCTCCATTCTTCCTTGGGACTGAGATAAGGTTGAGAGGGGTGGGAGAGGGTGGAAGGGCAGTTGGGAGCCCCTCCTGGGGACTCAGGTTTCTGTGAGTGCTGTTGTGTTTCTGTATTACCTTTTACCTTGTATATTTCTATATATAACTGTATATACTGCAAATATCTGCTTGTCTATTGTGCTGGCTGTAGATAATAAGCTTCATTCAAATTTCCAGAGCTGGCTGAGTCTAGTCTGGGTGATTTCCAAAGTGTAGGGGGACAGGGGATATCCAAACCACCACATCAGGGGAGGTTAAAAGGGGACCATTTATAATAAGATGAGTGAAAAAATTATATAATTGTACTTCTCACAAAATTCCTATTAAAAATACATGGTTCTCCTCCCCTTTTATTTTTGCCAGCCAAATGATGACACAGACAGTTGAGCAATTTCATATTCTCCCAAATGCAACTTACCTCTGATCAAGCATTGTCTGTGTGTGTAACTGATTCAAATATTAAGGACTTAAAGTCAGGATTAACTGCAGGAGCTGTCTGCATTATCAGGAAACAAAGGCACTGACTCTTGATTGAGCAAATTATTTAACAAAGGCAATGTAGATAGTATGTATGCATCTTTCTGACACCATCTGTTCAAAACATGGCTAGTATAAGAATATATGACAGAATTACTCCCATTTAAAGGGAATTATTTGTTTACTGTGTACAAGCAGGCAGTGGAGATAATTTTAGTTTAAAAACATGATGATGACATCTGTTGATGGTAGTTCAAAGTGCTGATAACGATGTTGACTCTTCATCACCTTCTTGGTTAGTTGAATCATACAGCAATTTATCAATAAATGTTTCATTTACCTTGACTTCTACCTCATTTTGAACTTGTCTCATTCTTAAAGCCAGCCAAACAGCTGTCAGGATTGATTGCTGTGCCACATGTAATGAAATGCTTGACCAAAAGTAGCAGAGGATTAGAAACACTCAATGGCCAGCAACTTCTTTATTCAAGTACTTCTCTGCAAAATTTCTCAACCTCCTTCCTAATGTGCAAACCTTGCCACTGGTTAGCTGTGTTCCTCTCATTTCCTTCACCAATGCACAGCCACATGAATAACTGAGTCCATTTGCAAGTCTTTGTACCAGTTAATAGAATTCCTGGCCCTAAATTAGGTTTTGAAGTGCCTTATTTATGCATCTTCTATCCTTCAGTTTACAACTAAATATCAAAGTGCACTCTCTTCCTGCTTTGGAAATGAGGTTTTAAACATTACTGTGCTCCAGCAAGTTCCAGCACTTAAGTGGAAGATGCTGGTTGAAATTCAATGAGATGGAAAAGAGTTTGGAGTTCATCTCCATCCTTATAGACAATCTGTAGGATGAGAAGAGGGAAGAGGAAAAGGATTCTTCCACATCCTTCCAACAAAATGAACTTTACACATGGACAGGTACTGCTTAAACACATTTTGCAAATCAGGCCCAAGTCAGCCATGTGGGAAACATTTTGTGATAAGGCTGATCATAAGACAGGCTATGGATAAGCAAATATCCTGAGGTGCCAAGCATGCACCTACCTGCACAAACAGAGGTGCCTAGCAGTAATGTTTGCAGAGGAAACAGAGATGTCACAGGGACCACTTGTCTACAGAAATGGCCTGTCCCATGGGTACTAGTGCTATCAAAACAATGGACACACATCCTTGAGACCCAGCATTCACATCCCCTTTGTAAAAACAGCCATGAACATCTTTGTGACACTTCTCTCTGCCTTAATAATTCTATTTTGTTGTCTTTGGAGAGCAGTCTCATAAAATGTCCTCCATCTACCACATTTGAAAGAATGGCTTACTATTTATACCTGTGTCCATATACCCCTTTGTTCTTCATGTTCTAGTGGCTGTTTGAGGTGGGTTTGCATTTTCATGATGGATATAAATAGGATTTGCAAGGAAATTACTTTTAGTTATTGTTTAAGGTTCAACTCTAGTTACTGCCAAAACAGACTTCTGCTTCTAGCTTTAGGACTGGGAACTGAGCTACAAAGAAACAGGAACTGAAATAATTGAATCAATTACTATCTTTGGTTATTTTACTGTTAATCTGTGTAGCCTTTGTAGCCTTTATAGTTTCATAACAATAATGTCAAAATTCATTTTACTTGACTTTTTTTTTTCTTGAGATTCATGCCTTTTCAGTACTCAGAACTAGGTCTTGCTTGAGGCAGTCATTTAATTTGTGAAGGAGTTTTTTTTCCCCTAAACTTTGTCCCAGTGTGGCGTTCGACCAGTTTATGTGCAGCTAGATAAAATAATACTTTGACAAGAGTTTATTAGTTTGGGTTACCATTTATCTCCTTTGGTATTATGCATTCAACAGACTTTGTATGATTGGAGGTCATCATTATAACCTATGAAGAGAGAAATAGTTTTGAAGTTAAACATAGTAGTTTCTGTTTGGTTTGGGTTACCATTTATCTCCTTTGGTATTATGCATTCAACAGACTTAGTATGATTGGAGGTCATCATTATAACCTATGAAGAGAGAAATAGTTTTGAAGTTAAACATAATAGTTTCTGTTTGGCTTGGGCAGCTCTGGATGTAGTGGGCAATTATTACTAGGTCCTTGCAATCTCACTCTTAGAGCCTTCTCTCAGACATCTATATCCCTTTCCCACACACTGCAGGTGAAAGATTGTCTGTCATTCAGCCTCCCACAGGCTAAGCCCCCCACAGGCCATATGGGCAATGTGGCTTCTTCCCTAGTGCTTCCCAGGTTTTCTCAGCCTTGTAGCAACCTGGGTGTTTCATTCTCACCTCTGACACCAGAAAAGAAGGAAATCATAAACAGACAGTGTACCCACAAACACCAGGGAGGAAAAGAATCAAATTAATTAGCTATCTGCAAAACATGCAGAGCTAAAGAGGGGATCTCCTTTGGAGAGAAGAAGATGGACAGTGGCAAGGGAAGCAGAATAAAAGAAGTGTTGGAGGCAGATGTATTGGTTGACAGCAGTTTTTGTTGCGTGGTGGTGCATTGCCCGTGGAAGACTAGCTATAGCCATAGCACCACAGAAGGTATGTGGAAATACAGAGCCAGGACCACAAATTCATTTAAATTCTTAATTGGCCAGATGTCTCATAGGCATCTAAGTGCAAATTAAACTTCTCACAAGTTTAGCATAGTTGTAACTTCTCCTTGCAGGCTTTTGAAACCCTCTTACCTTTTTCAATAGCCAAATGCCATTTCTAGGGGAGAACTGCCTGAGCCCTTTTTGTTGTTGAGCAGCTGGGCACCTCCACCTCTGCTCATGAACTAGAATCATAGAATCATAGAATCAACCAGGTTGGAAGAGACCTCCAAGATCATCCAGTCCAACCTATCACCCAGCCCTATCCAGTCAACTAGACCATGGCACTAAGTGCCTTATCCAGTCTTTTCTTGAAGACCTCCAGGGACGGTGACTCCGCTCCGACTGATCTTCTGTTTGTACTCTTGGAGTATGTTATCTGCATTAGAAAAAATCAAACAAAACCCCACAGAATCAAACTTGCAGATCTCTAGATTGTAATATCCTGATTCTTTTTTGTGAACCTCACCCATACTCCCTTCTCCCAGGGACAGTGCAATTCATAAGACTGTACATGGAAAGCAGAGGAAACACCTTTGGTTTTGACTGTGTTATTGAAGTTTCTACCCATAAATTGAACATTTATTCAGTGCTACAAAGACACCCTCATTGTAGGTTTCCACAGCAGTTTAAATGTATTTGCCATGGTAGGCTTTATTTTTGAAGACTTACTTTTCGGTTGGCCATCAAATCTTTGCTGCCTGACTGAAAGCTGCTTTCCTTTAAGTGTATAGCAACTCCACTCAAGCCAAGTTGTACCAGAGCAACTGAGAGCACTATTGTCTTTAAAACAGTATAAACTTATTGGGATAAATGTTTGATCTTCTAAGTGTATTGTGTAAGCTAAAATCGCCCTTCATATACAGCAGATAATTGCATTAGGGCTAAATGAATTTATTGGCTTAATGGTTTTATCCTGGAGCTTGGCAAGATCCTGAGAGTACCTCTCTTTACTGCCTCAATTGATTCCTTGGATGAAAGTGATGGGACTGAAAGAAATGTGCAAGGTGCAAATGCAAATGTGCCACCACCCACTTCCCCACTTCTCTGTTATTTGTTGCTGTTTACATAGCAGCTAGGCTTGTGTGACATATCAGGTGAGTAAAGTGTTAGGTTGCTGCCTGACAGGATAGGAAGTCTGATTGTTCACCACCTGTCTTAGGCATTACTGCTTGCACAAAATGAAGGTAGTGTGTGTTAACCTGATGGCAAATGTAAATTTTTCATTTGCCTTTCTCTCCATTAGAATTGTGGTTTATGCTGACTGTTCAGGGAGATATACCAGCATAAAAGATGTGTGCTCTGCCAGCTATGCTCCTGGAACAGGAATACAAGATGGTGAAAGCTTGCTGTTGTGACAGCAAAGAGGCAGGAAGAATAGCTTGCAATTCTGGAATTCTTTCCAGAAGTGACATCTATGATGGCAAAATGCAGATGAGAAAGAAGTGAAAATCTGCAAGGCAGATCTTTCCCACACCTCCCTTGCTTTCCCTTTTTTGTATATGTGTTTCCTCTTTTACCTGTATTTTTCATACCAGCTGGAATCACTGTCAGTTTTAAGAGTGGTTTAAGGTCACCCATACAGAAGTATGGTTCATTAGTTCACCTCACAACAATTAATCACCTTCAGTTGCTCTAAGTTTGCTCCAGCCTTCAGCCTACAGACAGTCATATGTTTGTTTTCCCTAACTTCATGTTGTTAAATATCCACTGGTTAGAGATCAGCCTTCTGGCAACCATGTTAATCCTTTAGACTTTCCTGACGACAGAGTATCTGTATAGAAGTGTGGTGAATTGAGAAAATTACCCCCCAGATAAAACTGAAATCACCAGACCAGCTCATATGGCTTGGAAGTAGGATAAAGCTCTATTTTACAGCAAGAATGTATTTACAATTAGTTACAATTTAGAAATAACACAGGAGTCCAATCCTCCCTGCCCCTGACAAAGAGAGCCCAGAAAGAGACAACACCACCTTCTTCTTTCCCCCCAGGTAGAAAGCCAGCCAGGCCTCATGTGTTATCAGGAAAAGGTTAGTACATGGTGTGGAGGAGTCAGAGAGGTGAAGGAACAGCAGCAGAGCCAGAGACCAAGAGCAAAAAATTGTTTATATGCTGGGTTTTTATACCAATTGGCAAACTAGTGAATGATAGGCTGTATCATTATTTTCCTTTCACCACCAATGCTCTGCTCATTCATTCTGTATTCAAAAGAGTGTCCAGAAAGTTCCTCTCTTGTTTATAATGCAGAACCTAAAATAGAGTGGTAGCTCTTAAACTGCTACAAAAAGATGCAGAGGGAGAGGGGGAAAGAGAGAGAAGACCAATGGCCAAGTGATTGGCCATCAGAATGGGCTGAACAGGGAGGTGGTGAAGTTGCTGTCCCTGGAGGTGTTTAAGGAGAGACTGGATGGTGCCAAGAGGAGGCTCAGGGGTGATCTTATTACTGTCTACAACTACCTGAAGGGGCGTTGTAGCCAGGTGGGGGGTGGCCTCTTCTCCCAGGCAACCAGCAATAGAACAAGGGGACACAGTCTCAAGTTGTGCCAGGGTAGGTATAGGCTGGAAGTTAGGAAGAAGTTCTTGCCAGAGAGAGTGATTGGCATTGGAATGGGCTGCCCAGGGAGGTGGTGGAGGCACCGTCCCTGGGGGTCTTCAACAAAAGCCTGGATGAGGCACTTAGTGCTATGGTCTAGTTGATTGGTTAGGGCTGGGTGCTAGGTTGGACTGGCTGATCTTGGAGGTCTCTTCCAACCTGGTTGATTCTATGATTCTATGATTCTATGGTTTAGTTGATTGGAGGGGTTAGGTGATGGTTTAGACTTGATGATTTCAAAAGTCTTTCCCAACCTGGTTAATTCTGTGATTCTGTGATCTTTGATCTATTCCAAAACTAAGGAACACATTGTTTGACCCTTGGACCTAATTAAACCCCTAGACCTATCAATCAAAAACACTGATTGTGACCAATCAGGCTTCATGAGCTCCATTTGATGCAGTACTTCTTTAAACAGAGAGTGAAGTAGAAGAAGTAACAAAAGTCAATCTGTTCCTTAAAACTCTTGCTTCTGGTAGATGATGTGATCATTTTCATTGAAAATTGAATTGTAGAAAGTCATATGAATGTGGCTAAACACAGCCTGGGAAATTTATCTGAGAAGAATACATTCTGTATCTTGGAAGAAAAGTAAAACATCCAAAAATCTAGCAGTTGCTATGGAAATGCTCAGATTAAATGTAAAACATGCATATATTTTCAGTACACCCAGCACTTTGTGAATTGAGGACATATGTTAGAGGAGAAGCCATGTACATGAACACCAAGCAGAAGATACAACATGGCACTTCTTTTTCTGTGGATTTTTGTATGGAATATTCCACTGGCATAGCTGCACTTCATTCTGAGTGCAGGTAAAAGCCCATACTTGAAGACCAAACTATTTCTATGCAAATGTCAGGACAAGTTAGAAACTTGAGCCTGAGCTAATTGTGCCACTGCCTACCCTGTTTTCACTTGCAGCACTACAACTTGGCCAATGTTGGGCAAACAAGCATAGTATGGAGGAACTTCTAGAAAGAATTTAAGGGGCAACTATGAAGGCTAAGGCCTCGCTGGAACTCAACCTTGCAGGGGAGATCAAGGACAACAGAAAGGACTTCTTCAAATGCATTGCAGGAACAGCTAATGTTAGAGGCAGTGTAGGCCCTCTGCTGAACGAGCTGGTGTAATGGAGAGGTAATTAATTAATGTGAGAGAATATTTTTCCAAAATTAATGTTGTTTAATAATTTTGATATTCAGGAGTGAGTCTTGTGTCGTCGTCCCCCCCCTTCCCCAACCCCTAATTTTAATAATAATTGGTTCTTATGCAGTGGTCATGGAAACATTATACAAAGGACTAACTAGATCTAGAAATAACTAGCAAAAATCTATGAACATTAATTGAACTGGAAGAGAAGGTTCCTGCAGTCAATATACCGCTTGCAGTTAATTGTACTGCTTGTCCACTAGATGGACTCAAGGAGCTCTTTTCTGCTTATGGCAGAAGGCAATGGTGAATTACATGAGGCTTTAAATGTTTACTCACAAATATTAACCTCCTGACTCGTTGGGCTAGCTATAGCTTCAGGCAGTACGCTAATGCTTTCATGGATTTCTGTTACTGTCTTGGCAGCTGCTGAGACTTCTGATTCTTCCCAGGCTTCACAGGGTGCTGGGGAAAGGAGACAGACATATCTCTGACATGGTCCTGGCTCCTCTGGATGATCTGTGTATCTCCAGGACTTCTTATCTTGGCAGGAGACTCAGATGTAGGCAGGATATCTTGTGATGTGCAGTCTCAGCACAGCATCATACTGGCTATGCAGGCTGATCACATGAAGGCATTTAGAGCCTGTTCCTGGTAAACTCAAGGCAGGCAGTTCCCAGGCAGTTCAGGATGCAATAAGACAGTAAGGCAGTATACTGCCAGGAGCAGAAAGCAATATCATCAAGCAACAGCAGGCATGAATACAATGGCAGAGCACATTGTGTTACCTGCCCATCTCTTTTTATCAATACAGCCTGAGACTAATGGGCATTTGGACACAGAACAGCCAATCGGAATGGCAGTAGCAGAGCCTGACCATATAGGTGAAGCCATAGGCTCACTTTACCCACATTTGGCAAAAACATAGCCCTTGCACAAGGCAGGCACAAGCTGAGTGTGTGTACCTTTTTTACCACAGGATGTAAATGAGTCTGGGCAAGCCAGAGTTCTTAGACACAATAGCTCCAGGCTCTTTGTCCTCTTTCCTGCAGTTGCTTCTCCCCATAGCAGAAGGGAGAGCAGAAAAACATGCATGGGCAAGCCAGGACATATATAAGCCTATTTTGGCCTATTCAGGCCTACCATGACAAGTGAGTGCCTTATCTCTGTCTATACTGTTGGAGACTGTCCTCGAGAGGCCCTGGCATGTGAGGCATCAGAGGAAGGCCTGACAAAGGAGTCTTCCTTTGTTGATGAGGACTGGGTTAAGGAACAGCTGAGTAATCTGGACATCCATAAGTCCATGGGTCCCTATGGCATGCACCCATGGGTGGTGAGGGAGCTGGCACAGGTCATTGCCAGACCACTTTCCACCATCTTGAGTAAGTCATGGTGGGCAGGAGAGGTCCCTGGGGACTGGAGGAGGGCAGATGTCACTCCAGTTTTCAAAAAGGGTAAAAAGGAGGACCCAGATAACTCCAGACTGGTCATCCTCACCTCCATCTTTGGAAAGGTAATGGAGAAACTTATCCTTGGCACTGTCCTTAAGCACATCAAGGACAGTGGGGCCATTAGAAGCAGTCAACATGGTTTTACCAAGGGGAAGTCATGTTTGACCAACCTGATAGAGTTTTGTGAGGACACAACCAGGTGGACTGATGATGGTGGATGTAGTTTATCTTGATTTCAGTAAAGCATTTGACACTGTCTCCCACAGCATCCTCCTGGCTAAACTGAGGCAGTGTGGTCTGGGTGATCAGGTAGTGAGGTGGATTTGGAACCGGTTGAAGGAAAAAAAGGCAGAGAGTTGTGGTCAATGGGATGGAGTCTGGTTGGAGACCTGTGATTGGGTGAAGTGGCTGCCACACCAGAAGGCTATGCTGCCATTCAGCCAGACTTGGACAGGCTGGAGGGTTGGGTAGGGAGAAATTGAATGAAATTCAGCAAGGGCAAGTGTAGAGTCTTGAGCCTGGGAAAGAATAACCCCAGGAATCAGTATAGGTTGGGAACTGATCTGTTGGAAGGCAGCGAAGGGGAAAAGGATCTGAGGGTCATAGTGGATGGGAGGTTGACTGTGAGCCAGCAATGTGCTCTTGTGGCCAGAAGGATGAATGTCATTCTGAGGTGTATTAGAAGGGCTGTGGTTAGTAGGTTGAGAGAGGTTCTCCTCCCCCTCTACTCTGCCCTGGTGGGGACACATCTGTAGTACTGTGTCCAATTCTGGGCCCCCCAGCTCAAGAGGGATATAGAACTTCTTGAGTTCTTGAGTCCAGTGCAGAGCAACAAAGATGATGAAAGGAATGGAACATCTCTCTTACAAGGAGAGCCTTAGGGAGATGGGGCTGTGCTGCCTGGAGAAGAGGAGACCGAGAGGTGATCTCATCAATGTTTATAAATATGTGCAGGGTGAGTGCCAGGAGGATGGAGCCAGGCTCTGCTGGGTGATGCCCAGTGGCAGGACAAGAGGCAATGGGTGGAGGCTAAGGCTCATCTAAACATGAGGGGGATTTTTTTCCCTGTAAGGGTAACAGAACACTGGAACATGCTGCCCAGGGTGGTTGTGGAGTCTCCCTCTCTGGCGATATTCAAAACCTGCCTGGATGTGTGATCTGGTCTAGGTGAACCTGCTCTGGCAGGGGGGGTTGGACTTGGTGATCTTCCAAGGTTTCTTCCGGACCCTGACATTCTGTGATTCTGGAAACAGGAAAAAAAAAAGTCTGGAAAGGACATTGGACTGAATTCCACTTCCTGACTCCCATTCTCTGTTCACTGTGGATCTGACACAGACTGAGTCTTTGAACTTGTACAGTTTGCATCATACTCCAGAAATTGCCCACTGCCTCCCAAGGCACCCTTTTGGCCACAGGACAGGATCCCCAGGAGTCAGGCGTTTCACTGGTGCTCAAACCATTGGCTGTGTGCACTAAGGAGAAGACAACCTACTGTGCCTTCTCTCCTGATCATCTTCAGTAAGTCCTGTACTTGCTGCACACGTTCAGACATACCTACGTATGCTACAGCAGCACAAGTGATTCACAGATTGCATTGTGTTGGAAAGGACAATCAGAAGTCAAACACCCTGCAGTCAGCAGGGACACCTTCAACTGGATCAGGCTGCCTAAGGCCATATCGAGTCTGCTCTTGAATGTCTCCAGGGACAGGGCCTCAACCAACTTTCTGGGCATCTTGTTCCAGTATTTTACCACTCTCACTCTAAAGAACTTCCTCCTTATGTCTAAACTAACCTACCCTGCTTCTAGTTTGAAACCACTGCTCCTTGTCCTATCACTACAATCCCTTCTGAACAGTCCTTCCTCAGCCTTACTGTAGATCCCCCCTAAGATACTGAAATGTAACTCTAAGGTCTCCTCAGAGTCTGCTCTTCTGCACACTGAACAGCCTCAGGTCTTTCAGTCTGTATTCATAGGAGAGGTGCTCCAGCTCTCTGATCATCTTTGTGCCCCTCCTTTGGACCGAATCCGGGAGGTCTTTGTCTCTCCTGCACTGGGGGTCCCAGAGCTGGACACAGTATTCCAGGTGAGGTCTCACCAGAGCAGTGTTGAATGGCAGTCACCTCTCTTGACCTGCTGGCCATGCTTCTTTTGATGCAGCTCAGGATGTGATTTGCCTTCTGGGCTGCAAGTGCACATTGTTGACATGTCCAGCTTCTCATCCACCAGTAACCCCAAGTCATTTTCTACTGGAAAATCCTGTTTGGCTGGATGCGACACCTCTAAGGAGCTGCCAAGAGTAACTTCTGTTTGGTGTTATGGTACAGAGAAACTACTCTAACAAGTCAGGTTTACCATACAAGATGCTCAAGCTGCTGAGAAGTTTGGGGTGCACATGTTGTATGAGGAGTGGCTGAGGTTACTGGTGTTGTTTAGTCTAGATAAGAGAAGGCAAAGGGGAGATCTTGTTGCTCTCTACAGCTACTTGCAAGGAGGCTGTAATGAGGCCAGTGTTGGTCTCTTCTCCCAAGTAACTAGTGGCAGGATGGGAGGAAATGAGTTTGGATTGTGATAGGGGAGGTTTGGATCAGACATTAGGAAAAGAGTGGTGAGATGTTGGGACAGGATGTCTGGGGAGTTGGAGGTGTTCAAGAAGTGTGTAGATGTGGCACTTCATGATATAGTTTAACAGTCATGGTAGCTGGGTTATGGTTGGATTGGATGTTCTTGGAAGTCTTTTCCAACCTTAATGATTCTATATTTCTATGATCACTATCAGACATAAGTTGAAAAACACAGATCTAGTGTGAGACTATAGCTAAAAAAACCTCTCCAAGTGCCTGTCTGTGGTGATGCTGTCATGGTGAATGTCTAATCAGCCTTAAGACTACAATTTACACAATTACTCTAAATTTCTGCATGCTTGAAAGACAGCTTTTGTAAGGTGATTTGGGTTTCTGTTTTGATCTTCCTGTTAAATGATAATTCAGCAGTCTAATGCAAATTAAAATAGAAACTCTGAATCTTCAGCTTGCAGCTTTTTAAATGTCAATTTCCTCTTTAAAAAGGAGAAATGCCTTATGAAATGGTAGTCACACATGCACATGTGCAATTGATAATGCAAGTTATTCACTTTAATCTAAATCTTGGCTCTGATGTGAACTGGCTTCCCTCCCTGAGGAAATCTGTGTCTGTCTACATCAGCATTTTGATTTGGGAATGCAATTCTGGAATAGTTCTCTGAGATGAAGATAGGAACTGGTGTCCTTTTTTGTTGAAATCAGATCAGATGTGTTCCCACTGTGCTCCATCCACTGAGGGGTATTCAGGCCACAGGACTTTGTCTGACTAGGTATGCCTAGCCCAGGACAGGATACAGACAGTAATACAAAGTACCTGCAGTTGTAGGAACCACATCCAGCTTGGAAAATGCAGAAGGCAGCCAAAGCCCTCTTGGAACTGAAGCTGGAAGTAAAAGAGAAAGACTTCTTCAAATATATCAGTGGAAAAAGGAAGCACAGGGAAGGTGTGGGGCCACTGCTGAATGAGGAGGCAACCTTGATAACTGAGGATGTGGAGAAGACAGAGTTGCTGAATGCCTTCTTTGCTTCAGTCTTTACACCTAGGGCTGAACTCCCCTATGTACTCCAGACCCTGGAGAGGAAGCCTGGAGGAGGGAATGCTCCCCACTGGTCAGTGCAGACTGGGTTAGGGATCAGTTGCACAAATTGAACATTCACAAGTGCATGGGCCCTGATGGGATGCACACAAGGGTGCGGAGAGAACTGGCTGAGGTTATTGCTCATTTTTGCCAAATGGCGGTGGACAGGAGAGGTGCCTGAGGACTGGAAAAGAGCCAGTGTCACTCCAGTCTTCAAAAAGGGCAAGAAGGAGGTCCAGGGAACTACAGACCAGTCAGCCTCACCTCCATCCCTGGAAAAATGATGGAGCAGCTCCTTCTGGAGGGCATCTCAAGGCACTTGGAAGAGAAGAAGGTTATCAGGAGTAGCCAGCAAGGGGAAGTCATATTTGACTAACCTGATAGCATTCTACCATGACATAACTGAATGAGTAGATTCAGGGAGACCAGTGGATGTAGTCTACCTTGACCTTAGCAAGGCCTTTGACACCATCTCCCATGATATTCTAGTGAGCAAGCTCAGGAAGTGTGAGAGGGAAGAGCAGTGAGATGGATTAGGAACTGGTTACAAGTAGAGTTCAAAGAGTGGTGATCAATGGTGCTAGGTCCAGCTAAAGAGCTGTAACCAGTGGAGTCCCCCAGGGATCAGTTCTGGGTCCAATCCTGTTCAACATCTTTATCAGTGACATTGATGAGGGGACAGAGTCTGCTCAGTAAGTTTGCTGATGACACCAAACTGGGAGGCTTGGCTGACACAGCTGAAGGCTGTGCGTCCATCCAGCGAGACCTGGACAGACTGAGAGCTAGGCACAGAGGAACAAAATGAGGTTCAACAAGGACAAGTGCAGAGTCCTGCATCTGGGGAGGAATAATAAACTCCACCAGTACAGACTGGGAGGTGATCTGCTGGAGAGCAGCCCTGTGGAGAGGGACCTGGGAGTGCTGGTGGATAACAAGTTAACCATGGCACAGCAATGGCCCAAGAAGGCCAATGGGATCCTGGTGTGTATTAAGAATAGTGTGTCCAGCAGATCAAGGGAGGTTCTCCTTCCCCTCTACTCTGCTTTGGTGAGACCTCATCTTGAATGCTGTGTTCAGTTTTGGACTCCCCAGTTTAAAAAGGACAGGGATCTGCTGGAGATGGTCCAGTGAAGGGCTACAAGGATGATTAGGGGACTGGAGGGCATGGCTTATGAGGAGAGGCTGAAGGACCTGAGACTTTGTAGGCTGGAGAAGAAAAGACTGAGAGGGGATTTAATGAATGTTTATAAACATCTGAGGGCTGATCAGGAGGTGGGAGACAGGCTCTGCTCACTTGCTTCCTGTGATAGGAAGCGTTGGGTGTAAGCTCTTGTGAAGGAGCAGTGGGTGTAAGCTGCAACAAAAGAGGTTCCACCTTATCACAAGGGGGAACTTCTGTACTGTAAGGGTCACAGAACACTGGAACAGGCTTCCCAGAGAGGTTGTGGAGGCTCCTTCTCTGGAGATTTTCAAGGCTTGTCTGGATGTGTTCCTCTGTGATCTGTGTTAGATAATATTGTCCTGCTCTGGCAGGGGGGTTTGACTTGATGATCCCCTTGGGTCCTTTCCAACTTCTAACATCCTGTGATCCTGTGAAGATCATAGGTGTGATCTTGGCTCCATTAAAGTAAAAAATAAGATTTCCATTGAATTTGGAGAAGGTATATCATGCTTAGAGGAGGCAGTGTTCCCATCCTGGCAGCTGTGTGACAGGAATTAACAGTCAATTTTTAGATATGCCTACTGGATCCAAAGTCATAATATCCTCTGAATTACACTCATCTGCAGAGCTAGAAAAACACACTCTTTTGCACCCTTCACTAAAGACACATTAATCCTGCTGGGTCATCACATTAATGGATAGCTTTAATAACATCATGGCTTGTTTGTTTGCCACTCTCATACACACAAGAATAAATGCCTCTGCTAACACAGTCTGCACCTGCCTTTTACAGCCATTTTTTAAACACTATTTGTAGATACATGAGTGTTCAGGATTTGTTAAGAAGTAGTATGATGATGGTAAAAAAAAGGATGATGGTAAAAAAAAGAGTATATTTAGTCATGTCCTTTGTCTGTGCATTTATTATTTCTCTATCTATTGTTTCATTTAGACAATGCTGAGGGTTGAAGGTAGCCATTCACACGTACAGGTAGCCCCACATCCTGTTCCGTGAGGTGCCAGTGAAGATGCTGTTATGTCCATACAGGCAGGTGTTTGATCAGGGAAATTCAGATATATATTAGTGTTTCACCAAGTAAAATAGTCTGGGAAACAAACAAAAAAATAAAACCACAAACAAACAAACAAACCCAGAACAAACAAATGGTACCTGGTGAGTTGGATTTCAGTCTGTAAACTACCTGTAACAGGTAAGGCTCAACAGGGCTCTGGGCAACCTGCTCTAGCTGAGGATGCCCCTGCTTACTGCAGAGGGAGTTGGACTAGATAACATTTGGAGGTCCTTTCCAACCCAGACCATTCTATAATTCTATGCTGTTATCTTCATAACCTGTGACAAATGGAAATGACTTTAACTACAGAGTTAAACATTACTGGATTCTTTTGAGACTATTTTGGCAAACATAGATCCTATTAAAGAGAGTCAGGTGTCACAATTGTGAAAACATATTGGGAATTGAAATCAAACTATGCCATCTGTATTATGAACATATACGTTTTAATTGAAAAGAACATATTTACACAGCTAATACAGATCAGAGTGCATTGGTAGAAGCTGTTGTTGCCTGTCACAAGAGACCCTGTCATCAGGTTTGATCTGATCCCTATGAGAACAACACGTATCTCGGTGTTTAGATTCATGGTCACTTGATTAAATCCAAATTGCATACTATGACTGTAATATTTCACAGTATCACACAGTATCACAGTATTATCAGGGTTGGAAGAGACCTCATAGATCATCAAGTCCAACCCTTTACCACAGAGCTCAAGGCTAGACCATGACACCAAGTGCCACATCCAATCCTGCCTTGAACAGCTCCAGGGACGGCGACTCCACCACCTCCCCGGGCAGCCTATTCCAGTGTCCAATGACTCTCTCAGTGAAGAACTTTCTCCTCACCTCCAGCCTAAATTTCCCCTGGGGCAGCCTGAGGCTGTGTCCTCTCGTTCTGGTGCTGGCCACCTGAGAGAAGAGAGCAACCTCCTCCTGGCCACAACCACCCCTCAGGTAGTTGTAGACAGCAATAAGGTCTCCCCTGAGCCTCCTCTTCTCCAGTATATTTGGTACAGTACTTGAAGGCAGTATATTTAAATATACTACACTGAAAATGGAAACCTTTTATTTGGTTGCAATTAGCAGCTATAGTAATCAAGATACCAGAGACTTTATTAGAGGGCAAAAATATTTAAGGAACAATAAGCCATTAATATGCTTCCACAAAAATTTAAATGCTTAGAGGCAGATTGTGACAGCTTGCTCATACACCACTAAGGTACTATTTAACATGCAAATTAGGTAATGTGGACTATCTGCTTCTGAAGCACTACATTCAGATATCCTTATTAATTTTGCTGATCCTTTATTGCACATGTTGCCCTAATTATTGCAGTGATAATTATTTCTGACATCTTGCACTATTTAATTGAGAAGGGCTATCATAAATTGCCCGTTAAGGAACAGGTTTGTGTAGCTTAACTCAGATAAAAAATCCAGGTAAAACCATGAAAACTCTAATATCCTAATATGGTGACATTTACATGAAAACTCTAATATTCTAATATGCTGAAATTTAAGGTAAGATTTTTTTTATCATAAAAATAATATTATGAGTACTTTGAAACAACTCTGCTTTGGTGATGCTTTAAATTTTTTTCATGAGCAATAGATGTTCTAATCCCTGAACTGTATGCAAAAAACCCATGCCACTTACTCAGTAATATGTAGATCTTGGTGTTCTAGCAGGTTAGCTAAATGCCAGTCTACTCAAATGGTTGCATTTCTTCATCCCATTGATGATTTTTCCAGCACTGCTTGTGTTGTATGTCATTCATACCCATTCTTGATGGGAAATAACATCAAGGTGATTATGGGACAACGAGGCCTTGTTTCTGTGGAAATACACATTCACTTACACCAACATTTTTAAAAGAAAAATCAGTGGTATAAAAGCTTATAAAAATATGAAGTTAGTTTTTAAATATTAGTCAGGTTGTGTAAATAATTATATTCTATGTTTCCTTTCCATACATTGTCTGAGGAGCTGTGCGTGGGATGGACCCTGAGACAGTTCATACCCCGCTGGCTGTTACAGTGTCAGTAAGAGATGGTGCTTAGGGACAGCATGTGAACCTGGTCACTTTCTGCTTCAGCTACTCCCTTCTTTTCTCTTTAGTTTGGCAGGCAAAGGGGAATATTTTCACCATTATTTTATTTCTTTCCCACAATCTTCTTGAAACAAATGGGACCAATGCTCCAGTCTCCTTAAGTTTTCAGTATTTCCTCTCTTCCATCAGATCTCAGCATTTCTTCCAAGGTTTGTTTTTGTTCTTGACATATTTGTGATACTCTTATTTAATCGTCTGATTAATTTATCAAAAGTCTGCTCTGCTGTATGGAAGAGTCAGATGATCAAGAATTGTCACCACTGACACGTTTTCAAGTCTCAGATGAGTCATGAGCACAAGCTGAAGCTTCAGTTTCTTATTAGTAAGGAAATCTTCTTCCAGAAAGGAAGCTAAGAAGTCTAACCTTTGCAAATAGGATCTTTTGGCTCTTCATATCGCTGCTCCAGAGATCCTCAGTGTGGATTTACTTTGAGGAAGGTCACCTAAGACCTCTTTGGCAGGACATTCTGTATTTTCCTTAACTTCTCAGTGCACGTCGGTAAAACTGAGATTTTCTGGGGTCTCACTGCTGCTGTTTAGTCTTACCCAGTTATTTATGCTGGTCGTGCTCTAGCATGGCAGAATGTAGCCCAGCACAAAGTGCCAGAAAGTTGCAACTGCAGCCTTGTCACACTTCTACCTTAAAAGGGATATGGTGACAGTGTAATAATTGCTCAGGTTGCTCAAATAGAACAGTTTTCTCCCAAAATGTGTGACAGGCTAGTGGCTGTATGTGGATACTGCAAAGGAGGTTAATGTCAGGTCAGACAAACTTAGCTGACACCAGCCATCACTATTCAGAACTGTGCTGCTTTCCTCGCCCTTGTGCTGATATTGCCAGTCTGCCTGGGCTTACCTTGTCCTCTGCCTGTCTGTCTTTGAACAGTGAAAAATGTATGGAAGAACAAAGACATCGATCCATTCACTGTTCCTTTTCAGTGCCATGATCTCAGAAATGAAAACCTGGGTGTGAGTGTAAGCTGTTGGGGCCTGTGCTAAGAAAGAATTTTTAAGGGCTTTCATGTGAGCTGTCAGTGCACCATGGAAGGATTACATGTGCTCACCTAAAATTATATGTTAGGCATTCTGAAAAAAAATAGAGGGAAGATTGGTAAAATCCCTAAGCACACCCTATGAAAATAAAGGATGGATAAATTCAGCAGATGACAAAAGCACTTTACATCACAAGTAACCACTGAATTCTTCCAAGCCAGTGAAGGCTACAAACCTTGCTGCCAGTACTGGATCCTGAAACAGTCCTTTTATACTGATATCTGCCACACCTGTACAGGGAAGATTGTAGGTAAGGTCATCTGGTATCTACCAAGACAACTTAATGGTCACATAACAAGAGAAAAAAAAATTATACAGCTGTAGGTACACATTGTATATTTAGTTATAGAAAATGAGAGTGATCACAAAACTATGCCTCCTATAATTCCCTAGGCTGAAAATAAGCATTTTGTTTTATACAGATCTTTTAATACAAGAATTCACATAATCTTCCCCTGTACTCAGCACTGGTCAGGCCCCACCTTGAGTGCTGTGTCCAGTTCTGGGCTCCTCAATTCAAGAGAGATGTTGAGGTGCTGGAACGTGTCCAGAGAAGGGCAACAAAGCTGGTGAGGGGCCTGGAACACAAACCCTATGAGGAGAGGCTGAGGGAGCTGGGGGTGTTTAGCCTGGAGAAGAGGAGGTTCAGGGGTGACCTCATTGCTGTCTACAACTACCTGAAGGGAGGTTGTAGCCAGGTGGGGGTTGGCCTCTTCTGCCAGGCAACCAGCAATAGAACAAGGGGACACAGTCTCAAGTTGTGCCAGGGGAAGTATAGGCTGGATGTTAGGAAGAAGTTGTTGGCAGAGAGAGTGATTGGCATTGGAATGGGCTGCCCAGGGAGGTGGTGGAGTCACCGTCCCTGGAGGTGTTGAAGAAAAGCCTGGATGAGGCACTTAGTGCCATGGTCTGGTTGAGTGGCTAGGGCTGGGTGCTAGGTTGGACTGGATGATCTTGGAGGTCTCTTCCAACCTGGTTGATTCTATGATTCTATGATCTTATAAGTAGCAAAATGTACTTTTGACAAGAAGTAGGAACTGCAAGGTAGAGTAGGTTCTGCTCATACTGCGTATATGTCATACATACACTTCAAAGGCCAATGTAAATCAGCTGTATGATATGGAGCTTAACAATGTAAAAAAACAAATCTATGGAAATAAGAGAAGGATTTTATGGTTTCTAGAATTTGTTTCACTTTGGCTTGCTTTCTTGTCAACTCAGAATTTCTCTGTCGTGTATCAGAGCAAAGAACCCACAACATTTAATGTGTGTGGTAGACCTGTGTTAAATGAAATCTGGCTGGACAGATGCTGAAAGAAGATAAATTATTTAAGAGCAATGTTGCATAAAACTTTCACTGAACTGAGAGAGAGCAAAAATTCCCATGACTACCCACTTCACTCCAAATATTGTCAGTAGAAGTGGCAATACCAACATAGCTGTTTATAGACAGAGGACATAATGGAAAAATCAAAAATCTCCATGACTGTGATTTTCTTTGTTTTGGGTCCATGTAAATTTCAAAGGGGCTTAGTGCAACTATTATTGATTCTTACTCATGTTAACCATTCGTATGAAATGAGAAATGCTTGCTGAATAATATCTCAAGATTATCTATATTTTTTTCCTATACCTTTTAGACTATCTTAACATCTCTCTACTAATTTAAAATAAAGAAAAGAGGAATTTAGACATTTTATGGCATGTTTGGTTTCCACATGCACTTCGGTCTAACTTGATCTTGAATACTGTGGTGGTATTAATCCTGATATGGCTTCAGGGCAGCCATTGTCCAGCATATTCTGCTCCATTCCACTCTTCGGAATTCAGGAAAAATTCTGGCCCAATGATCCAATGAAGTAAGACTTTTTAGAGAAATGTAAGACAGGTCCATAGTGAAGAGCACTAGGAGCTCAATGGTTGGCTTATTGAGGACTATGTCAGGAGGTTACTGGGCCAAATTTTGTAAATACTAACATAGGAACAGAATTTTATTACATAACTTTTCAATTCATTAGACAAAGCATAATAAAAACTGCAAGAACCTAACACTAAATTGATTTTACAAATAGGGAGATAAATTTTGTCTAATTTTTACAGTCAACAGAATTGACTCAGCGAGAGTTGTAGAGGCTCATCATCCCTTAATGTTTTATTTCTAAATGAGATGATTTATATCAAGCTGTTGTTAATGCAAAGCAAACCTACAGCCTGAGTTTTGCTGAATATGAGTTGACCATAGAATCATAGGATCATAGGGTGTTAGGGGTTGGAAGGGACCCAAGGAGATCATCGAGTCCAACCCCCCTGACAGAGCAGGGCAATACTATCTAACACAGATCACAGAGGAACACATCCAGACAGGCCTTGAAAGGCTCCAGAGAAGGTCTTATTTAGTGGAAATACTACTATGGAATCCTAAGCCTCACTTCAGATTTCTTAAGGTAGGAAAGGCATCAATTTAAAATTGAAAGAGTAATTTCAGTTTGCCAAGAGCTACCTCTTTCACAGCTGAAGCAGGAATTTGCCAGAAATTAAGGCATACTTTGTGTACCTTTAGTCACCTGTACTCAACTCCTGCCTGTAGGCTCTGCTGGCATAATTATGCCAGTAAAACTTACAAAGAACGTGACTAGTTCATTGGTGTCATTCTCTTCTAACCAAGGATTATTTATACCATGAAGTGTGAATCTACAGAAATAATCTAAATAATCTGCCAATCTGTCAGTGGATTTACACTCTGACTGCTGATGATATTCCTTAATTTACATTCTGAGATACTGTTCTCAGAAAGCATTGAGTAGTCATAGGATTTGTACACATGGAAAAAAACCACCACCACCACCACCAAAAAACCTCACACAGTTTCTCCATGCAGAATTATTTTGGTAGAAAAGTGCTAAAATGTTCTTGTTGACCTTTGATAACTGAAGAAAATATCTTTTTAATTCAAAATGACCTTTCTTTTCCAAGCGGAGTTAGGCTATATCAAATAAGGTTAAGATTTATAAAATATAAACAAAACTTTTGAAGTAATAAAAACACTTCTGTTGATCTGACCTTTACTTATTTATTCATCTGTTCAGTTCTTGGATAGTGGTATGTAAAAATGTTTATATATGAGACAGTACCAGTTTTGCAAGGTGGGAGGAAAAAAAATTGATGTCTTCAAAACTGTTATGAGAGACAAATGATTTCATGTGCTTCCATATATTAAGATGCACTTTACATGTGACAGCCAACAAGAAATTAGGAGCCCAACAAGAAATTAGGAGCTGCTTTTAGACAAAGTAGCTTTTGTGATGGGGAAACTGGATCACCTAATTCTAGAAAGACTTTGGAGGAGATGTATTTTGCCCCAGGCCGGTTACCAAGAGAGCCAGTGGCATCCTGGCCTGCATCAGGAATGGTGTGGTCAGCAGGAGCAGGGAGGTCATTCTGCCCCTGTACTCTGCACTGGTTAGACCACACCTTGAGTACTGTGTTCAGTTCTGGGCCCCCCAGTTTAGAAGGGACATTGAGATGCTTGAGTGTGTCCAGAGAAGGGCGACGAGGCTGGTGAGAGGCCTCGAGCACAGCCCTACGAGGAGAGGCTGAGGGAGCTGGGATTGTTTAGCCTGGAGAAGAGGAGGCTCAGGGGTGACCTTATTGCTGTCTACAACTACCTGAAGGGTGGTTGTGGCCAGGAGGAGGTTGCTCTCTTCTCTCAGGTGGCCAGCACCAGCACGAGAGGACACAGCCTCAGGCTGCGCCAGGGGAAATTTAGGCTGGAGGTGAGGAGAAAGTTCTTCACTGAGAGAGTCATTGGACACTGGAATGGGCTGCCCGGGGAGGTGGTGGAGTCGCCGTCCCTGGGGCAGTTCAAGGCAAGGTTGGACGTGGCACTTGGTGCCATGGTCTAGCCTTCACCTCTGTGGTAAAGGGTTGGACTTGATGATCTGCAAGATCTCTTCCAACCCTGATGATACTGTGATACCATTGGTAATAAGGTAAGAGACGGGGAGAAAGCTTGATACAAGCAAGTTCCAATCCAAATCCATTTATTGCATTCCAAACATGGGGTTATATGCTTTCTATCAGAAGGCTACATAACAGGGTTACAAATCATGTTAGACTCTAATTAGTTGCATACATTTGCATTAGGACTACGTTAGGATCACACACTAATTGCTAGGATACATTAGCTACGCATTTCTTATCTTCTAACAAGGCACAATAACTTTTCTTAGCAAAGCTATATGATCTAGTCCTTCAGAGGATTTATCAACTTAGTCCTAAGAAGACAGTTATGGCACCTAGGTAAGAAAACAGGAAGATTAGACTTGAGGCCTCTTGTTTCACAGACCACGTTTCTTTCAGAGGTACTTTGATCCTTCACTTTCACCCAGCTCAGTGGCCTGCTTTCAAGCCCATGGCTTGTGCTTCAGGGTACCAAATTCAGACATTTCTATAGAATCACTATATGTAACATTACTGTACCCAACAGTATTTGCTTTTGCTACTACTGCTGTGATGCAATTATGAGAATATTCTTAGTAAGGTATCTTTAGCATTTACAAATCAGATTTGCTTGATGTCCTAAAAATAGTTTAGAAGGGACATTGAGATGCTTGAGCGTGTCCAGAGAAGGGCAACGAGGCTGGGGAGAGGCCTTGAGCACAGCCCTACGAGGAGAGGCTGAGGGAGCTGGGATTGGTTAGCCTGGAGAAGAGGAGGCTCAGAGGTGACCTTATTGCTGTCTACAACTACCTGAGGGGAGGTTGTGGCCAGGAGGAGGTTGCTCTCTTCTCTCAGGTGGCCAGCACCAGAACGAGAGGACACAGCCTCAGGCTGTGCCAGGGGAAATTTAGGCTGGAGGTGAGGAGAAAGTTCTTCACTGAGAGAGTCATTGGACACTGGAATGGGCTGCCTGGGGAGGTGGTGGAGTCGCCGTCCCTGGAGCTGTTCAAGGCAAAATTGGATGTGGCACTTGGTGCCATGGTCTAGCCTTGAGCTCTGTGGTAAAGGGTTGGACTTGATGATCTGTGAGGTCTCTTCCAACCCTGCTGATACTGTGATTCTGTGAAAAATCAAAGGTCTCCACTTAATACAACAGTTTCTGAATTATATCTTAGGGCATTCATAAAAAGAGTAACAAATTCCTTCAGCAGTGGGTTGGTGGGTCATCATCTAATCTTTTTGGAGAGTATAAGAGAATATATGCTAAAGATCAAAACATCCTTAATGTTGAGAAGTAATTATTTTTATTTGCCACAGCCCATGGACTGTTCATTTCTCAGAGCCTGCATAGCAGGATGGCTGCAAACTGGAACATAGAAGGTTTCACCTCAACATGAGGAGACATTTTCTTTACAGTGAGGATAAGAGAGCACTGGAACAGGCTGCCCAGAGAGGTTGTGGAGTCTCCTCTGGTGACTTTCAAAACCTGCCTGGATGTGTTCCTGCGCGAACTACCCTAGGGGATCCTGCCTTGGCAGGGAGGTTGGACTCAATGATCTCAGGAGGTCCCTTCCAATCTTTAAAGATCTGTGATTCTGTGATTTGCCTCTGAAATTGTCATACAACCCTGCTTCATCCTTCTCTGTTCTCCCAAAACTCACATGTATATTTTAATCCTCATAGTGAGTGGAATTTCAGCTTTTTGTATGAAAAGAGTGTCCATTTATTGTTGTCACTGCAATGCAAATAAGTGTAGTATTAAACATTGTCAAAATCAGTAAACAAATCAAAGGTATTATAGTCCTCAACAGAGAATGTAAGATTGTTACAGAGGTGAGAGTATTGCTCTCCTTGGCCCAAATAGATGAGCACAATTGAGGACCTGAGAGTTTTCTTGTTGAGAAGAGGAGCTGATAATAGCTTCTGTTAGCTATTGGGTGTCAAATCTGTCTTATTTACAGGAAAAGTGCTAGGTCCTGTTTCCCTAAGTGCCATGGAAAGAATGATAACTCACATCCTTGTTTACAACTCAGTGCCTCCCCACTAGAAAATTATCTGCAAAAAGAGCCTCTACCTAGGCCACCCTAGCAGTTCGTCCATGGCTGTCCTCTGCATGTTTGCTCTATTCTTCTTTATCTCTTTGCCATACTTACAGTTAATGCTGCCTGTTTTCATTACTGTAAATAAGGAAATACTGAATTGCTGCAGGCACTGAGAGGAGTGGCATGGCCTGCAGTGTAGCAGGAAATCTAGTTAGGAAAGAAGAAAAAACACTAAAAGAAACAAGTCTAACTTGTCAGCCACAATTCTAGGCAGCTTCACAGGAAAGGACAGGAAGGTCTCTGCAGCAGGACCTTGACCGCCTGGACAGATGGGCAGAGTCCAAGGGGATGGCGTTCAATAGCTCCAAGTGCAGGGTGTTGCACTTTGGCCACAACAACCCCATGCAGAGATACAGGCTAGGGTCGGAGTGGCTGGAGAGCAGCCAGACAGAGAGGGATCTGGGGGTGCTGATTGATACCCGCCTGAACATGAGCCAGCAGTGTGCCCAGGTGGCCAAGAGAGCCAGTGGCATCCTGGCCTGCATCAGGAATGGTGTGGTCAGCAGGAGCAGGGAGGTCATTCTGCCCCTGTACTCTGCACTGGTTAGACCACACCTTGAGTACTGTGTTCAGTTCTGGGCCCCCCAGTTTAGAAGGGACATTGAGATGCTTGAGCGTGTCCAGAGAAGGGCGACGAGGCTGGTGAGAGGCTGTTCAAGGCAGGATTGGACGTGGCACTTGGTGCCATGGTCTAGCCTTGAGCTCTGTGGTAAAGGGTTGGACTTGATGATCTGTGAGGTCTCTTCCAACCCTGATGATACTGTGATGCTGTGACAGAAAATATTCTTCCCCAGTTTGTGAAACTGATTCCAAGAAGTGCATATTTCTGGAAGAATCTGTACAGCACAGGAGGGTCTAGGTAGTAATAAAGGTCTTCAGTCCTCTCACCTGCTTTTCATACATATCTTGGCCTTTTGCTCTCCCTTCAAAAGAAAACACATATTCTACTGCTGAGAAAGCTTTAGGTCGTCATGCGCTTGTCCCGCTGCTTCCACACACATAGACAGAAACATTTTGTTATCCGTTTCCTAGACACGAAATTGGGGCAACATTCTCTGAAGAAATTATATGATGTAAAATTTCTGCTGAAGAAATCTCTGAGTGCACAGTGGGAAGACTTAGTCACAGTTGTTTGAAACACTTCAGCTTTGCCATTTCCCTCTCTTTGCTAGTCCGCATTTGTTTGTGGGGAGTTTCTTTACTCACTCAAACCTATTATTTTGCATTTCTCAGCCTAATCTATTATTTTTGTATGGAACTGCTTGGATTAGGGAGTGAAAGTAATAAAAATTTCAAGAAATCTCTGGGAACCTTTTGGCCTTCAGAACCCAGTTTCATTTAAGTAAAAATGAAGCACCACAGCAGCAAAACAAAAATCATTAGGTAGAGTGATGTTATAAACGGTGCTGAGAGACTGTCTGTACAAGTAAATGTGTAGACACATTCACAATATGTGAGTTTATAAATAGCTCTTCTGGCATTTTATCATCCTTCTGTCACACTGACTTACAATATATATGCTTGCTGCTTTATGGAATTATTTGTACAGGAGACAGATGGGGAGCTAGGAAGTAGGTTTGTTTTAAAGATGTTACAGTGTGACTGTCGCTGTATCTGTGTACCAAACCTGATGGGTTCAGGGTAGTAGGAATTGCAATAGTTATCTCTAACATGTTTTCTTGTTCTTTGCACCCAACCACCTGCTAAGTTAGACCTGGATTCTCTACAGATAACGAGTTGAGTGTGGTAAAATAACTACACTGATATCCTTGAAGCCTCAAAATGTGCTAGGAGGTTGTTTTTTTTTCCCTTGGTTTATATGATACAACTTCTTTAAGTTTTAGAACACAGGTTTTGAAGTTTGTTCTCTGACAGCACTAGGGATGTTCAATGATTATAGATGTAGAAATCTTTTTATTTCGGTTCCTCTTGCCTCAGAGCCTAAGAAATCATTCTCACAAAGTATTATTAGCCTCTGAATCAAACTCTTGGGAGGTTATACTAAGAACATATCTTCATATCATAAAGAATTGGAAAACAAATTGAGGGGAAAAAGTCACACACAGAGAGAACAAAACACAACAACCACCAACCCAAAAACAGGCAAACAAAAATGACCAAAAAAAAACCCATCACCACCAAACAAACCCCACAACAGACCAGGGAAAACCAGGGAGATGCATGTTGATATCCTAGCAAATTTTAGTTCAATGTGTGATGATTTTGTTCCTAGTCACTATTACAGAATTACTGTCCTGTGTGTATGCTATGCTAAAATACCACTCAGAATGAAGGGTTTTTAGGAGTCACAAACTGAATGACTTTGAATGAGGACATTGTTAAGAGCTGCAAAAAATATTTTAAATGTAATTTCAAGTGATTAAATATATCAAAATGAATTCTTTTGCAAACAAAAATAAGAATTCCTAATACAGAACTGGCTACAGCACGCTACATGCAAAACTGCTTAAATCCTTTATGTGGAAAACCTTTCCATGTGGATACACACTTTAGCACAGAGAAGGGTTTGATACAGTTTGCAAGTAAATTTAATTTCTTACAGATTTTATAGTATAAATGAGCTATAATTATCCTTGAGGGTGTGTGTGGGGGGTGAAGTTAATTTAAAAAGAAGTGAGGATGATCTTCTAATTTAGCAATGTCTGGGGTTTCAGATAAGGAATCATATTTGAGCTCCATATGACTATTAAATCTGCCAAATTAAAGATGCCAGAGATGTGTAATTCATGCTGCAGCCTAGTGGTAGTATACAGTCATTGTGCCAGTCATATGGGAACCATGTAAAGGGAAGATAAAGCTGAGAGTGGAATGGTATATGAAGACCGTTTCAACAGAAGAGTATCATCCTGTATTTGCCTGTGATAGGGGAGTGTGAGAGTCTAAATCATCTCTCCCTTGTTCAAATCAACAAAGATAAAGGTTAACTTCCTGGACTCAGCCCAGGTTCCTGTCCGAAAGCTCAGGGATGCAAATCAACAGGGATAGAGTGCCTTTGTGGATTTCCCAAACCTCAGCCTGCCTTCAATGCCCAGATTGTGCACGTCTCAAATCAGCTACCCCAAAGAGAAAAGACTTATGTGTATTTGGGGCATGGACAGGTAAGTGGTGCAGGGAGGGGGCAGAGGCCCTCCCCGGTGCTGCCGGCTGCTGCACACTTGTGAATGCATGGACACACAGGAAGGTTTCCTGGAGAGCTGCATCTGGACGCCAATCTAAAGAACTGTATAAAAAGACACGAGCAATGCCTGCCAAAGAGAGCACCTCCAGAAGAGCACCTCCAGAGAAGCAGCTCCACAAGAGCACCTCCCTCAGGGCACCTCCACCAGTAGAACTCCTGATGAACTCCACAGAAGAGCATCCCTGGGCCACACACACCTCTCTCCCCTCCCAATCTTCAACTGATGGCAACATGTTCCTTGTTCTTTTCCTTCCCTGCATCTTCTCTTTTTCTCTGTTGTTTCCTCTGTCTCTCCACTTCTCTCTCTCCCTCTGTTTTGTTCAAATCTATCATTTAGTAAGTAGTTCTGTGGTAATATATGGTCTCGTTTGCCCCTTCTTTCACAACACAGAAATCTCTAAGATCTCTGTTCTCCGGACCTTGACAGGGACTTGCACAGTTTATTTTAAACCTAGCAAACAGAAACTGGAAGTGTTTACTTTATGCTTCATATTTATCTTTTGAGAAGACTGGGGCCTAATCTTCTGACTTTCTCCCTGATGAAGGTGTGGCTGCAGAAATGGCAAACTGTCACACTGGAATTCTGCCAAATTTCTTAGAAGGCATGCCTGGATTGTCTACCTGTGAGCAGTGTTACACAGCAGCACCACAGCTCTGTACGTAAGGGTCATCTGCTGTACAGGCAAAGGGACCTGGAAACGTATTCTCATAGAAGAATCATAGAATCAACTGGGTTGGAAGAGACCTCCAAGATCATCCAGTACAACCTAGCACTCAGCCCTAGCCAGTCAACTAGACCATGGCACTAAGTGCCTCATCCAGGCTTTTCTTGAACACCTCCAGGGACAGTGCCTCCACCACCTCCCTGGGCAGCCCATTCCAATGCCAATCACTCTCTCTGGCAAGAACTTCCTCCTAACATTCAGCCTATACTTCCCCCAGCACAACTTGAGACTGTGTCCACTTGTTCTATTGCTGGTTGCCTGGGAGAAGAGACCAACCCCCACCTGGATACAGCCTCCCTTCAGATCAAGGAGTTTTGGGCACTGGTCAATAGCCCAGGTCTGTTCACAGATGTTTGCAGAATGAAATGCTTTGTGGAACATAGACCCTTCCTCCTATTAAAACTTTACATATGTAGAGATGTAATGGCAGTAAAGACATAAAATAAGTCAATGATACATTAATCATGATCCAATTGTATTTATACATGAGAAAAAAAAGAGGAGATAAAATCTGTCTTTATAAGGATGAAATAACATTAGGCCTAGAAAGCACAGATGCCTCGGGGTACTTTGTCTTCTCTTCACAGACTTTATCTGAGACAAGGACAGATGTCCATTACACTGCATACTTTTATTTTACTCAACTGGAGTTGACTTCCTAAAGGATTTGGAGCAAATTGTTCAATGAAAACTGCACGTGGCCTTGAAGTTGTGACTTTCTGCTTCTCTAACATGGGCCACTCTGGAGAGCAGCTTTATGAGCCGCTCAGGGAGGTGGATGTCTTTAAGGGTCGTTTGGATGTGGTGCTTAGGGATATGCTTTAGGGTAAATCTTGTAGAGTTGGGTTATAGGTTGGCCCTAGTGATCCTGAGGGTCTTTTCCAACCTGGATGTTTCTATGATTCTGTGATTAAATGAAGGCTGTAGGTTTGTATTGCAGTCCATAGGCAGATGGAGGCACCAGGAGTCTCATTGTTGCTCAGTTATTTTGAGGAGGTGTAGGAAGGCACTCGGCACTCAGTAGTCTCTGTCATTGTCTCTGTTGGGGTCCCTCATGCAAATTTCCCTACAGGTTTCAGACAGCTTTAGGCTTCACCCCTCCCTGTGGCAGTACCCACCTAAGCCATTGCTCACCTGTTATGAGGATCTGGCAGTTCACATCAGACTGAAAAGCAATGAAAATGAAAAGGAAACAAAATTACAGAACTGCCTAATAATTTTGACATGCATGGAGAAGGGATATAAACTTTCTGTACATAATCTGTTTACTGGTGTGGATTGCTTTCTAGACCTAGCAGATCTCATGTAAAACACTCATTTTACCAGTGATGATACACAACTCTTGTATGAAGTGTTTATGTTCAGCTGCTGAAAACACTCCAGAAATCAATGTCAATGTCAGAAACCTTATTAGGTTTCAGAAGAGGTAGGAACACTTCAGCCTAATCACAAGACAGGAGGTCTTCAGGCCTTTGAGAGTGACATCTGAAGGGCATTTAGATTGTTTTCTATAAAAGGAAAGGGCAAATTTCCAGTACATATATAGTCACTGGTAGCATTTATGTTGTCATCCCCTCTAAAGCAGTAACAAAGTGCACAAATGGTGGATGATTAGAGAGGTCAGTGAAGTGCTCATTTCAGCTGGAATTGTAGAGTGTTTTTTTAAATTCTTTTAATATCAGAAAACATCCTATGGTTTTTTAACCCAGCTTTTCACTCTGATTAGTTGATTCATGCAAAATCAGTGAAGAAACAGAATGGTGAATTAAAAGCAGTAAAACAGGAATGTCATTTTGGAGCAGCAGCGAGCCATCGGCACCAGTACAGTTCACTGCACAAGTATTGTTACTTACCACATGCACAAGACACCTTGCACACCTAGAAGGTGCTTGGAAATAAGTGCTGTCCCCTTGTTGCTGTCCCCTTGTTGCTCCAAAAGCATACTTTTGGCGATGCTGCAGTCAGTATGCTCTCTTTTCCTTTTTCTCCCCCTTAAGCACTTCATAGGATGTTCTTATGTCACGTAGAAAATCTGAGTGCACTGATTTACTCAGTTAACATAATTTTTAAACTATCATTGCCTTATAAAATCTGGCAACCTTCCTACTAAGGAAATGATGCCACTTCTTTCTCCCCAATAGTGCTTGAAAACAAGTTGTGTTTTCTACTCAGTTATTTTTCTGCCTGGGTCTCTCAGTTTTGAGTAATGAATAGATATGTGCTATGCAGATTTGAAGCAAATTTGCATTAGAGATAATAATATAGTGAAAATTAAATGATAATCTACCATTAACCAAATAGGAGCTCTCATTTCAGTGATACCCTTCAAAATAAGAAACTATTCCAATTACTCATAGTTGGTTGAAAGTGATGGAATCCTTCAGTCTGAGTTGAAAATTCAGTCCAGGGAAAAGGGGAGTGAATCTCATGACATTGTCCATTGGACCAAGCAGAGTTCTACATTATTTATAAACTTCCTGAACCATAGAATCATAGAATGGTTTAGGTTGCAAGGGACCTCAAAGATCTTCTAGTTCCAACTCCCTGTCAAAGGCAGGGAGACCTCCCACTAGAACAGGTCACTCAAGGCCTCATCCAATCTGGCCTTGAACACCTCCAGGGAGGCAGCAGCCACAACCCCCCTGGACAACCTGTGCCAGTGTCTCACCACCCTCACTGGAAAGAACTCTATCAGTTTAAACCCATTACTCCTCATCCTGTCATTACAAGACCTTGTAAGTAGTCCCTCCTCAGTCTTCCTGTAGGCCCCCCTCAGATACTGGAATGCTACTACAAGGTCTCCTCGAAACCTTCTCTTCTCCAGGCTGCAGAGCCCCAGCTCTCATAGCCTGTCCTCATAGCAGAGCTGCTTCAGCCCTCTGAGCATCTTCGTGGCCTTCTCTGGACTCTGTCCAACAGTTCCATGTCCTTCTTGTGTTGGGAGCTCCAGAACTGCACATAGTATTCCAAGTGGGGTCTCAGGAGAGCAGAGTAAAGAGGCAGAATGCCCTCCCTTGCCCTGCTGGCCACGCTGCTCTTGCTGCAGTCCAGCGCACCGTTGCTGTCTGGGCTGCCCTCACACTGCAGGCTCATGTGGAGCTTTTCATCAAGCCTGACCCCCAGGTCCTTTTCCTCAGGGCTGCTCTCCAGCCATTCACTGCCCAACCTGGAGTTGTGCTTGGGATTGTGCCAATCAAGGTGCAGCACCTTACACTTGGCCTTGTTGAATGCCATGAGGTTGGCCTAGGCCAATCTCTCCATCCTGTCTAGCTCGCTCTGGATGGCATCCCTGCACTCTGGCAAGTCAGCTGTGCCACACAGCTTGGTGTCATCTGCAGACTTGTTCCATGGAAACTGAATAGAGGGAATACATGGCAGGAGGCTTCTATAGGAGGCTAAGGTATAAAAGTGCAGTTTAGCATTTTGGAAAAAGGACTCTGTAGCACAGTCCTGTTCATACTTCAGTTACACTTTCAGAGATGTGTTTGAATGATCCATCATGTGAGTTGCATCCTAGAAAAAAACACGTTTGAACATAACAGTGTGTAGCTTTTATATGGAAGGGTAGTTTCCCCTCAATGCTCTGGGCACTTGTCATTGATGAAAGAGAGTAGGATAGTTCAACTTATCCCGACACATATTCACAGCATCTTGAATGTTGTGATGCCACTTAGTGTTTGCAATTATTTCAATTCTTCGGCTAATGGTTGTTTGATTGCCATTAGCAGCCATCAGGGTGGAGTCATAAGCTCTCTGAGAGAGTTAATATTGCCTTCTTCAGTTTATCTCATTTTATTTAGGACACTGTATTTCAGAGACCTTTATTCTCTCATTAAGGGTTTCTACAGAAGTCCAGGACGGGGAAGAGTTTTTGAATGATAATGTCTGGTCTCCTGCATGGTCTGCAAAGAGAATTGTGACTCCTCTGACTGTGACGTGAATAGCATAAGGTCGTTTGTTACCTCTCCATGCGTATCTCCTTATTTGATACACTTTTTCTTTGCAGTTTACAGAGTTAGGGGCAATGCCTCATAGAGATTGATGGAAGAAACATTAATGCTGTGACCACTGTAATCCGTAGCAAAATTCATACAGAAGCAGCAAGAATAAGAAGCTCTATGAAATTACTCAGGTGTCTCTGAAGCCCTTACATATACAATTCTGTTTTGGTCAGTGAAATCATGATTTTTCCTTGTGTTATATAATAATCATTACACTTCTGCGTGAGAAATTTGACACAGGCAATTCATCAAAAAGGGAAATTACAGAGACCACTGAGACAACCAGGTAGAGAAACAGGTCTGAGTTGATCTTAGTTTAGCTGAGGTTCAGATCCAGTGTTGCAAACAAAAAAGGAAAAACAGCTTTTGGTATTACAGTGTTTTCTGTAAAGGGAAACAAACTGTATGGACACACAGCTCAGAGGAGCCAGGGGGAGCAGTCTGTGGTACCTAACTACAACAGTGTCTCTTAGAATCACATACAAGCATCGTCTTGGTTTTTTATACTTGGACTCCATTAAAAAGCAGTTTGACCAGACCCTAATATAGAATCACAGAATCAGTCAGGGTTGAAGGGGCCACGAGGATCATCTAGTTCTAACCCCCCTGCCATGGGCAGGGACACCCTACCCTAGATCAGGCTGGCCAGAGCCCCATCCAGCCTGGCCTTAAACACCTCCAAGCATGGGGCCTCAACTGCTGCCCTGGGCAACCCATTCCAGGCTCTCACCACTCTCATGGTGAACAACTTCCTCCTCATGTCCAGTCTGAGCCTACAGATCTCCAGCTTTGTTCCATTCCCCCTAGTCCTGTCACTCCCTGATATCCTGAATAGTACTTCCCCATATTTTCTGTAGGCCCCCCTCAGATACTGGAAGGCCACAATAAGGTCACCTGTGAGCCTCCTCTTCTCCAGACTGAACAGCCCAAACTCTTTCAGTCTGTCCTCATAGGAGAGGTGCTCCAACCCTCTGATCATCCCAGTGGTCCTTCTTTGGACACACTCCAGCATCTCCACATCCTTCTTGTAATATATGCTCCAGACCTGGATGCAGTACTGCAGGTGGGGTCTCAGCAGAGCGGAGTAGAGGGGGAGAATCATTTCCCTCCACCTGCTGGCCACACTTCTCCTGATACAGCCCAGGATCTGGGCTGCAAGTGCACACTGCTGGCTCACGTTGAGTTTCTTGTCCACCAGCACCCCCAAGCCCCTCTCCTCAGGGCTGCTCTCCAGCCAGTCACTGCCCAGCCTGTATTTGTGCTTGGGATTGCCCTGACCCAGATGCAGGACCTTCCACTTGGTCTTGTTGAACCTCTATGAGGTTGGCTTGTGCCCACCTCTCCAGCCTGCCCAGGTCCCTCTGGATGGCATCCCTGTCCTCCAGCGTGTCTGCTGCACCACACAGCTTGGTGTTGTCAGCAAACTTGCTGAGGGTGCACTCAATGCCTCTGTTCATGTCAGCAGCAAAGATGTTGAACAAGACTGGTCCCAGGACTGATCCCTGAGGGACTCCACTTGTCACTGGCCTCCACTTGGACATGGACCCATTGACAGCCACTGTCAACAGGTCTAGTTCTAGTTCTGACTATATTCTAGTCGTAGAGACCATAGTAGCCAGTATCCATTTGCTCCTCCTGTCAACTGTTTCTTCTCCTGTAAAAAAAAAAAAAAAAGAAAGAAAAGGTGAGGGGGTGTGAGTGGTTCTGTCACATTCCTCTGAGTCTTAATTACAACTTCTCCCTCATACAAGCAGCCCTGATAGTCTGCAAGTCCTCTTGATTCTGTAGTTGTATGCAATCTCCTTTTCAAAATAAGTGGAAATCTGCAAAGCTTCCATGAGTCTTAAATTTTGCATAGATATTCACTTGCTCTAAGCATGTTTTTCCAGATTTTTGATGATTTATGCTCTCTTCTAATCTGCTGCTGTAGTTTCCATGGTAAATGGTCTTTGATTTAGCTCATGGTTATCAAAGAAAAAAAACACCTGAAACACAGCAGTGTTTCATACATTTTTTATCAGGCATTTGCCAGTGACACAAAACTGCAGGTGAAAGGAAGGCTGACTTTAAGTACATTTATTTTCATGCTTGTGCCTCCAAACAGTTTGCCTTGTAGAAAAATTAGATGCCTAAAGCTGATAAATGTGGCTGACGCTGATAAAGACAGAGTGACTTCAGGCATTTTCTTTCTCATCTACAGTAGAGGTGACCTCACCTGTTGGCAGTTACCTTGTGGTTGTTTCCTCAGATCTTTGCTTTTCACTGTGTTCCTTTGCAGGTTTGTGGGTCAGCAGTCATCACAAGCTGCTTTAAAGTTGTCTACTCTGTATTCTACAAATCCTCAATATAAGGAGAATAGGTTTAAGTATCTCTGAGGTGTGAATACAAATGAAATATGAGTCCAAATATTTCCTCTTTTGTTTTTGCAGCCAGACCCTGCAGGCAGAGATATCTCCATCCGACCAATCTTGGAGCACTGTGAAAACACTCACATGACAATTTGGCTTGGGATTGTCTACGCTTATAAAGGGCTGCTGATGGTAAGCATATCTTATTCTGCACAACACTGACTTCAAGCTGCTGTTAGCTGATAGGCATGAACTGAATTATACTTCCTTTCCTGATGGCTGGCTGGAAGTGAATTTAAAACATCTTTTATAATTGCACCTGTCCTAAAGTTCATGAGGTAGTAATAAATTAATATATGCATATGTAAAATAAATAAGACCTTAATAGCACTTAAGCTGAGTACTACAGAAAGACCATAAAGCAAGAAATTCAATAGTGCAAAGATGGGACTGTGGATAAGGCAACTTTGTAAACAAAAAGCCAATTCTTTGAATTGTTTGAAAAAAAGCAGGACTAGGTTATTCTCAGTTTGCCTCTGAGTTGCAAATGTGCTTCAGGAAGAGTTGCAGGAGATGCAAAATTAATCTGGAGCCTGAATCTAACCCTTTTGTCACTCAGGCCCATCTCAAAAAGATTTAGTCACAAAAATGATCCTCAGAGACCAGGAATCTCAAACCATAATGGTTTAAAAAAAACAAGCCATGTAAAGGTGACTTAGTGATTAAAAGCTTCTAAGCCTGAACATCTTTAAATCATCTGATTTTTACTGCACTGACCAGCTGGACACCTATCTTGAGTTGAGTTGAGCCCCATCTGGATTCTAAAACTGGATAAACATTAGTTTACACTGCCCAAAGGGGTCAATCTGTTCCTTAGGACACCCATGAAAGAGTGTGCCCAGCATGGCTGGTGCTCCTGCCCTGGGGAAAGCTGAGGATGGGATGCTGCTGGTGCCTGAAGTACTTGTCTTCTGTCTTCACAGCAAATGACTGCTCTGCTGGGCTGCAGAATCCTGCTGCTTTTCATGCTGCTTTTTTTCAGCCTGAAAGCTCTTTAAATACACAATATAAAATTCAACAGGAAAGGACAATTGCTTGGATTTTTTAATTCCAAGCACTCAGTAGTTTTGTGCTCAGACTGGTCTGTTGGGGAGTGTCTTCAGGCAAAGGCACCAGTATTCCAGTTCCCTGAGTGAAAGCTGTGATCCTAAAACTGCTACACAAAAGGAAGCCTTCCCAACTTCCCATTTCAAAGACAGAAACAAACAAAACAAACCAGTGAGCCTTCCCTCCATCCCTGGAAAAATGATGGAGCAAGTCCTTCTGGAGGGCATGCAAGGCACTTGGGAGAGAAGAAGGTTATCAAGAGTAGTCAGCATGGATTTACCAAGGGGAAGTCATGCTTGACTAACCTGATAGCATTCTATGATGACATAACTGAATGAGTAGATTTAGGAGACCACTGGATGTAGTGTACCTGGACCTTAGCAATGCCTTTGACACCCTCTCCCATGATCTTCTAGTGAGCAAGCTCAGGAACTGTAAGATGGAAGAGCAGACAGTGAGGTGGATTAGGAACTGGTTACAAGGTAGAGTGCAAAGAGTGGTGATCAGAGGTGCTAGGTCCAGCTAGAGAGCTGTAACTGGTGGAGTCCCCCAGGGATCAGTGCTGAGTCCAATCCTCTTCAACATCTTCATCAATTACACTGATGAGGGGAAAGAGAGACAGAGTTTGATCAACAGGTTTGCTAATGACACCAAACTGGGAGGCTTGGCTGATACAGCTGAAGGCTGTGCAGCCATGAAGTGAGACTTGGACAGACTGAGAGCTGGGCACAAAGGAGCCAAATGAGGTTCAACAAGGACAAGTGCAGAGTCCTGCATCTGAGAAGGAATGATAAACTCCACCAGTACAGACTGGGAGGTGATCTGCTGGAGAGCAGCCCTGTGGAGAGGGACCTGGGAGTGCTGGTGGATAACAAGTTAACCATGGCACAGCAATGTGACCTTGTGGCAAAGAAGGCCAATGGGATCCTGGGGTGTATTAAGAGGAGTGCATCCAGTAGATCAAGGGAGGTTCTCTTCCCCCTCTACTCTGCTTTGGTGAGACCTCATCTTGAATACTGTGTTCAGTGTTGGGCTCCTCAGTTTAAGAGGGACAGAGATCTGCTGGAGAGGGTCCAGCGGAGGGCTACGAGGGTGATGAGGAGACTGGAGCACTGCCTTATGAGGAGAGAGTGAGGGACCTGAGGCTTTTTAGTCTGGAGAAAACTGAGAGGGGATTTAATAAATGTTTTATTATTATCTGAGGGCTGGTCAGGAGGTGGGAGATAGTCTCTGCTCACTTGCTCCCTGTAATAGGATAAGGAGCAATGGGAACTTCTTTACTGTAAGGGTCACAGAACACTGGAACAGACTCCCCGGAGAGCCTGTGGAGTCTCCTTCCCTGGAGACTTTCAAGGCCTGTCTGGATGCATTCCTCTGTGATCTGTGCTAGATTGTGTGGTCCTGCTCTGGCAGGTGCATTGGACTCAATGATCTTGCATCCCTTCCAACCCCTGACACCCTCTGAAGCCACCAAACAACCAACTCTAGCTTTAGATGGCTATTTTTCAGACAAATGTCTAAGCAGGCTGTGAAATCTTGCTCTTGCTCAGACTTAACTGATCCTCACAAAAGGATCAGGAAGTAGTAGAGATTCCACATGTCAGCGTGTCTTACTGGGCAGCTCTGAGCAGCTTTGAATTCGCAGTAACCTTAAACAGCATTGAGTGATTTGTGTTTTGAAGGCAAGGATGCCAAAATTTAGGAGCCATGACACTGACCAGCTCTAGGGCCAAGTGTCTCCTGGTGCAAAAACATAGTACACCACCCAAAATACAGCAGTGGATCATATGTGGAGCTTCTCTGCACAGCAGTGATCTAGCCTAGCTCAAAACAGATCCCTGCAAGTAAAAGGGAGCCAGGGCTCCTTCAGGCTGCCAAAGCCACTGTGCCCATCTGCAGGACTGATCTGCAAGCCTTCAAGGAGGTGGGAGCTTCTGAAATGCCTTCTTGTATATCTTTGTTTGCTTCTTTCTGATCATCATAGTGGAAATTTCTGATTTTGTCTCTTTGTTAAGCCAAATCTTCTGAAGCGATGCAGCTAAACTGGAAAGCATAACTTCAGTACCCACTTGCTGACAAGATATTTAAATTTACATGCTATGAGATGATGCTTTGACTCCATTAGGTCATTTATTTATCTTTAGAGATGAAGTTCTTAACTTTTCATCCTTTATCGCTGGTTTGACATATCTGTCAATAAATTCCTGGTCTTCATAGAGTATTTTTTCATTTTGCATATTTCATCTCACAAGATTTTTCTTCAGTTATTTGTTGAAAGGAACAATGTTTTCCACATTTTTTTCCTTACTTTCCAATTTCCTTGCATAGAAACTTTGAACAGTTCATTTTGTGTTGTTTCAGGCAGAGTTTTCCAGTGTTCCTTACATGAGTACTTAAGATGTTTGTCTCTGTGGTTCTGTTTGAAAACAAACCAGTAAATATGCTGTTCACTTAGAGTGATATAAATGAACAAATCAGTTAAAGTGCCTTCTAAAACACTGAGGGATTCAAATAGTGAGTTGGGGGATCGTTATTTTCTTTTTCAAAAGTAACTTTAATAATGTTTTAAATTAAAAATTAGAGAGGGAAAAATTGTATTATCTATTTTAAAAATACATACCCAGCCACTTTCCTTTAAATTGCTTTTCAAGTTTGAGTCATGCTGGACAGCAATCAAACCACACTGGTGTATAGGGTTAACCCTCCAGGGGGAGAGACCCTGAACTTGACCCTAGGTGGTCTTGGCCCCTCCCCAGGGGTGGGTCTGAACACCACCAGGTGATGGTGAGCCCACTCCCCCTTCCTGTCCCATAAAAGCAGGGGGACTGCCTGTTTCACTCTCTCTGCACCGCTCTCTGCTGCACTCCCTGCCTCGGTTATACCACCATTACCATCTGTTCCTGGCTTCTCTTTGTTACACCCACGAGGCAGAACAAGCCATCACAATCAGGTTGTATTTACACCATTTTGTATTTGCTATTTTCCCTTCCCTAACCTTTGTAACTTCCCTACCCCAGATACCTTTTTAAGTTATTGTTAAACTTTTATTTTTAACTTCAAAATCGAGTGAGATTTCATTTATTTGGGTGTGATTCCTTCTCTCTCTCTCTCTCCATCTAATCCCTGTCTTTTGGGACAGAAGGGGAAGAGGGAAGGGCACTTTATAAAATTGTTATTGGTTCTATCAAATTTATCTGAGTCTCTGGAAATTTAAATTAGAACTGAGACAATTTATTTGATTTGGTTCTCACTAGTCCTTTGCTCTAGGTTGGTTGGTTGGCATATGAGCTGGACTGTTTTTTACAAGATCATAGAATCATAGAATCAACCAGGTTGGAAGAGACCTCCAAGATCATCCAGGCCAACCTAGCACCCAGCCCTAGCCAGTCAACTAGACCATGGCACTAAGTGCCTCATCCAGGCTTTGCTTGAACACCTCCAGGGATGGTGCCTCCACCACCTCCCTGGGCAGCCCGTTCCAATGCCAATCACTCTCTCTGCCAACAACTTCCTCCTAACACCCAGCCTATACTTCTCCCAGCACAACTTGAGACTGTGACACGTTGTTCTGTTGCTGGCTGTCTGGGAGAAGAGACCAAGCCCCACTGGGCTACAACCTCCCTTCAGGTAGCTGTAGACAGCAATGAGGTCACCCCTGAGCCTCCTCTTCTCCAGGCTAAACAGCCCCAGCTCTCTCAACCTCTCCTCATAGGCTTTGTGTTCCAAGCCCTTCACCAGCTTTGTTGCCCTTCTCTGGACATGTTCCAGCATCTCTCTTGAATTGAGGGGCCCAGAACTGGACACAGTACTCAAGGTGTGGCCTGACCAGTGCTGAGTACAGGGGAAGAATAACCTCCCTCGTCCTACTGGCCATACAGGATGCCATTGGCTCTCTTGGCCACCTGGGCACACTGCTGCCTCATCTTCAGCCTACTGTCCACCAGTACCCCCAGGTCCCTCTCTTCCTGGCTGCTCTCCAGCCACTCTGTCCCCAGCCTGTAGCGCTGCTTGGGGTTGTTGTGGCCAAAGTGCAGAACCCTGCACTTGGCCTTGTTAAATCTCATCCCATGTGTAGTGTAGTTTGTAGATATGTGACTCTGAGTCTGTAAATGCCATTTGGCATTATTTCAGATACACAGTATTTCATAACCAAGAATGAAATACACACATTTTGTTACTCCAGTGCCCTTTTATCCCACCAATCGCTACATATGAAAAAGGGTGCTACCCTTCTGAATCGCTTAAGTAACTGCTATGGTGAGTTACATGAGGACAACAGGACCACTCTATTTTATCTCATCACCAGAGGTGTTTCTGTGTGCTATACATATTTCATCTTCAGAACAAAACCCAGACCCTCTCATGTTACTGTATCATTTTTCTAAAGGTTTATCTATTATGAAATTTCAGAAGTTGTAATAATAAAATGCCTCCAATTTAACATATTCCAGACTAAATAGCCAGTGGTGCTAGTTACAGCACCATGCAATATTTAAGGTGGAATGGCTTAATGATCTACTCAGGTCAGAATTATTCACAATGACCTCTTATCTCAAAATGGCTCATTATTCACAACGACCTGTTGACTCAAAGGTATAGAGTAATGCTGTCCATTCTGACGACTGAAGTGCACTGATGCAGCGAATAGAAGTGCAGGGAAGGCAAGGCAAGGGGAAGCAAGGGAAGGCAGGATGTGTGGGTTTCTTCTATATTAAACTAAGCACACATTGAAAGTCAGATTCATGATTCTTCGACTGCCTTTGAGGAAACTAATGTACAGGGTTATCCCTCCTGGGGGGAGTGATCTTGAACCTGACCCTAGGTGGGCTTGACCCCTCCCAAGGGGCAGGTCTGAACACTACTAGGTGATGGTTAGCCCACTCCCCTTCCTGTCTAAGATCCATAAAAGCAGGGGGACTCCCGTTTGCTTGCTCTCTCTCTCATCCTCCCTCCCTGCCAGCATCACCATTCCTGTTTCCTGCTGCTCGTTGTGTTTTACCACGTGGCCATCACCACAAATTGGACAAACCCATCACAATCTGGTTGTATATTTACATGTTTTGTACCTTGTTTTCCCTTCCCTATACCTTTATAACTTCCCTTCCTCATGTACCTTTTATTCATTGACAAACTTTTTTCTTTAAATTTCCAAATCACAGTGAGATTATTTATTTGGGTCTGCATACCTTTCATAGAATCATAGAATCAACCAGGTTGGAAGAGACCTCCAAGATCATCCAGGCCAACCTAGCACCCAGCCCTAACCAATCAACTAGACCATGGCACTAAGTGCCTCATCCAGGCTTTTCCTGAACACCTCCAGGGATGGTGACTCCACCACCTCCCTGGGCAGCCCATTCCAATGCCAATCACTCTCTCTGGCAAGAACTTCCTCCTAACATCCAGACTATACCTACCCTGGCACAACTTGAGACTGTGTCCCCTTGTTCTATTGCTGGTTGCCTGGGAGAAGAGGCCACCCCCCACCTGGCTACAATGTCCCTTCAGGTAGTTGTAGACAGCAATGAGGTCACCCCTGAGCCTCCTCTTCTCCAGGCTAAACAGCCCCAGCTCCCTCAGCCTCTCCTCATAGGATTTGTGTTCCAGGCCCCTCACCAGCTTTGTTGCCCTTCTCTGGACATGTTCCAGCACCTCAACATCCTTCTTGAATTGAGGGGCCCAGAACTGGACACAGCACTCCAGGTGTGGTCTGACCAGTGCTGAGTCCAAGGGAAGAATAACCTCCCTCGTCCTACTGGCCACACTGTTCCTGATGCAGGCCAGGATGCCATTGGCTCTCTTGGCCACCTGGGCACACTGCTGCCTCATCTTCAGCTTACTATCTATCAGTACCCCCATTTCCCTTTCCTCCTGGCTGCTCTCCAGCCACTCAGTCCCCAGCCTATAGCGCTGCTTGGGGTTGTTGTGGCCAAAGTGCAGAACCCTGCACTTGGCCTTGTTAAATCTCATTTCCTCTCTCTCCATCTCATTCGTTTTCTTTTGGGAAAGGGGGGAAAGAGGGAAGGGCATCCTATAAATTGTCATTGGTTCTATCAACTGTATTTGAGTCTCTGGGAAATTTAAATTAGAACCGAGACAACTAACTGCATGGAGGCTTCTCAATCACTGAATCCAGGCTCCTCAGGATTGGTTACAAGAGAAAGAAAACTGTACTAAGTCTTGCCTTCACCCACAGCTAAGTCACATCATACATAAGGCATAGGAAGTTCTTTGTAGACAGGAGAAATATTTTTTTCTCTGTGAGGGTGACAGGATGCTGGAATAGGCTGCCATAGGTATTTGTGGAGTCTCTCTATCTGGAGATATTCAAGACCCACCTAGATGCATTCCTGTGTGATCTGGTATAGGTGATGCTGCTCTGGCAAAGGGCAACCCACTTCCAGCCCCTAACATTCTGTCATTCTGAGATTCTGTGATAAAGGACACCAGGTTTTCCTATCTCACATTCAGCTCCTAAAAGGCTACATAGAAATTTAAGGTCTGTCTGCGTGTGCATGGTGACCTTTGGTTGCAGTATGTCTAGATTTTGATTTCTGATGTTGTAGACATGTTTGAAAAGTACCTTTGTTTCATTCCAAAGGATGATAGAAGTCACAGCTTAATCCTGCCAGCAGTACACTTTTAGTGAGTGCACTGACATCTTTCTGAGAGGTACAGGTTTTAAACTGTTTTTCTGATGTCAGACAGAGCAAGACCAGATTAAGGATGCAGTGCACTCCTCTGGAGCACTCTTCTTATTAGACTTGTCTGCAGTTGGATTCTTCTCTGCCTTACACTATGTTTAATTAACATTAGACTCAAGATGTGCATATGTTGGAATTTTCCTTGCATTGCTGATGTGTTATTCCAGTTAACTATTATTCACCTACTGAGAAGCAGGCTTTCAGGGCCAAGGTATAATTTCAATTTAGCTGTTGCTCTGCATATCAAATCCTATGTTTACTCTGTGTTAATTGAGGAGTTTTTATGCAGCAACTGATATTGCAGAGCACTTCTGATACATAGGTTTTAACCTTGCTAAGGATGCAAACATCAGTATTTCATGGTGGAGACATGCATCGTGGGACTTGGTAATGGGTGCTAAGAATAAGAAGTTTAATTTCTTCTAATGATTAATTTTCCAGAATTCTCTTTTGGTCAGCATAGTTGATATACTGCACAACAGTGCAGTGTGATTTATGAAGCCAAACAAGGTATTAATTCATATATGTATTATGTTTAATCTTAATTTCAAATCTGAAGTAATCTTCTGCCTCCTTATGCTTTCTAGCCATGAAATTGTATTTGTATAGCTCTGTAGTGGGTTGGGACTTTCCCACCCCAAATTGAAATTTACCAGACCAGCTCAGACAGATTGGAAGTAGCATAAAGCTCTATTTACAGCAAAGCTAAATTTACAAGCATGTATGCACAATATGTTTACATGAGTTTACAATTATATACAATTTAGAAGTAATACTGAAATCCAATCTTCCCCCCCTGGACAAAGAGAAAGCCCAGAAGGGCTCTCTCTCCCCAGACAGAAAACAACCAGTGAGGCTTATGTGTTATCTGATCAGCCAAGGTTAGTGGAAGAGATTAGAGAGATGAGCTAAAAGATCCAGTGCCCAAAAGCAAAGAAGAATGAATTGCTTATATATAGGCTTGTTATAACTCTTAGCAAACCAATGAATGACATAGACTTTATCATTATTACTCTTTTGCAACCAGTGATCTAATTTCTCTCATTAGAATATTTCAATAAGGCTTAAACCACTACGAGCTCTGACCTCCAAACCTTGAACCTTGTTGAGTCTTGCATATGTTATCCCATGTTCACTAAGATGAGCTAATGTCTTCCTTTCTAGGCAAAGTACCTGAAGTTTGGCTAAATTTCTGAGACCTTTCCAAAAAATCTTACTTCTTTATGAGGTGCTTGAGCATGCCCAGAGAAGGGCAACAAGGCTGGTGAGGAGGCTGGAGCACAGCTCTGTGAGGAGAGGCTGAGGGAGCTTGGGATGTTCAGCCTGGAGAAGAAGAGGCTCAGGGGAGACCTTATGGTTCTCTACAACTACCTGAAAGGAGGTTGTAGCCAGGTGGGAATCAGTCTCTTCTCCTAGGCAATCAGTGACAGAACAAGAGGACACAGTCTCAAGCTGTGCCAGGGCAGGTTTAGGCTGGATGTTAGGAAGAAATTCTTCACAGAAAGAGATTGGCATTGGAATGGGCTGCCCAGGGAGGTGGTGGATTCACCATGCCTGGAGGTGTTTAAAAGGAGCATGGATGAGGCACTTAGTGACATGGTTTAGTTAATTAGAAGATGATCTCAAAGGTCTTTTCCAACCTGGTTAATTCTGTGGTTCTGTGAAAATGACAACTAGTAATTGGTTACCATTCTCCATGTTTGCTTCTTCTGCATCCTTTTCAGACATACTACAGCCTCTTTTGAGTCAATATGCAAATATGGGACAGTATTAATTTAGGAACGTTTGGAAACCTATCCAATTTCATTAACTTCTCATGAATAGTCACATGTTGAGATCTGTCACCTAGATTTCAATAAGTTTAGGGGTTTTTTAATTGATTTTGTAACATGTTTTTGAATAACAATTCTGTGCAGTATTAAGGCAAACATTACAGAGAAATCCAAGTAAACTGTAAATGTAATTATCTTTATTCAGTCTCACAGTCTCATTGAGGGAAAAAATATGAAGTTATAATGCTACCTCTGTTTTCTTTCTTTTTCTTTCTTTTTTTGTGATTCACTGCCTCTGTTCATGTATCAGCTGTTTCATTAGTTTGCTTAGGATAGAAATTACCATAATAGCTCTGTAATCACTGAAGATGCTTTATTTTTTTCTTTTCCTATATGGCCTCTTTATATCTTAAGTGGAACTTTGCCAGAATTCCAATGAATAGCTGTTAAGGAGGTGTGTAAATCTGGGTTAGAAGTGAATTGTAATCATAGATTCCGAGAATGGTCTAGGTTGGAAGGGACCTCAAGGATCATCCAGCTCCAACCCCCCGCCATAGGCAGGGACTCTCCCACTAGAGCGGGTTGCTCGAGGCCTCATCCAACCTGGCCTTAAACACCTCCAGGGAGGAAGCAGTCACAACCTCCTTGGGCAATCCATTCCAGTGTCTCACCACCCTCACTGGAAAGAACTTCCTCCTAACATCTAGTCTAACTCTCCCCTCTTCCAGTTTAAACCCAGTACCCCTCTGCTGGGGAGGGGAAATTAACTGATGCGAGATGATATTTTCCAAATTTACTATTGTTTATAAATTTTGCTATTCAGAACTCTTGTCATCCCTGACCACTAATTTTGATAGTATTTTGGTTCTTACACGGTCATGGAAACATTCTATGGATAATATCCAAATCTAGTAATAACCAGCAAAACATAAACATTAACTGAACTGGAAGAGAAGGTTCCCGTGGTCAAATGCCACTTGTGGTCAATACACCACTTGCCCAGTAGCTGTGCCCAAGCTCTTTCTGCTCTATGGCAGAAGGCAGTAGAGAATTACAAAGAGGCACTTAGGCATTTACTCACAGATTATTATTATTATAGCCCCTTGTGGGGGCTAACCACAGTCCAGACAGTGCCAAAATGCTTGCAGGATACTCTGTCTTGTTGGACATTGAGGCTTGAATCTTCCTGGCTTCTGGGGAAAGGACGCAGACAATCTCTGACTTTGTTCTCCTGGCTTCTTCTGGATAATCTGTGTATATGTCCAGGAATCCTAAGCAGGACCTCCAGGTGCAGAGGCAGATGTGGTGCAGTCTCAGCACAATGTCACACTGACCACACAGGCCCATCACGTGCAGGCATCCAGGGTCTGCTCCTGGTAACTCACGGCAGTGGAGTTTAGCAGGCAAGCATTAAGGCAGTGTGCAATAGCAGCAGGGCTGGGCACAGCAGAGGGAGCAGGGCAAAGAGCAGGGAAGCAAAACAGGGAATTAAAAGCAGGTTGTTCACCTGCCTGTCTCCTTTTATCATTGTGGGCTTAGATTAATTGCCCTTTGGACACAGAATAGCCAATCAGGATGGCAGTTAGCCAAACCATGCCATATTAGGCAAAGCCACAGGCTCACTTTTCCCTAATTTGGGCAAAGCACAGGCCTTGCACTGGGCAGGCACAAGCTAAGTGTGTGTACCTTACACCACAGGACCCTGGGCAGGCCAGACTCCATGGCTCCAGATTTTGTGTCCATTTCCTGCGCTTGCCTCTCTGATGGAGCAGAAAAGCATGCCTAGGCAAGGCAGGACATGTGTAAGCCTATTTTGGGCCTATCAGCCCTACCACAACACCCTCATCCTGTCATTACAAGACCTTGTAAATATGAGGCCGATATAAAAGCTATTAAATAGTTTATGAAATATATATAGAAAATTCCCCCAAAGTTATTTACAGTTGGCTCACACAGATTCTGTTATGCAGTTGGTAAAGCTATTTTTTTGCAGAATGTATCTATACAGTCAGATTAAATTGAAATGATTTAGGAAAGGCTTTTAGAAAATGTCTATCACTGGAGGCTCTTGCAGCACAAACTGCTGCTTAAAGGTTAAGCATAAACTTCACTGGAGTAAAGAGAATTAGTTTACTCACTGGTTAAGAGTCTCAATATTTGCAATCCAAAAGCATACACGAGAAAAATACAGTCACAGGCACGTGGTGGACTTCCACGTGGTAATGGTGCGATGCGGCTTTGCTGCTTGTTCAGTCCAGATTGAGCATGCTGTCTTGGGTTCAAATGCAGGTTCCCAGAGACTCTAATAAATTTAATAGACCCAATGACAATTTATAGAATTTATAGAGTGCCCTCCCCTCTTCCCCCTCCTTTTCCCAAAAGACAGGGAGAGAGAGAAAGGTAGGGACACCCAAATAAATCAATCTCACTCGATTTGGAAGTTAAAAAGAAAAGTTTAACAATAACTTAGAAAAGGTATTGGAGGTAGGGGAGTTTACAAAGGATAAGGAAGGGAAAAACAGCAAAATACAAAAAAAGGGATGGATACAACCCGAGCAATGTGATGGTGTCTCTGCCTCGTGGTGTGCTGGTATGCAGTATGAGTGTGTGTGTCAAGAGGGAGCCAAGGCAAAAAAGAGAGATGAGGAGCAGGAAGTGCTCCTCTTTTATACCACAGGAAGTGGGGGGGAGTGGGCTAACCATCACCTGGAGTGTGGCCCACCCCTGGGGAGGGGCCAAGACCCCTAGGGTCAGGTTCAGGGTTACTCCCCCAGGAGTGTTAACCCTATACACACGCCATCTGAGAAGGCCCACGGACATGAGAGAGGTCAGGAAGGCATCAGAGTGGTCAGCCACCTGGGCAAGGCAGGGTCCAGGTTTGCAGGCTGGAGCAGTCCGACTGATACGGCACGGAGTCTGCCCTTGGGCTGGCACAGTGGGCTGGAGCTGCAGTCCGGCGCGTCCTGGTGTCGCAACTCGTCACTAGGCTGTTGCTATGTCGTTACCTATACTCTGGCTGGGCTGAGCTCAGGTAGGCAGCTGTATGGCAGCCTAAGAGCAAGCCGTTTTCAGTCCCTTGACTCGCTCAGGCAGGGTCAGGGCTGCCAGTCATAGCAAGTCCCCAGTTATGCACAATGCAAAGCGTGGTGGCGCACAGAGGCAGGTAAGGCAAACAGGTAGTGAACAAAGCAAAAGCAGCGGCAGCAAACGAGCAGTTTGCTAAGTCTTTAAGCATTTTGACAAGCGTCTTTGACCAATAGCAACAGGTAAAACCAGCCCTAGAACCAGTCCTGAGTTACTTCTCAAAAAAAGGGAGATGCACAGGCCTGGGATCCTGACCTGTGTTTATGTGATGGTTTAGGCTGTAACCCACCCCCACACACACTTTTGGAAATGCCCCAGCTAACTCAGATGGACTCTGGGAATATAAATGAAGCTATTTATTTACAGCAGCACAATATACAAGCAGATATTTACAGTATATACAGTTATAGACAGAAATATACAAAGAAAAAGTAATACAGAAACACAACTCCCCTCCCAGAAACCTGAGTCCCCAGGAGGGGTTCTCAAACCACCTCAACACCTTCCCCTGCCCCTCTCAACCTTACCCCAGTCCTGAGAAAGAATAGAGGTGCAGCCAAGAGGTTAAGAAGGAAGGTTAGTGGCAGTGAGGTTAAGGAGATGTGGCTCGGTCTGAAAGCAAAAGCAAAGTGAGAACAAAATGGAGAATGTTATCTAATGTTTCCTTCTTGTTCCCACAGTCCTCAGCGAGACTGTGAGAGAAGGAGACATCACCATTGTTTTCATTTCACAGCCTATTACCTAGTTCTTTTCACCAAAACATTCTAGCCTGCTTCAAACTAGCACAGCTTATCACAAGCAAGTTGCAAAACAAGGCCAAGTATGGGGTCTGTGATAGACTGAGAAGCGACAAAGCTTTTGTCTGCTTTCTCACTTCTTCCACCCTGGAAGAAGAAGCAGGAAGAGGGGCCAAGGTGGGTATTCAGGCAGGTGTTAGGGCGTGTGTTGGATATGTGTTCTAGGTGTAATTTGGACCTCCCACCACAATATCAACAGTGAAGTCCAGGAGTCCAGGCAACTTCTAAATCAATTCTGAAAAATTCCTGTGTGCAAGATACCAGTTGTCTCTGATTGCAGCAGTTTATGGTGACAGGGCTTTCAAGAGATCACTGCTGAAATTAGTTGCATTTCACTGTTTCTGCAAGGCACGAATGCATTACTCCATTTCTGTATAAACGTAGAACAAAAATATTCTTATCATGCATCATTACTATTGAATTTGTTATCTTCCCAGGCATGAATCGTTATTTTAGGAAGAAGTTCTTCACAGCAAGAGTGATTGGCTTGGAATAGGCTGCTTGGGGAGGTGGTGGAGTCACCATCCCTGGAGGTATCACAGTATCATCAGGATTGGAAGAGATCTCACAGATCAAGTCCAACCCTTTACCACAGATCTCAAGGCTACACCATGGCACCAAGTGCCACGTCCAATCCTGCCTGGAACAGCCCCAGGGATGGCGACTCCACCACCTCCCCGGGCAGCCCATTCCAGTGTCCAATGACTCTCTCAGTGAAGAACTTTCTCCTCACCTCCAGCCTAAATCTCCCCTGGCATAGCCTGAGGCTGTTTAAGAAGAGATTGGATAAGACACTTAGTGCCATGATTTAGTTAATTAGAAGGGTTAGGTGATAGGTTAGACTTGATGATCCTAGAGGTCTTTTCCAACCTGATTAATTCTGTGATTATTAGTATTCTTTTTTTTCTCCACATATATTTTTAGAAATGCTCATGAATTCTATTATAGCTGCTAACCACTGATTTTCTACTATGTATTTAACTTCCCTTTCCACTCTCAGTATTTTAGAAGTTGAATTAATAATCAATATTAGGAATTTCCTCTTTTTAACTTCTGTTACATTCTGCCTAGTCTTAAGACAATTTTTTTTTTTTAACTTGCTTGTTTTAAATTCCACAAAACCCCAAACAATTTCTTTTAAGGTAGGGAAAGCTTTTTTTAAAGCATATACCAAACATCTTTCAGTTGCTGCTTGTAAATAGTCCTGTTGCTTCCCCTGCTCCCTTCCGCAGCAGCTTCCCTTGCTTTGGTGGCTAATCTGTAGGCATTCTTTTTCTTTTTCCAATGGTCTCATCTACTTGGAAGTGAATTTGCAGAAAGGTTTTGAATACCATAGTTTAGAGTTTGGGCTGCAGTCAGTGGCCAGTCTTCAGGCAGCACCTGGTGCTCCTCAGTAGACAGGAGGGGAGAGCAAACTGGCAGGGTACATGGTCTTCACCATCCAGAAATGCCTCTTCTCTTAATTCCAAAGGTTGGTTGTGCGACAGGCACCAGTAAGCAATATCCAGCCAGAATCCAGGCATCTGTTAGTGTTCACAGAAGCAGAAACCTGGGCACCAGCAGTGTTCAGACACTTGCTGACAATATTGATGGGCAAGTTGACCATTTCTGGCTTCTTCCTACCACTTCAGGTGCTTAAGTTCTCTCCTTACATGTAGCCCATGAGCTGCCGGTAAGCACTGTAGCTGTGGTGTGTAACACCTGCTCTTCATTTTTACTGTTTTACTATATCTGCATAAGCTGGTGAATGGCCTGGAACACAAATCCTATGAGGAGAGGCTGAGGGAGCTGGGGGTGTGCAGCCTGGAGAAGAGGAGGCTCAGGGGGGACCTCATTGCTGTCTACAACTACCTAAAGGGAGGTTGTAGCCAGGTAGGGGTTGGCCTCTTCTCCCAGAGAACCAGCAACAGAACAAGGGGACACAGACTCAAGTTGTGCCAGGGGAAGTGTAGGCTGGATGTTAGGAGGAAGTTCTTGCCAGAGAGAGTGATTTGCATTGGAATGGGCTGCCCGGGGAGGTGGTGGAGTCACCATCCCTGGAGGTGTTCAAGAAAAGTCTGGCTGAGGCACTTGGTGCCATGGTCTAGTTGATTGGATGGGGCCGGGTACTAGGTTGGACTGGATGATCTTGGAGGTCTCTTCCGACCTGGTTGATTCTATGATTCTATAAAGTTTTTGTTGGGCTGGTGTTTTGGGGTTTTGTTTGTTTGTTTTCACTCTGAGGAAAATGAAGCAGTGGAGCAGGTTGTTCAGAGAGGTTATGCAACCTTCATCCACAGAAAGTTTCAAGACCAGACTAGATCATGCTATCAACAACCTGGTCTGACCTCACAGCTCAGCCTGCTTTTTGAGCAGGAGGTTACACTAGAAGATTTCTTCAAGTCCTTCCCAATTATTTTATGATACTATATCAGCAATGCCTATTATTAATTAATAACCTTATCAAATCAATTTTTTTTTGCACAAAACCTGAACAGTCTCCAGATTGTTAAAATTCCTGATTATTTTCTGAAAGTGCCTTCCATTTTTAACACATTTACTTTCATCCTTTCCTAATTCCCTTCATGATTAAGTACTTAGAGAAAGGGACTGCTGCCTTCTCAATTAGTTTGTATGATTCCAACCCATATTTGTGGTGGATTTAGCACCAGCCCATCTGTCCCATCTTTAAACTGCTAGAGTGAGAGACAATTAAGCTTTATGGTGGGGGAAGGTAGTTTATAGTGGTACCAGGTATTTGTTGTGTTTTTAATGATATATTGACTGTTTTAACATCCAAAATCCTAGAGTTATGTGGAATACATTTTCCCTATTATGACTATAAGAAAACTTCAAAAACATTCTTCAAGCATTTCAGACACTGAAGTATATCCTTACATGTCTCTTGAAATCAATTTTCATAGATTTAAATGGTAGCACACAGTTGTTTTTATCAGAGATGCATAATCATTTTGCAGTGTCATGATTAGCTGTGGCAGTCTTATGCTACAGACAATGCAAAACTACTATAAGTGGATCTTCACTAAGTGTGCATTTGTTTCAACTTAGTTACTCTAACATAAGTCATGGCTAAGCTAAATTTTCACAGACTAAATTTAAATAGTCTGAATAGAAAGAAAGGGAAATATTTTATTAACCTGTTGATTTGCAAGACTGAAGTATTAAGTGGAAAATTACATCTGAATGCATGTTAGTGTCAATAGCTTTCTGCCACTGCTCTTCCATCTTGCCCTGTGCAGGACCATACCAAATGCCCTGCAGCATAAAGCGATCTGCCAAGACCTTCACAAAGAAAGCCCTTCAGCTGAATAGTGAATATCATATCTTGCAAAGAAAAAGATATGCAGCTATTATACTAATGTTCAACAGAAATATCCCTTTAGTCCTGGCTATCCAGAGCAATTCTGAAGTTTTACTGTTCGATATCATTATCGATGATCTGGAGCAAAGGACTGAGTCCAGCATCCGTAAGTTTAAAGATGATGCCAAGATAGGAACGAGTATCAATCTGTTAGAGGGTAGGAGAGCCCTGTAGAGGGACCTTGACAGGCTGGATGGGTGGGCAGAGGCCAATGGGATGAGATTTAAGAAGGCCAAGTGCAGGGTTCTGCACTTTGGCCACAACAACCCCAAGCAGTGCTACAGGCTGGGGACTGAGTGGCTGGAAATCAGCCAGGAGGAAAGGGACCTGGGGGTACTGATAGATAGTAGTAGGCTGAAGATGAGCCAGCAGTGTGCCCAGGTGGCCAAGAGAGCCAATGGAATCCTGGCGTGGATCAGGAACAGTGTGGCCAATAGGACAAGGGAGGTTATTCTTCCCCTGTACTCAGCACTGGTCAGGCCACACCTTGAGTGCTGTGTGCAGTTCTGGGCCCCTCAATTCAAGAGAGATGTTGAGGTGCTGGAACGTGTCCAGAGAAGGGCAACAAAGCTGGTGAGGGGCCTGGAACACAAACCCTATGAGGAGAGGCTGAGGGAGCTGGGGCTGTTTAGCCTGGAGAAGAGGAGGCTCAGGGGTGACCTCATTGCTGTCTACGACTACCTAAAGGGAGGTTGTAGCCAGGTTGGGGGTGGCCTCTTCTCCCAGGCACCCAGCAACAGAACAAGGGGACACAGTCTCAAGTTGTGCCAGGGGACGTATAGGCTGGATGTTTGGAGGAAGTTGTTGGCAGAGAGAGTGATTGGCATTGGAATGGGCTGCCCAGGGAAGTGGTGGGGGTGCCATCCCTGGAGGTGTTCAAGAAAAGTCTGGCTGAGGCACTTAGTGCCATGGTCTAGTTGACTGGCTAGGGCTGGGTGCTAGGTTGGACTGGATGATCTTCGAGCTCTCTTGATTCTATGATTCTAAAGCCCACACCGTTAGAGAAAACCCAAACCACTATTTTATGACACATTTTACATCAGCAATTACATGTCTTAGTAGACCAAAATGGAAAAAGGCTTAATGTTAATAACTAACAATGCAGGAAGCTCAATGTGTTATTGGTGGAGATGTTCAAAGTAACTTGAAGTAGACAATTAGACTTGACAGTAGGATATTGTGCTCCTTAACTTTTGGATAACTGCTTTCTATGGGAGAATACATAGCCCCGAGTTATTTCAACCTCTTCTGTGATGCACTGTAGCCTCAGGATGGGAACTGAACTGTCAACAAGGAGCTGCCTAGGCTAGCTGATAAAAAAGTGAGGACAGATGAGTCACTCCCCTCTCTGAATCCAGCACACTAGCACTGCTAAGAGTCACCTGTCTCCATCCTGACGTGTTCATGCACACCTTCTCTAAGGATTGTTTAATCAAAGTTCTCAGTAGAGATCAGAACTAACATCCCATGAAGGTACCCAAGTAATTAAGCCTGTCAGTCTCTCATCATACCAGGTCTGAGAGCTCTGAAAGAAGTTTGAGAGCTCCTTCTAAAGACCACTGCTACTCTGGACTAGTGAACAGAGCTCAGGCAAAATTTGAAATTGTGTCATGTTGTCCAAAGCTGAAGCTATGCAGTAGTTATCACCAGCATTACTGTCTTGAATGAAGATGTCTGCCACTGTATTTTTCAGGAGTAGAGGGGTGGTGTGCAGGGAAGAAGCCTTTACCAGCGTGAGCCTTCCAGGAAAAATAGGAGAGACAACTGCATTGCAAATCCCAGCAGGCAACCTTAAATATCAGATAGTCTTTAAACTGTACAGCTGTCTCAAGACTTAGATATGCTCAAGTGTAATGAGAATTGTGATTTATGTACCTGGGGAAGATTAACATTTAAAGTTTAGGTACCAGGAGTAAAGAGCATCTGAACTGGTTTGATAAGTGTCCATGTTTTCAACTGGAGCTCATAAGTTTCACATTCAGAAGCTGTCAAGGAATCACAGAATCCTGGATCTTGCACCAGCAGCACCTGCTGTGTCTCAACCAAGCCATATTCATGATTTTCAGGAGTTGTAGTCGTAAAAGTGAATCTTCTGTTTGTGCACATTGGCTGAGCCTCAGGAAGGGGAACAATAAGAAAGGCATGTGGAAGGAAAGCAAAGTGTAGTGTTTCCTCAGGAAGGCTCTGTCTCACAGGAGAAATCTTACCAATTGCTCAGAGCCCTGCAGGAACCCATGGCAGGCAAACAAGGAGTGATCACCACCGTCCTGGTAGCAGGCTGCAGAAAGCTCTCAGCTTTTATCCATGTCTGAGTCTCAAAGATGACCTGCAACTTTCAGAAAGGGAGACCTGTCTTCCTGAAGCAAGCATTTTACCCAACATGCCAATAAAAATTAAAACTAATGCTACTGAATTGATGGTTCATCACTCTAAGGAAATGCAGTTGCTGCAAGAGCCTCCCCCATTCTTTAGTTATAATACAAGTAAATATTTTCCTTTCATCTGGAAGACACTTAACCATTTTCCACACTGTTCTCAATTATAAATGAGAATGGGCCAAGCCATAACCCCCACAGAAGTGTTCATATTATCTTTTTCCATTATAATTGATGTTTTAGATTGCTTTATAACAGCCTTAGCTATAAATTCATGCTCATTATTTGTAATAACTACTGGCCTCATTTAAGCATGTTGGCTGTCTTCCCAGAATAATGCTTTTGGAATGGGAATCTGTTCGTATTGGGAGAAGTGAAGGAGAGGAAGGGGTGACCTACCACCCTAATAAATCTCATTAATAATTGGTAGTGGGAGAAGACAGAAACCTTCTCTATGGTTAATCAGTTTCATCCCTTTAGAAACACGATATAGACATGCACACAAGGATTTCTTCTACCCCCCAAAACAGTTCATCCCAGACCAGCCTATTTGTCATTCAGGAAATGACAACTTGTAGATTTGCTGAGCAGATGAGCTCCACAGCACTGGCAGCTGAGGGAATGTGAAACAGGCAGCCACTGAGATGAAGTGTCTGAGACTATGGGATATTTATGCTGAAAAAAATCATCACCAGTGCATGTGCCCAGTGCAGCCAGGACAATGCAGTGGGTGATTCGCTTTTGCAGAGCCTGTGAAGGCGTCTGCACGTTTCCTGCTCTGCCTGTGCACTGTGCCAGAACCAACAGCAGAGGAGTGCTGCCTGCATCCTTCCTCATTGGAAGTATCAGTTTGGTTACCTGAGCAGCTCTGAAAATATAATAGAGGACGAGCTGCTTTTCTGGCACAAAACTACCCATCTTGACAAATGGCTTGTCCAGCTGCCTTACCTGAATGGCCCTGAGACTCCTCCACAGCAGCTTTCTCCCATGCTCCAGCAGCTGCTTCTTTTCTTCCTGTAATTCTTAGGCTGCTAGGAAGCACGTGGGAAGAGGCAACACTGGAGAGAGGTGTGGACTCTACTTCTACTAAGGGAGATGTGTAAAACAAATGAGGTAGGCCCGTGGCAGGGAAGCAAGCAAGTTAAGACTATATCCTGCAGAAGTGTCTAGAGATGGCAGGGTGGGAATGGTGTCATGGAAGACTTAAGTAAGGATCGCTTTAGACTTAAGTAAGGAATATTGCTGCTGTTTCTGGGAAAAGCCATCCCAGCCTGCATATCTAGATATTGATTGCAACAATGATGGCAGCATTGGAAATTGGGTGAGAAAGAGGCTTGTCTGGACTAGACAGCATCTCCAGCCTGTCACAGTCCATGGGCTGAGAGTAACTATCTAACCTGTCAAAGCCTTTCACCCAAGTCTACTTATGATCATGCCACAGGACAACGTGTGCTGTAGGTAAGAAATTGAAGTAAGCTGGCAGACAAGCTCAGCAATGGGAGGGCAGGGCTGGAAGTTTGGCAGTAAGTCCTCGTTTGCAGTGCCTGGGCGAGCAGGTAGCTGGCTGCAGCCTGCTACTTTCTGTGGGAGTGCAAAGGAGCTGAGTCATCAATGACTGGGTTTGTTGCCGTTGTTAGTTAGGGTAAAAACTATGTAAATAGTCAAAGACATCTGCGGTTTTTTATGTCCAGTTGTCACTACAGTTGAAACTACATAAGGTCAAAACTGCATTTGTATAGCAAACATAAAATCTGTGAGTTCTCAGATCTCTTGTGCTTGGTCCAGGTTATTTGCCATTGAAATTCTTTATGTTTTTCCTACAGTTAAAAAGCAGAAGTAATTTTTTTTTTTACTAGGCATCTCCCCAAGTTAAATCATCACAGCCCTCTGTTTTCATGGATTGCTATATGTGATTGAGTTGTATAGAAGATTATGGCATAGAATCGTAGAATCAACTTGGTTGGAAGAGACCTCCAAGATCATCCAGTCCAACCTAGCACCCAGCCCTAGCCAGTCAACTAGACCATGGCACTAAGTGCCTCAGCCAGGCTTTTCTTGAACACCTCCAGGGACGGTGACTCCACCACCTCCCTGGGCTGCCCATTCCAATGCCAATCACTCTCTCTGTCAAGAACTTCCTCCTAACATCCAGCCTATACTTCCCCTGGCACAACATGACAGTGAACGAATGGGATGGCCTAGGAAGAAAGGTACCAAAGTCAAAGGAAGTGCACTGTTTCTGTTTCTCCATCTTGTCTGTCCCTGAAGTGTGATCACAGAAAGCTAGAAAATACAAACCTCATGTCTTGGGTCTCAGCAATGGTTCTCTCTGTCCTTCCCTTCCCTCCAATACAATCTGCTGTCCACTATTCTTCCCAGGGCACTATAAACTCTTCCCAGGCTTTGCCTAGACTGTAGGCTGAGTTGCCTATTTACAAGATCTGGAGTCTGTTTATTGTTTTACCATGTTGCCAGAATCCCTATGAGGAATGTAAGAGAAAGAAAATAATCTTTGCAGCAGTCCCCTTAGTAGAAAAAGTCTAATTAAACATCAAGGGCTTCCTTACACTAAAGACTTTCCCCTGCTGAATTGCAAAAGCATATTGCAAATAACAAAAGGGCTAAAACTTAAAAACAGACAAAAGAAAAAAGTAAATAAAAAATTGCCACAGGAATGTTTTATGCCAGAAAATTGAAAGGCCATTACCGACTCCCGCTATAATAAAAGACTTCATAATTGCAGCCTGAACAACTAGGGTGACACTTTCTAACATTGTATATTTGTCTCCCATGGGATACATCTTGGCAGGGCTGTTTATTAATGTAGGTGATAATCCTAGAATGAATGACTGAATTAGGAGCAGTACACAGAGAAGAGCTGCTAAAAATAGCTGAAAGAACAATACACTTTATCTCCTTGGTGGAATCCTTGAAAACAAACATGAGGTAGTCTCATTAGAAACTACTGGAAGTGTGAAAAAAAGGTATCCATCATGATTAGAGAAATTTGTTTCCCCCAAAACTAATTCCAAGTTTCACATTTTTCTTTTGAGAGGGGGGAATATGTCCTAGTGAACGAAACAAACAAGGTAATGAGATGCTGGGTAAAAGGTAGATGTGTATCTCTGTGCTGTAATAATCGCCTGTATTTGTCAAGATAGAAAATTCCTCAGATTAAAACTAGTACCTTTTTTTCTGAGTGTTAGCCAATTCCTCATATAATTATGTTTTCCCCTTCACATTTCTTTTACCATTTCAGTTATTTGGGTGTTTCCTGGCCTGGGAGACACGAAACGTCAGCATTCCTGCTTTGAATGACAGCAAGTACATTGGAATGAGCGTATACAACGTGGGAATAATGTGCATTATTGGTGCTGCTGTTTCCTTCCTTACTCGGGACCAACCCAATGTGCAGTTCTGCATCGTTGCTTTAGTCATCATATTCTGCAGCACCATTACACTCTGCCTTGTGTTTGTACCTAAGGTAAGTGAACTTGTTTGGCATGTGCCTGGACTTTTTTTTTCCTTCTACATTGCTTTTTGTGATTTTATATGTAAAAAAATCATTGCCTTTTCAAGTACTCTGCCACATTGGGTTGGAGGGCAGAAGGGCTCTGCAGCGGGACCTTGACCACCTGGACAGATGGGCAGAGTCCAATGGGATGGCATTCAATAGCTCCAAGTGCAGGGTGCTGCACTTTGGCCACATCAACCCCATGCAGAGATACAGGCTGGGGTCGGAGTGGCTGGAGAGCAGCCAGACAGAGAGGGATCTGGGGGTGCTGATCGATACCCGCCTGAACATGAGCCAGCAGTGTGCCCAGGTGGCCAAGAGAGCCAGTGGCATCCTGGCCTGCATCAGGAATGGTGTGGTCAGCAGGAGCAGGGAGGTCATTCTGCCCCTGTACTCTGCACTGGTTAGACCACACCTTGAGTACTGTGTTCAGTTCTGGGCCCCCCAGTTTAGGAGGGACATTGAGATGCTTGAGCGTGTCCAGAGAAGGGCGACAAGGCTGGTGAGAGGCCTTGAGCACAGCCCTACGAGGAGAGGCTGAGGGAGCTGGGATTGTTTAGCCTGGAGGAGAGGAGGCTCAGGGGTGACCTTATTGCTGTCTACAACTACCTGAGGGGTGGTTGTAGCCAGGAGGAGGTTGCTCTCTTCTCCCAGGCATCCAGCAATAGAACGAGAGGACACAGCCTCAAGCTGCACCAGGGGAAATTTAGGCTCGAAGTGAGGAGAAAGTTCTTCACTGAGAGAGTCATTGGACACTGGAATGGGCTGCCCGGGGAGGTGGTGGAGTCGCCATCCCTGGAGCTGTTCAAGGCAGGACTGGACGTGGCACTTGGTGCCATGGTCTAGCCTTGAGCTCTGTGGTAAAGGGTTGGACTTGATGATCTGTGAGGTCTCTTCCAACCTTGGTGATACTGTGATACTGTGATTTCTTATGTGCAAGGTAATCAGGGTCTCTGTTTCTATACCTACAAAACAGTAAGACTCTTTCCATTCACTGGCATGCTATAAGGTCAGCTATGTTGAAGCCTCTAAGGTATTTAGTTTGAAAAAGAGGAAGCAGAGGGAAGACATCATTGCTGTCTGTAGCTACCTGAAAGGATGTTGTGGAGGGGTTGTTGCTGGTCTCCTCTCAGAGGTAATTAGTGATAGAACAAGAGAGAGTGGCCTCAAGCTCCAACTGGGAAGGTTTAGACTTGTGGTGGTTTTGGAGTTTGGCCCTCCCCAATGATTCGCCAGACTACCTCAGGCAGATGGAAGTTAAGGAATGCAGCTTGTCTTGGGTTCAAATGCAGGTTCCCAGAGACTCTAATAAATTTAATAGACCCAATGACAATTTATAGAATTTATAGAGTGCCCTCCCCTCTTCCCTCTCCTTTCCCAAAAGATAGGGAGAGAGAGAGAGAGAGAGATAAGCACACCCAAATAAATCAATCTCACTCGATTTGGAAGTTAAAAAGGAAAAGTTTAACAATAACTTAGAAAAGGTATTGGAGGTAGGGGAGTTTACAAAGGATAAGGAAGGGAAAACAGCAGAATACAAACAGGGATGGATACAACCCGAGCAATGTGATGGTGTCTCTGCCTCGTGGCTGCCACGTGGTGTGCTGGTATGCAGTGTGCGTGTGTGTGTCAAGAGGGAGCGAAGGAAAGAGAGGAAGAGGATCAGGAAGCTCCTCTGTTTTATAGGACAGGAAGTGGGGGGAGTGGGCTAACCATCACCTGGAGTGTGGCACACCCCTAGGGAGGGGCCCAGACCCCTAGGGTCAGGTTCAGGGTTACTCCCCCTGGAGTGTTAACCCTATACAGCTATATATTTAGAGCAAAATTTGCAAGCAGATATACACAACATATACAGATATTTACAACTATATACAAGTTCAAAGTAATACAGACCTACAAACCCCCTCCTGAACAGCAGAACTGCTCAGGAGGGCTTTCAAAATAACTCCCTTCTTTCCACTCCCACCCTTATATCAGAAGTCTTACATACAGGGGTGAGATTGCCAGATAAGGAGTTAGAAGTAGAATGATTAGTTGGGGTTGCATAGGTTCAGGCAGAGATACTTAATGCATCAGCAGCAGCCAGAGGCACTGACTGACTTTCTTGGTTCTGTATCTCTTAGCAGAACCTATGAGTGATCTAGACATCACTATTACTTTCTTTTCACAGCCAATGATCTAATTTCTCTCATTAAAATATTCCATTTAGCCTCAAACCAACACAACTAGATATTAGGAAAAATGTTTTCACAGAATAGCCAAGCATTGGAATGGGCTGCTCAGGGAGGGGGTTGAGTCACCAACCCTGGATGTGTTTAAAAATCGTTTAGATGTGCTGCTTGGGGGTATGGTTTAGGGTGAACCTTGTAGAGTAGAGATATCAGTTGGACTTGGTGATCCTGAGGGTGTTTTGCAACCTGGATATTTCTGTGGTTTTGTGATTCTGTATTCAAGTATGACAGTGAATGGTGATACTGAAGGTATATTAACTGGTACATTAATGGACTACTCAGATGGCAAGGTATACACTTTCATTTCCTTTTGCTCCGTTGGGCTGTGAGAATGTGTGTTTGTTCTGCATTGCTGGAAGAACTAAGAATACACCTACCTAGAGAGAGTTAGAACCTAATCATTTCACTTGCAGAGTTAAGTTCTAGACGTGAGTATGACAGGGCAGGAAACTGCTTGAAAAAGTCCAGTGCAGAGCCATGAAAATGGTAATTGAGTGGGACATCTTCCTTAGGAGGAGAGACTGTGGGAGCTGGAACTCTTTAGTTTAGAGAGAGGAGACTGAGGGGTGTCCTCATTCATGTTTATAAATATGAAAATGGTAAGTGCCAGGATGGAGCCAGGCTCTGCTCGGTGATGCCCAATGATAGGATAAGGGGCAAGGGATAGAAGTTGAGGCATAGGAAGTTTCATGTAAACATGAGGAAGAATTTTTTTTTCACTGTAAGGGTGACAGAACACTGGAACAGGCTGCTCAGGGGAGTTGTGGAATCTCATTCTCTGGAGATATTCAAGACCTGCCTGGGTGCATTCCTATGTGATCTGGTCTAGGTGATCCTGCTATGGCAGGGGGTTAGACTGGATGAGCTTTTGAGGTCCCTCTCAGCCCCTAATATTCTATCATTCTCTTATTCTGTCATCCTCATTTAAGGGAAAACTGAGTTCTGCAAAAGCTTACTTTAGCAAAACTTTAAATTCTGGGGAATGTGTTTGATATTTTGAAGTAAAATATTTAATTGCATTAATTTTAAGTGCCCTGCATAAACCCAGCTTATCACTCTAAATCAGATCTGCATGCAGTTGGATAGCTGAAACATTTGGAAGGCAAGGGTCAAGATGCAGGTCCTTTCACCTCTGGAGTCAGGTTTTAGGTTTTGGAGATGAGAAATGATAAAAAGTGTGGGACTCTTTACTGGTTCGTGTTCAGTCAATATATTGAGCGGTTCTGGTGCTACATGGCATCCCTAGAGATGGGTCTAATAGGGGGACCAAGAAGTGTATGTGTAAAAGGAACAAACTAATGAATTGATCCCATTGTTTCCTCTGAAAAAAAGTTAGAGACACAGAGCAGAAATAGAAGGTGAGTTCTGACCTGTAAACCACTGGAATAATTTGTTCTCCAGGACCAACTCACCAGGATATTTTTAGAAGTTCCAAAATTCACTTCTCAAATATTTTAAAGTTGTACAGATGTTTACAGTCATATTTTTATCCTATATTTTAGAGGGAAATGCAACTTTGTTCTGAATTCAAGCAAGATTCACAAATATGGAAAGGGCTTTGAAATGCTGCAAGATGTAAGTGTGTAAGCTGTAGGAAAAGCCATATTAAAACTGATGCCAAAAATACCTCCACAGAGTGTCAGAACTCTCTTCAAAGAGAAAATATTACTAATGCTATGACATGCTCTTATGTGCCTTTGCTTTCATGCTCCTTTGCCCATCCTTCTTTTCTGCTGCCACAGGCTCCAAAATGGCTTTTCCCTTCCTTTTTTTAACCCCATCATCTGCTTTCCTTTTAAACCTCAATTACCCTGCCCTCATTTTTCCTCTCAGTTCTTTCTATTCAAAATACAAACGTGAAGTGTAGCCTTCTAGCATCAAGGACTTAATCTCATTCCGTGTTTTGTCAGGTTTACAAGTGCTTAGCTATTTTGCATTAAAAATGGCCATTGCATAAGATATTTGGGGGGGGAAAGGGAAGAGAAAAGAAATTGAAGCAAGAGCTAGAATACAGCACTTCCAATGCCCACATGAGTGCCTTCACAGCTAGAGAGTTCTTCGTACACTCACATATTTTGCCCTACAATTCTTCTTGCCATGCTGTGCCACAGTAACAGCAGGACAGCTGGCAAGTACTCTCCTGCAACTTGCTGCAGAGCAGATTTCACAATAGCCTGTCTGGACCCCACAGAAGATTAGCCCTGACACCATCCAGTTTATACATCTAGGTAAGGTGTCAGTGTGAGAGAGACACCAAATCTTTCTCTTAACAATTGTGTACTTAGTCAGTACAGTTTTGGTGCTATAGGAAAGTCACCAGTGAAATACTGAAGCCTGTGGCTCATCAAGGAAATGATAATGAAGATTGCACTTTTTTCATTTATTAAGCTGTGGCCAGAGAGATGAAAGCAGCAGTGTGGGTTTGGGCCAGGTGAGTACTTCTCTGCTGTACAGATTAAAACACATTCCATTTGAATAATCTTCAGCAGTCTCCTGGGCCAGCAGTGTTGGAATGCAATTTTGCTTCACAGTCCATTTATAAATCTAAATAGGCAACATTTTAAGGATGTAGGCAAAAACTAGGGAATGAAACATGACATTTCTCCTGCAGTTCTTGTCAGCTGTACTAAGCTTATTTACTTCCAACAGGGCAGTTACTACTCTTCTTCAGTTAAATGTCCACCTCATCCACTGCCATTTCCTTCAGCATCAAGTGCCTCAAAAACACATGAGCAAAATCCCACAGTAGAGTAAGGCTTGTAATTGCTTGTTGCCCACTCCATTTGAAGGCATCCTCAAACACCACTGTTGATATCCATTATACTACATCTTGCTTACAGTAACTGTAGACATTCTTGTGCTCCAGCCAAAAACAAGCTGAAGATTTTAAAACTATGACAGCCTTTTAATACATGGCTCCATGAATGGTGCCACCCCCATAAATTTGGATTCTTTGACAGTGATATGATCATACAGCACCAGGGTTGCTGACACCAAAGAGGAGACACCTCTCTCAAAGGGGGAAGTGTGTCTTTGCAGAGGAGATTGCAGGGCTGGTTGACAGGGCTTTAAATGGGATGTGAAGGAGGAGGAGGAGGGTAAAGTCATCAGGCTTCCATGTGGCAAGATGTGGGAAGACACACCAGTGTGGGAGCAATGGGGGACTAGTAAGGCTCTCAACCTGCTGCCCAGAAGCATGCTGGGGACAAAATAATGCAGTCAAACTCTTGCAGAGATGAGCCAATTCCCCTTCAGGTAGAAGCTGCCAACAGGGAAACATTACATGGTAATCCACGTGGTAGTGATGACATAAGGGGTAGAGATAGGTTGATAGCTACAGAGGTGACTGAGCATGGACAGGTGGGATCTGACCCTAGGATTGGAGTACAGACTGAGAAAAGAGTTCCCAAAGATCAGGGTAAGGCAAAATCAGTCAGTAAGGCATCTCCAGTGAAGGCACAACTGAAATGACTCTAGAGTAATGCAAGGAACATGAGGGACAAACAGGAAGAATTGCAAATCAGTGCAAGTCTACAGGGTTATGATGTCATTGGCATCATTGAGACATGGTGGGATGGATCTTATGACTAGAGCTTGGGGAGAGATGGTTATAGACTCTTCAGGAAGGACAGGCAAGGGAGAAGGGGATGGGCTGTGCCCTCTACATCAGTGATAAACTAGAGTCCATGGAGATCCACCTGGGGACGTGCAATGCAAAAACAGAGAGCTTATGGGTAAAGGTTAAATGGAAGGCAGGGGAAGGTGACATCATAGTAGGAGTCCTATGATTCTATGGTTTGTGAATTCAAGGATATCTTGTAGAAGCAGTCTGCAGAATTCAAGCATACGTTGTGTATAATTTTGCCTGTTAGAAGTTAACTGTTACGTCTAATTACCTTTTTAAGGCCATCATGTCTATAGTATTTTTCAGCATACTCATCACTTCTTTAAAAGAAGCAATCCTAAACTGTGTTTTCTCTTCATTAAGTGATTTTTCCTTGTTTGTCCATGTTTATCAAACTTCCATGTCCTTCTGTTTCTTCTGCTTCACTCCTTTTGAGACAGAATGTGGTGCTCACTTCTTGTTGCCCACCAAGTGCTCACATGGTTGGCTGCAATGACAATAAGACATTCTGCTGCAGTTTCCTGTAAAGCAACAAGGCTAAATGTGTTCTAGAGGCTCAGGATTACCACACTGATTCTATGTGTTGGAAGCACTTTTTGTCTGTTTGTACTGACTCTTTGTAGACAATCAGCTTTGACTATTTGATGAAACTGAAACTACACAGATGTGAGATATCAAGAAACAACTTCCCCTGTCTTTATGGCCAAAACCCCCCAAAAACTTACCTAACGTTATTCCTTGTATAGCGAGAGCCAACAGCACTGCACATGGAATTTTCCACCTAATCCCCACCATGTAAATTTACTTATTAGAGCATATTTCCTTGAGGCAAAACATCTAGTCTTTAGCTGTAAACTCCAGGATGAAGATGAGTCAGTTGATGGATAGCTATACTTCTATCTTATATTCAGTTTGAACTTAGACCACATCAAATTGCAGAGCTTTTATCTTGTCACCCTTTTGCCTGCTAATTTAAGAAGCCTTGTAATTAACATTCTTCACCTTTAACTTTATTTTAATGCAGTTTTTGGTCTGGGAGTTAGACACACCATCGTTACAACCAGCCTAATTAGAATCAAAGAAATAGGGGAGAGGACAGGCAGGGGCTCTAGGAAGACTCAGCTACAGCAGGTTACATAAGGCTTTGAGCAGTTCAGTCTTGACTGTTTCCAGGGATGAATAGTCTTCATCCTCTCTGAGCATCTATGCTTTTGACCATGCTTAAGAGTAGAAAAATTATTTCTTTCTGATGTTTAAATGACATTTCCTGCTTTTCAGTTCGTGCCTACCTTCTTTTCATTGTGCACCACTGAGAAGAGTTTTGCTCCATACTCTCCACCATCTCATATTTATAAACATGAATAATGTGTGTGTGTGTATCCTCAATCTCTTCAATGTCAAATCTAAGCAATCATCAGCCTCTGCTTGTACCATAAAGGCTCCAATCCTTTCTACATCTTTGTGGCCCTTCACTGTGTTTTATTCAGTATATTTACGTCTCACTTGAACAGAGAAGCCCAAACCTGAACAGAGTGCTCCAGGTGTGCTCTCACCAGGGCTGAGTAGAAAGGTTACTGCTGGCCCAGGGTACTACAGGCTTATGTTCCACTTTGTGTCCACTACAGTTCCTAGTTCCTTTACTGGAAATCTGCTTTGTAGCCAAACACCTCACAGCCTGTTTGGGTGAGTGCCTGGGATTTCTTACTCCCCAAGGACAGGACTGGGTACTTTCCTTTGCTCAGCTTCAGGAGATGCCTGTTCACCCCATTTTCCAGTCTCCTGGCATACCATTGAACAGTGTCACAGTCATCTGGTGTATCAGTCAACTACTCCTTCTCTTTGAGTATTATCTGAAAACTTGCTGATAGTACTCTAACCTACCACCCAAGTCACTAATGAAGATGTTAATGAGTATTGCTCCTAATCTGAAACCCTGAGGTACAACACTTTTGACTGGCTTCCACAATCCTTTGAGCCTGTCAGTTGAGACAGTTTTCCATCTACCTCACTAGACCACTTACCTAGTCACTACTTCATCAATTCAAATGTGAGGACATTATGGGAGATAGTGTTGAAATCTTTCCCTAAGTCAAGAAAACTCTCTCCCATGTCTACCAGCCCAGGCATCTCACTGAAGAAAACTATTAGGCTGATCACACAGGAGTTCTCCTTCATGACCCAATGGCAACTGCTTCTAATAACCTTCTTGCTCTTAATATGTTTGCAAATGGTTCCCAGGTGGGTTTGCTGTAGCCTGTGATCAAGATGACCAGGGAATTTCATAGAATTTCATAGAAACAGCCAGGTTGGAAGAGACCTCCAAAATCATCCAGTCCAACCTAGCACCCAGCCATATCCAGTCATCTAGACCATGGCACTAAGTGCCTCATCCAGGCTTTTCTTGAACACCTCCAGGGATGGTGACTCCACCACCTCCCTGGGCAGCCCATTCCAATGGCAAATCACTCTCTCTGTCAAGAACTTCCACCTGTCATCCAGCCTATACTTCCCCCAGCACAAGTTGAGATTATGTCCCCTTGTTCTATTGCTCTTGAGCACAGCTGTGACATTTTCTTTCTTCCAGTTCTCAGGAATTTCTCCCAGTCAGCATCACCTTCCAAATGTAATTGAGCATAGCCTGGCAGTGACATCAGCCAGCTTCCTTAGGTCTCAGTGATACACCTCACCATATTGCATGAACTCGCTGCATTTAGTTGCTTTAGGCATTCTAGGGGTCTTGAAGTCAAGTTTTACCAGTGAAGACAAAGGTGAAGAAGGCATCAGGTATCATAGTATCACAGTATCTGTACCTTGGTCTTCTCCTTTATTACCTGAAAAAAGGAAATTTATTGTCTTCAAGCATCATCTCAACCTGCAGACTTGGTCTGTACAAACATGCTAGGGGCCAAGTGTTTCAGTGTCTGATCAGTCAGATCTCTCTGACTCAAAAGTTAGGTCTTTATTTCATGACACTGCAGCTGCAGAACAGTTTCATGCTCTGAAGAGCAAGAGAACCCAATTCCAAAATGGGACTATGCCTCAAAACCTGTCTGTGCTGTGCTTACAAAGTGATTGCCCCTTCTCTTTGTCAGGCAACTCAGCACCTTTGGTTTTATAATGATTTGCCTATGCTCTCAGGGCAGGAAGGTTCAGCTTTGCCTGTATATAAATATATATGTATGCTGCTTGGCAAGTAATCATGAATTCCATGTTCTCTGGAGTAATCTGAGAGGCTCTCTCCCCCTTTCCAAGCAGCTAGTAGTTTTGTCTCCTCTTGTCGAGGTGATATTTTTATGTTGTCACTGAGTGTTAAATCTTCCTTATATTTGCTTAAATTAAATGTGTTTAAGGTTAACCTTTTTTTCCCCCCTTAATTTCTTTTTTTTAAAGTGGCTTCTCTAATTTTTTTGAGCAGATCTGGTTTATTTTGGGTCGCTAAAACCTAATTAAGTTTCTGCTACCTCCAGAGTGCGAGCTCCCATGAGTTCTCTCTCTTAATACTTCTGTTACATGCCTCTCTCTGCTTGAGTGTTACTGGTAACAGTTGGGAAGGAGAAATTTCAGGTGCAATTCTGCGTGGGAAGAGAAGGGCTTGTTTTTAACTAAAAGAAGGAATGTATCCTTTCAAAGTATAAAGATATCAGTAAAGGAGGAAAATACGTTTGATGAAATATTCAACTATATTTTAAACAGAATTAAAATCCAGTTAAATATATTTTGCATTATTTTTTCCTATTTTTTTGGGTACTTCCCCTTGCAAAAATGTTTTGGATCAATGTGTTCTGTAAAGTCATGCAGAAATCGTCTCAAATACTGCACTTAGTGCCATGGTCTAGTTGACTGGATGGGGCTGGGGGCTAGGTTGGACTGGATGATCTTGGAGGTCTCTTCCAACCTGGTTGACCATATGATTCTACTGCACATGGCAAGCAGAGCTTACTTTCCTGAACTGTGTGCTTGAGAGGCAGAAACACAAACTCTTTGTTTGCCTTTGAACATTTTGAGATGCGAAAGAAATTCTGGGGAGGTGGTGGAGTCGCCATCCCTGGGGCAGTTCAAGGCAAGGTTGGACATGGCACTTGGTGCCATGGTCTAGCCTTGAGCTCTGTGGTAAAGGGTTGGACTTGATGATCTGTGAGGACTCTTCCAACCTTGGTGATACTGTGATACTGTGTAAATAGCTTGCAGAAATGAAATCATGGAGAGGACTTCTTACAGCTTTTAAACCTTTCAGCTCATCACATTGAGGACAAATCCAGATGCAGCCACACAGAACAGACGATTTCAGTTCACTCAAAATCAAAAGAAAGAAGATTCAAAAACATCGACATCGGTCACCAGCGTCAATCAGACTAGCACGTCTCGGCTAGAAGGACTGCAGTCAGAGAACCACCGCTTGAGAATGAAAATTACAGAGGTATTGTTCATTGTGTCTACTGATTAAGCAGTTATAAAACTATATTGTCTTGCAATTCTGTGATCTGATATAACATTGACTACTCTCTAGTGGAAAAAAAATGTGCTTTCCCCACAGAAAGCTTTTGAAATCAGCAGATTATTTATATGCATAGCTAATTTAATGGGATGAGATTTAACAAGGCCAAGGGCAGGGTTCTGCACTTTGGCCACAACAACCTCAAGCAGCGCTACAGGCTAGGGACAGAGTGGCTGGAGAGCAGCCAGGAAGAAAGGGACCTGGGGGTACTGGTAGATAGTAGTAGGCTGAACATGAGCCAGCAGTGTGCCCAGGTGGCCAAGAGAGCCAATGGCATCCTGGCCTGCATCAGGAACAGTGTGGCCAGTAGGACGAGGGAGGTTATTCTTCCCCTGTACTCAGCACTGGTCAGGCCACACCTTGAGTGCTGTGTCCAGTTCTGGGCTCCTCAATTCAAGAGAGATGTTGAGATACTGGAACATGTCCAGAGAAGGGCAACAAAGCTGGTGAGGGGCCTGGAACACAGCCCTGTGAGGAGAGGGAGCTGGGGCTGTTTAGCCTGGAGAAGAGGAGGCTCAGGGGTGACCTCATTGCTGTCTACAACTACCTGAAGGGAGGTTGTAGCCAGGTGGGGCTTGGTCTCTTCTGCCTTGCAAGCAGCAACAGAACAAGGGGACACAGTCTCAAGTTGTGCCGGGGGAAGTATAGGCTGGATGTTTGGAGGAAGTTCTTGCCAGAGAGAGTGATTGGCATTGGAATGGGCTGCCCAGGGAGGTGGTGCAGTCACCGTCCCTGGAGGTGTTCAAGAAAAGCCTGGATGAGGCACTCGGTGCCATGGTCTAGTTGACTGGATAGGGCTGTGTGATAGGTTGGACTGGATGATCTTGGAGGTCTCTTCCAACCTGGTTGATTCTATGTTTCTATGAAACAGATTTATGTCTATTATCTTAAGGTAAAAAGCACCTTTCCCATCATGTAAACTAATCTCTCTAGCACAAAAGTTGTGAAGTTTCTTCAGTCTCATCTGAGAAAAAGGCTAAGTTTATGGCTATAATTTTTTTATTTTTAATTATGTCCATCCTTAGGAGATCTAAAATGATCACAAATCAGCCTTGGACTGCCCATTTTGTGAGCCAAGACAATCATAACTGTTCTATATAAATTAGAAAAAATTAACTTGTTCTTGCCTAATCTGTGAAGTATTCTTACACCCTGAAGAAAAAGTATTTTACTGCATGTTTTTCTTCTTCATTCAGATCTTATTTAGGTAACCAAAAGGCATTTACTCACCCTACCAAAGACTCAAAAAGCAAAAGTTATTTCTACCTCGTAAAGGAAATTTAGTTCAGCTCTGCCAGGTCCCTTTTATGTGAAAGCCTTGCAGTTTTTAATGAAGACTCAACTGGCTACTGACTATTTCAGTTGTTTTATGCTACTGTAGTTTGGGTTTTTTCACTAAGCCTCCTAACTGACAAGACCTCAGCCCGTGCCTTACAAGGCTCATGATGGTGATCATCGATAAGGCTGGTCATGATGACTGAGCCATATTAGTGGCCTGTTGGTCCTTTTAGACTTTGCTTAAACAGATTAAATACTCAGAACCAGTAGGTCCAAATAACAGTTTCATTCAAGAATCATGGAGATTTGGAGTATTCCTTTCTGTGGCTATCAGACCCCCCTTTGGCTTATCTAAAGTTGAGTTGCTATATCCCAGTTCTTGCAGGAAAAAAAATGTAAAGTTAAGCCAGCAGTGAATGGGACAAATTCTGGAAACCATATCCTGGACAGCTGCTCACTGACAGAATCCCAGATCACCATTAGGATTCTTCTATCTGGTTATTTTCTATTGGGACTGTAGCCAATTGACTACAAGTTAGCCTCTGCAGAGAGGACCCTGTGTTTAGCTCAGTGCTAAAAGCTAGTGGTGTAACTGCCTGGCATTTGTGCTGTGGCTCTCACAGCCAGAAAACATCTATGTAGCTCTCTCTCTTCCACTACCCTTAAAGGATGCTCTGGGGAACAGAGAAGACTGGTGGGTTTTTTTTCTTTCAACTCCTTTTATGTCCATACTTTTGCTTCTTAGAAATTTATGCTTGCATTAGCAGTTTAGTGCTAGCTATCAGATTACACAATTTAAGGCAAGAAATATATAAAATATGGAGGTAATTTTCAAATCACAAAAGCATAGAGTGTTCTCAGCCCCAAAACTAAACACTATGAGTTGGACTTCTAAATTTCACACACAAAAAAGACACAAACTAGAAAACTAGAAGTCTAACAGAAGTCTATCTCTCTGAGAAAGGTAAAAGGAGTAAAAATAGTCTTTAAGAAAAGAAAATATTCCCAGCAGAGTTGACTGCAGTCACTCACATGGCTGGGCATGCCCCTGCTACCAGAGTTCATTTACATTCTCCCATGTGTTTGATATTTTGGTTGACTCAACAAAGTGGTGCCACATTTGTAGGTATCAATAATAAATACCAAAGAGGTTTTCATACTGCCCCATTTCTTTCTAAAGCAGCAGTACATCTGAATTGCTTATACTGTTGACTACTGAAGCTTATTCTTTTTGCATGGCCTGTGTGAAGTCTGCCACAAGAAGCTCCTAGCCAAGCTGGCAGCTCGTGGCTTGGACAGATTCACTCTGTGCTGGGTCAAGAACTGGCTGGATGGCAGAGCCCAGAGAGTGGTGGTGAATGGTGCCACATCCAGTTGGCAGCTGTCACTAGTGGTGTTCCCCAAGGATCAGTGCTGGGCCCAGTCCTGTTCAATATCTTTATTGATGATCTGGATGAGGGGATTGAGTCCAGCATCAGTAAGTTTGCAGATGACACCAAGCTAGGAGCAGGTGTTGATCTGTTGGAGGGTAGGAGAGCCCTGCAGAGGGACCTGGACAGGCTGGATGGGTAGGCAGAGGCCAATGGGATGAGATTTAACAAGGCCAAGTGCAGGGTTCTGCACTTTGGCCACAACAACCCCAAGCAGCACTACAGGCTGGGGACAGAGTGTCTGGAGAGCAGCCAGGAAGAAAGGGACCTGGGGGTACTGATAGATAGTAGTAGGCTGAAGATGAGCCAGCAGTGTGCCTAGGTGGCCAAGAGAGCCAATGGCATCCTGGGCTGCATCAGGAACAGTGTGGCCAGTAGGACAAGGGAGATTATTCTTCCCCTGTACTCAGCACTGGTCAGGCCACACCTTGAGTACTGTGTCCAGTTCTGGGCTCCTCGATTCAAGAGAGATGTTGAGGTGCCGGAAAGTGTCCAGAGAAGGGCAATGAAGCTGGTGAGGGGCCTGGAACACAAACCCTATGAGGAGAGGCTGAGGGAGCTGGGGTTGTTTAGCCTGGAGAAGAGGAGGCTCAGGGGTGACCTCATTGCTGTCTACAACTACCTGAAGGGAGGTTGTAGCCAGGTGGGGGTTAGCCTCTTCTGCCAGGCAACCAGCAATAGAACAAGGGGACACAGTCTGCAGTTGTGCTGAGGGAAGTATAGGCTGGATGTTAGGAGGAAGTTCTTCACAGAGAGAGTGATTGGCATTGGAATGGGCTGCCCAGGGAGGTGGTGCAGTCACTGTCCCTGGAGGTGTTCAAGCAAAGACTGGCTGAGGCACTTAGTGCCATGGTCTAGTTGACTGGCTAGGGCTGGGTGCTCGGTTGGCCTGGATGATCTTGGAGGTCTCTTCCAACCTTGTTGTTTATATGAAATTTTATGATTCTATCACAGCTGAATGTGTTTTGTTCCCTATAGCATGATTTTTAGAGTAAATGTATTGGGGGTATGAGAAAGCTGTATTTGACACATTACCACCTGCCTTCTTATCTGATTATAGACAACTATGCACTTACCTGAAGCAATGGCTCTTGAATTTTTAGAGATTCATATGCTTTGTTTTGCAGCTGGACAAGGACTTGGAAGAAGTCACAATGCAGCTTCAGGACACTCCTGAGAAAACAACCTACATTAAGCAGAACCACTACCAGGATCTTAATGACATTCTTAGTATACGGAACTTCGCAGACAGCAAAGGTGAGAGCAAATAAAATCTATTAGTAGCTTAACCCACCAAGATTTTGAACAACAATCTTGTTGGATTGGTTCCAGAGTGCTTGGACCTTGGTAAGACAGACCTCTCAATGTTTTGGTTGCATTACAGAAGCCATGCAGATGCATGTAATAAGTAGTTATTCTCTGCACATATGTCTTTGGTTGTATGCTCTATCTGTATAATACACATGATAAAGTATAAGACACATGGCACAACCATGTGTCAAAAAGTCAAGTTTTTTGTGCTGCATGGAGGGAGGAATGTCACAGAGTGTTTCAGATCTTGTGTGAGTTAATTGCATCAGCCTTCAGCAGGAGGAAGCCCAGGTTTAATAAGTGCTCACCAGAGCAGGATGTTCAAATCTTTTTGGACTCTGCTATTGAGCATGTAGAGGAGAAGCATGTAAATATTTCAGTGCTGATTTGGACTCTAAATGTAGAATTGAAGGCATTTATGTACGAAAATTCTTCCCCAGGAACTGATTAAAAAGAATTTCATGACAACTGTAATATTCCTAAGTTGTTTCTACTGTGTCTCTTGCATTGCTCCCTGAAGAAATACATCTGAAAGAATCGCTTCCATTAGCGCTATTTCACTTTTGGGAAGCCATAAGGTCTGGTGCATAGTACAATAAAAGAGGATGCCAGGACACCCAGCTTCCATTTCTGACTCTAGAATGGATCTACTTTATGACTTCTGGCAAATTATTTTGCATAGCTGAATTTCACTATAGCATGTGAAAAAGCAAGTTGCCCTGTGCTGGGAACTTGGGCTTGCATGTTTGTTGCAGTGCTGAGCTCAGGCTTCCTATTAATATGGAAGAGTAAGCTTGGTTAAGTGGAACAGAGGCTTTAAGTATAGCTGTTGAAGAATAGTTTTAGAATAACAGCAACAGTTCACATAGGCTTTTGGAACAGTCAGAAATTTTGGTTGGGTAAGGTTACTTTTTCTTGTGCCTTTTCTTTTAGCCTGTGTATACCCACAGTTATGTAACTGTCATGAAAAAAAGGTAGCCCTTCATAGAATTCCCAGTGTCCTTCCTTAAAAAAAAACCCAAAAGCCACAGAATGAGGGAAAGAAGGAAAAGGAAAACATAAATAGCTGCTGGAGGCGTGTAATTATTGGACTTAGATCAGCAGCAAGAGGTAACATCAGTGAGTGGGATGAAGCCGTTTTACCAAGTGTTTGAAAGGAACACATAGAATGTTCTACTCATATCAGATGCTCCAGGAAAAATAATAAATCATGAATAATACTTCAAGCAGAAAAGATGCAGTGCATTGTGCCAAATGCCCATCTGAATTTGGGTATGAGATATAAAAATTATTCTCAAGAGATAGGCTGGGTATAAATTTAGGATGGGATACTTCCCACAGCAGGTTGCACTCCAGTAGCAGTAGGATGCTGGCAAAGAAATCGAGGAGGAAATATAACCCTTCTGCACTTGCTTGTGGCTCTACCTACAAAAAACATTGATAACTAACTTCTGCTTTAAGCAGCAGCAACCAAGATTGTCTGGGTTCCTAATATTCCCCCTACAGAATAGCTTGGAACTATGTGTTTTGTTGATTTGCAGGGTAGATATTTACAGGATATATAACTTCTGTATATTGAGGTCGCTGGGCACAGTTTTCTGAGCAGACATACTGCATAAAGCTACATATAAAAGCGGGGCACAAGGAAAGAAGGTTGTCTTCCTTTGACTGTCTTTATATTGAACAGCTTAGAGCATCCATTCACCTGGGAATGAGGAAGACTTGGATCTCAATTTGCATCAGGTATTTAAGCCTGATGTCGCAGCTGCCTTTGGTGAATGGCCCAACCTTTCTGGAGTATCCAAATGAAGTGGCATCATGTTCAAACAGCCCTTGTTAGCCTTTTTTTGCCCCTTCATTTCTGTTTCTTCTGCCCCTTTTTCCACTCTTTCCCTGTTTTTGACTCTCCTCTCTATTTCTCTCGCCACATCTATTCCAAGTAGTCAACCTATGTGCTTAGTTTAAATTTGGTATTCCAATCAAAATAACAAGGCTTCAGAGAGTTCATGCTGCTGAGTCACTGCTGCTTCTCTGCAGATGCAAACAGACATCACTTAAATGGTACTTAAAAAAATTGTGGCCCTTACAGCTACAGGAAAGCTAACTCCAAATGGCATAACTATGTTTTTGTGTAGCTATGTATTTCTCTAAATGAAAGTACAGAAGCTTGAAATCAAGTCCCTGGTAGTACTTGAGGGAAGCTTCAGAACTGTAAAAAATTTATTAGCATGACCTAGAAGTGACCATGTCTCTCACCTCCACCATGCAACTCAGGAAGCCAGATCAATGTTGTTTTTAAGGTGATGACAAGGTCTATGCCTACCTTGGACCTTGTGAAAAGGTGTGAGCTGAGAGAGAAGGAGCAGGACAATGAAGAGAGATGCTAAATATAGCAGCTGACTTGAGCTAAATACCATAGCAGAGCCTTTGCCACGTTTGCATTGTGGACACGTCTGAATCCTATGTCGGTGTCCTTTATGAAATACTTGGCTGTTTGGAGGAAGTTCAGATAGAGGATGCCATGTAGTGTATCCCCATTGCTGTTGCTTACAAAAATGTAGAGTTCTGCACTTCAGAGAACAGTTAGTAACACAGGACTTCTGCAATGCATCTCAAGTCCTAATCAAACCTTAATGCCACACGTTTCTCAGAGTAAAAATCCCTGATTCCTGCAGCCAAGTTTCAGAGAAGGTTATCTGATTTGTCTGTTCCTTCTGCACCACCTTCATTTGCATCAAATATTAACTTAGGATACAAAAGTTAAATTACTTTAGCCAAAACAGGTAGACAGAGCTGTGCACTCCTATTACTGCCTTACCTCAAAGTTTCGTAACCTTGCAATTCCTGATTGCTTATTAACAGAAACAACTCCTGCTGTAGCCCAGGAGCTCTTTGCTGGCACGGGGAGTCCGTCTTTACAGGACATTTCAGCACGTCTCATTTCTAGAGAGATATTGCCTGAGACACTCATCTCTTGTTTACAAATGCATGATGTCCCTGAGATACCTACAGCACCATGGCTATATAAGAAAATCAATCAGCAAAATTTGGCTTAATGGCTTAATTGCTTTTTCTTTTAATGTAGGCTTTCATCTGCACTGCTAGATAGCTTTTTGTGGTCAAGCAGATTTCAGCATGCTCCATGGACTGTGGCTCTGGGACTTCAAATGACTTCCTCAGTTGAATTTAAAAGGGCTCCCCTTTAATTCATTAGATATAATCCTCAGATGATTTTGATTCAGTATGTCTCCTGGTGACTTCAGCTCTGCACGGCGCAATGTTAGCTTCTCCCCTGGCATTTGTAGGACCTGGTCGCCTTTGCTGGAGCACAGTGCTACATTACAGCCTGGATTTGAGGCAGGCATGGGCTGTGTGTGAGATCCAGGCTTGGCTTGGGCAGTTCCTGTAACTGGCAATGCCATTCAAAAGGAGAGCCAGGCTTGGAGACATAGCTGAGTTTTCCAGGCTGACATTTGGAAAAAGGAGTACAAATGCTTCTAGCTGTGATGCTGTGTAAAGAGAAAGGTTATGCCACACAGCCACAGGGAAGAAATACCCTGGCACAGGCACAAACTAGAGCATCCCAAAAGGCCTCTCTGCACCCATGTAGCCAGCATGCCAGGAACAGGAGACTTCATGAAGGTTGAAGATATTTCTACTGTGCAAATTCCTGCAGAGATAAAAATTACTGAGAAGAAAAATACAGAGGGGAGATACTGTGTTCTAGGGAGGGTTGGATAATTTTGCTACACTTGGAATCTTACCATCTTACTCTATTTGACTTCTGACATTTTATAACACAAAGATGTTTCTACATGAATGATTCATAGATTGCAAGGGCTTCACAAAAAGCCAAGCTCGGAAGAAATCCTGCAGAGGAATCTCCATTTATATCTGCCTTTGCCAGTACATTTCAGAGTATGCCAAGATAAGAGGACATGGCCTGAAGCTGCGCCAGGGGAGGGTTAGGTTGGATGGTAGGAAGCACTTCCTGATGGAAGGGGTCATTAGACACTGGAGTGGACTGCCCAGGGAAGTGGTGGAGTTGCCATCCCTGAGGTATTTAAGGAAAGATTGGTTGTGGCACTTAGTGCTGTGGTCTAGTTGATATGATGGTGTTAGGTCATAGGCTGGACTTGATCTCAGAGGTCTATTCCAGCCTCAATAATAATTCCAGTAGTGTCCTGGGGAAATTAATGAATGACACTCATCCTGTGGAAAGGTAGAGCCTTGCAATAGTCACCATTATGAACAAACCCTGTTTGCAAGTTCTGTCTCTACAGAGAAATTAATGACACCCATCCTATGGAAAGATAGAGCCTTGCAATAGTCGCCATTATGAACAAACCCTGTTTGCAAGTTCTGTCTCTACAGGCTTGCTCAGAATGCCTGTTCTGTTGTGAGCCAGAAAACAGTCTTTACTCATTGCTGTAAATGGACTGGGAGCGTTCATTTGCATGTCAGATATGCCTACATACTGTCAGTTCTCACCCCACTCCAATGTTTCCCAGTGTTAGTTGTTCCCCATGTAAAAGCAGCTCAAAAGAAAACAGATTTCAAAGGCATGTTGCTCATAAACGTGAAGCAAAACAGAGTTCATCTGTGACAGAGAGGGAGAATATTACTTTTATGAAGTTAGTGTGATTCAGGCATTAAGCTTGAGATTGAAAGCACAGATTCAAAGGAAAGCCTTTCAGAAATCACTCCTTTGAAGGAATGCTGTTTTAAAGAAAGGATATAGTTCATTATATCCCTTGTATATGGAGTTATACAGAGCTATGTATGGCAGTTTCTGTGAAGCCTGACAAATGCCAGAGGTTCAGTGCCTGCCCTTCCTTGCACAGAAATAAATCTGTACTAAAGGTAGTTTCTTCTGATTGAATGTAGTATGAATCAGAGGAGATTCTCACTGGCTTTTCTTTTTTAAAAGTCTTCTTTTCAAAATACAACTATCAGAAGTCATGATTTAGACTGCCTGGGGTGGTGTTCTGAATTCAGAACTTCCTCTGATGTACCCAGCAGATGCTGTGATCATTTTAATTTTTCCTTTATTTTATTCTCATCCTATTCACTCGAAAAGCAGGACCTCACTGGTCACGTTTCACAGTCCAAACAAAAGAAAAAAGTGGAAGATTACAGGAGACTTTCAAAATTCTACCTCTATCCTTAAAGTTTCCAGAGTTCATTCAATCAGCAAAGTTTTCACTGTCAGCTCTTGTTAAGTCATTATTAAACCACACTTGCTTCCTTGTGGAGATTAAATTTGCTTTCTAGCAAAGAGAAGACAATATTGGAAGTGAAAGATGTGGGGTGAAGAGCAGTTCTGCCATCTAGTTGTAAGCCACCAGAGAAATATTGCCATTAAAGTGTAATGATGAAGATGTTCAATAAAGCTTCAGTGTACAAACATCAACAAAACAGGCTTCTAGTCAAAGAAGTGCAGTTTCTGAAATCTTAGGAGGAATTGCAGCATTGGCAGTGACTTGGTGTTTTCTGCCTGCAGCTGAACAGGAGTCATTGAAATACATGACACGTTTGAGCCAGCTCAGGTAATTTTGACAGCACCAGGTTGTGGAGTGATTATACATACAGCAGAACTGAAGTGAGTGTCACCCCCGGCAGAAGGAGAGATGAGCAGCTGGGAGCAGTGACCTCCTCACCCAGCTTCTCTACAGCCAGCATCAGATGTTCTCTTGCAGCTCAGAGCTTTGTAATTGGAAGTTGTTTCTCTGTTGCAGGTAGGCAAAGGTTCTGAGCTAAAGCTTTTTGGCTCTCACCGACAACTGGGCAGCAGGTTCTGTTTTCTAATGAACCCATCAGCGAGTGCTGTTCGAGGCCCTTGAGATCTATTTGTCTTTTTTCCTGATGGTTTTCTGAAGGGAAAGTGCTCAGGCATCACTTACCCAGACTTCTGAGTTCTGGTTTGAGGTCTACGAAGGTGGAAATTACTTAGAAAGTGCTTCTGGCTAATGTAAATTCAATTTTGAAGACAGCTAAATCATCCCAGTGCAACTTATTCAGTAGTGTCTGCAGTGGCAGACAGTACCTTGACAATGAAGGGCATTTTTCAAGTGGCGTACTTAATGGGCAGAGGAAGAAAAGATGGGAAAGTACTAAAACCAGTGCTAGACTTTGCAGGGGACACTGGCAACTCAAATGTTTGCCATTACCCTTAATTAATTATGTTTCAGTTGTTCAGTTACATAAAATCCGTTTCCACAATCCTATATTTTGAGTGCATGTGGAAATAGCTTTTTTTTTTTTTTTCTTTAAACTCCAGCTTCTGGAAATATATGACTGAATAAAGATCTTGCTTGTCATTATTTAAATTAAAAATACATGAAAAAAACAAAACAAAGCATAACAGAGAACAAAACCAAACAAGGAGGAAAAAAAAATCCACCCAAACAAAACAGGAAAAAACAAACATTCTAGTTTCCATAGCTGCAGAATAAAAATCTAACAACTCCTCTCCCATAAAGCTTAACAAATAAAAACTCTGTAACTTTTCTGTATTTTGAAAGAAGTAAAGGAAATTGTGGCAGTTTTATGTGGATTTGGTCTGCTTCTCATACGTACACATTAAAGCTTGTATCTGGTTACCTTGTGTACAGAAATGTGTGCAGTGTATTAAGAGAGAGTCATCTGCAAGAGTGGGAAAGGAAGGGTCTATTGAGAACAACACCCAGTGATATATGGGCAGTTGGTGCTGAGGGGTGAGTAGGCAGAGAATGCATGATTTCTGCTCTACTTTAAACTAAAGCCCCCACCTTTTTGACAGAGACCACCTCCTTCTCTCTCACTCTGCATCTCTCGCAGCCTAACTGTAAGCACAAGAAATGCCTTTTGGAGTTTACAATACAGGTTAATATATGAAACCACATGCTCCCAAAGCTCAACAGTTGCATATCACAGCCATTTGATTGAGAATTGAATCTTCAGTGGCTGTGTGAGAAGGTTCAATAGCCTGTCTTGGCCAAAGGAGCTGGAATTGTGAAATAGTTAACTAAGAGGCTTTTCCATCCCTAATTACTCAAATTTTCACTTTGGTCTTTATCACAAAGTCATCAATTTCCACTGTCAGGTCAGATCAGCTCATAACTGATGGTTGTTTTTAATGACAGAAGTAAGTGCTGTTCTTTCTGTGTGTCTGCTTATAGCCATCACAAGGCTTTTATGCAAACGTCAAGCTCCATATACAAAGGAGTGCAATGTATGGAAAATAAAAACTGAGTTCCTGTGACAGTAAATGCCACACCAGCAAACTTCAGGCTGCCTTGAGATGATAGACTTCACTGCTTATCTTAGCCACTGTCAGATTTGACTCTTTGCTGTCTTCTCTTCACATCTAAACCATCACTGAATCCTGTCATATCTTCCTTTTAAGCAATCTTCTTGCTGCAACTAAATTCCTTAGCTTTCGTATACTGACATTTTCTTGTCCCCAACAGAGGCAGCTTCATGTGTTCTGATTCCCTCCTTTCTCACCAGACCCTTCTCTTCCATGCAACATAAATGAAAACTCTTCTCTCCCACTCTTCTGACCTGTAGACTCCCCGTGTTTACACATTTTTGCATCCTAATCTATTCCTTTCTTTCCAAATTGCTTTGTTGGATTTTTCACAGACAAAAGTGAATACTGCAAAACAACGCCAGGGACAACTGTGCCGAGAAAGCAATTATGCATGTCAAAGTTTGCCCTCAAAACATTCCTGTTTCTGCTTCCAGCTTCTTTCCTCACTCTTTTTCAGCTGCTTGTTTTGTCCTACCAGTGCCTGTCAACAGCATATATATTCCTAGCGTGCTGGGACCTGAGCATTATTTGGGGCTGCTGAGCATTAGTAGAACAGAAAAGCAGCTTAAGCCTTCAATATGCACTATTTTAATTTTCTTTTTACTATTTTCCTGCTTTTGCCTCTCAAACCCATTTTGGCATTCCAATCCTCCTCTGTCGTTTTCAAGAATTTGCTTCCTAGTCCTCTTCCATGCTCCTTGATGCCTGCAGCAAACGCTGCTTTGCTGTGTGTGTGTGGCAAACAACTGCCGGTGATGGATTTGGAGCTGCTCTGTAATTATTTATGAAAACTGTGCACTGTCCTCATTACTCAGATGTTTTCCATGTGACTTTATTTGGCTTACACAGTAGGAGAGTTTGGAAAAAGCAGACAGGAAGAGAAAGGACTCCTGGTGAAGACAGCTGCCTTAAAATGGCTGTGTTCGTCTGCGTTTCTCAGGGGGTCTGATGCCACAGGCTTAAGCACAGCTAGACAAGGACCCCAGGACACCTGAGGGAATCAAGTGAAGCTACCTACAGTGAAAATCATGATTTTCTATGGTATCACTGTGCAGAAAAGGGAACAGCAGGAGAAAACTTAATGAAATCATTAGCTGTCCTTCCTGCAGACAGCCTATGAACCAGTGCAACTGGTATGAATCACATTTCCATGCTAAATGATAGTAGATCGCTAAATGGCAGCACTTAATTGCTTATGTGGTTGCAAGAGTACCCAGGTTTTATACATCAGTGAGATAGTGTTTCTAGGAAAAGATTTAATAAGAGTTTTTTTTTTCCTATGAAAAAATAACATTTTTTGAGTGCAGGATATTATGATGGGGCAGAGAGAGTGTATAGGGCTTCATAGGGGTGGGCAGCAAGGTTTGGCTTATGTTGTTTGTTGGTTTCTTTTCAAAGGTGGGAGCCAAAGGAGGACAAAAGAGATTTAACCCCTTTTCTGTTTCTTCCTGGTAGTTCCTACAAAGGAGCACATCATGAAAAGCATAAAAGTATCAAAGACTCACAGGGAAACCTGAGACAGTACTGGGATATAAGCAGAAATAGTTTATTTTGTGACATTATGAATATCTGGGAAGTTTCAAAATGAAACAATTTTACAATCATCTCTTGGTCACAGAAAAGTAAAACTGAATGTTTTCTCCATCCAGATGGTGAGAAAGCAGTGTTGAAAAATCATCTTGATCAAAATCCACCAGCACAATGGGGCTCATCAGACCCTTCCAGAACAAGCAAAGATCCTATAGAAGACATCAACTCTCCAGAACAGTAAGTATACACCTTTCTGTGTTGGTACAGAGAGAGGCACCTCTTGCTCTCTCAGGTATGCATGTGCTTGAGCACACACATTCTACTGTGTTAGCCACAGATCACATCCTGGATGCCAGATGCCTTGCTGATAAGATCTTAATTCAAATTATTATATTTCAGCAATCCCATATTTATCTTTCATGTATTTTCATGGGAAGACCTTCACTCTAAACCCTTTCACCCAGCCCTAGATACAGAGAGAGCCTGGACCAGCAGCAGCAGCTCCTGATGTACCAGTGGGTAGCATAGCACAGCAACACTGTACTGTGATACCTGCCTGCTCATGGTCCCCATAAAATTTAAAGGATATCAGGGGCACTAGATGCTAAAATGCCCCAAAGACAATCTAACATGCTTCTTTTATATCATAGAATCATAGAATGGTTTGGATTGGAAGGGATCTTTAAAGGTCATCTAGTCAAACTCCCCTGCAGAGAGCAGGGAAATTATTAGATCTGGTTCCTCAGAGCCCCATCCAGCCTGGCATTGTTTCCATGGATGAGGCATCCATAAAATCATGTCTAAGGTTAGTGCAGAGACTTACAGGACAAGCTGTGCCCAACCATCAATGTATGTTAGGGATGACCATTGTCAAAAGTCCAAGTCCTTCCATACACCAGCCAGAGGGGTTCATGGTGTACGTAGCCATTTTGTTCTCTTTTAGTTGTAAGCTAGCTGAGAATTAAAAACAGTCTGAGGGCTTTCCAATGTTGCCATAGCAGCTGGACCTGAGTTTTGGCGTAGGAAAGCCCAAACCCTTAGAAACAATGCTGCAGCTAGAAGGAAAAAGTGGCACAAAGCACTTGCTAGATTAATGGAGGGAAAAGAGTCTTATGGCATCAGCTTTTCTCTCTAGGAACTTATATAATAAAATCACACACTACCCTCTACCAACTCAGCAGGACCTGCTGTGGGTCAGAGAGCTCAGAGAAGCACTGTGCTTGTTTATCCCTGGATCAGCCATTTCCACACAACAGCCTGGTTACCTGGCCACTACTTCATTGGGTGCTAAACTAATAGCTGCTTGACTCGTGGTTTGTACATAGGCAGCTTAAAACCTTATTTTAAAGCAGAATAAATTAAACAAGTTACCAAAAATCAGTCACTTCTTATGTCAGTGATAGCAAACCTGATTTCAGATAGCAGTTACTGCCTGTACTACCTGGTGCAGGAAAACACATGGGTTTGTAACTCTGCCCTTGCACTCAACTTGCACTCAAAAAACCCTTCAACCCAAACCTGCGTGGGAGCTAATATGTACACACATGCACACGTATGCAACAAAAAAAGCCCCTAGCATCAGAAATCTGGTTATTTGACAAAAGCAGAGCTCTCACTAGAAAGCTTTCATGACTCCATGGGGTCATTAGAGTGCTCTAATGCATGGCTGTTAGAGTTCTGTCTTTTTGCAGCATGGTTTGTCAGAAATAATGTAGTGTGAAGGTAGCCTCATCCACACATGGCCCCCTTACATTAAAAGGGATGCTAAGAGAAACACAGGTACTCAGATAATCCACTTGTCCCAAAACAGATTTAATACAGAAAATCATTTGGTGATGACAGAGCTTCCTCTGGGCTAGCGGTAACTGATCAGAAGACTCAGATTTCCTAAAGGTCTTAACAAGCAGGTCAGTACAAATCTGAACAGTCACTGACATTTATGGAAAGCAATTAATAAAGTCCTGCTAAGTCAAAAGAGAGTCATTCGGCACTTGCAGAGATGTGACCGTGCCAAGTGCAAGGGTCAGTGCGTCCCCTGAGGATGCAGTGGCAGTTTGGGTACCAGAACCACACACTCCAGGCACAGTGGACCTTTGAAAGAGGAGAAGTGTATCCATGTTCAGGACTAGGGTTTTGTGATTTCCTCTTTCATAAGACATTGCCTCTTTGCACACTCTGTGCTCTCTAAGAGTATCTTTCTTCACACATAGGGGTTTTTCCATCACGTCTGGCAGCACTCCTGACCTTCCACAGTTAACAAATGCATCACATTGGTCCAAAAAAAAAAAAAAAGAGTTAGAGGCAAACTGTAGTTTGTGCCTCCTCTTTCTCATCTCATTTCACTTCATGTGAAATGCATTTCACTGCATTTCACTGCTCTGTGTGAGCAACTGGCAGAGAGGTGGTCACGCAGTCTGCTGAACCTATTCCTTATTCGAGAACACAAATCACAAAGAAGGTTAGTCTGAAAAAGAGTTCCTCCTTCCCACAGAGCTATGAAAGGAGAATGTAAAGAGAATCATTCACCTCCAAAAATGTTAACTCTCTAATGGCTGTAGCAAAGAGAAACATTCCAGCACCCAAGAGACCTGATGTCTTCCAATCTGTATGACTGGAAGGCAGCCTTAGAGCATAAATATAGATGAAGCACAGTTTTTCTTTGCCTCTTTACTCCCTTTCCTGCTGGGCAGGACCTGGTAGGTTATCTACAGTGCCATGTAAAGTTGGACATACCCAGTCAGATACGAGGACCAAAACCTGAGTGCTGACTGCTTTATCCCCTCTTCATACTTACTACACAGTACAAGTTAACACTTCCATGGCAGCAAAGCAGGGCTGCTGCACAGGCTCGAGCCCTGCACTTTGATTTTCCATGGTGCTTTTCAGTGTACTCCCTAGCACAGGTACATCAAGTGGTGCACTCCTGTGTAATACTCAGACACAGTGTGGTGTTCAGAAACCTTCTCTGGGGGCAGTTTAGCTACATGGATGGAAGCTGCACCATGCAAGTTCATCTCAACTCCAGAGAGCAGTTTGAACCTGTTTAGGACAGGTAGAACAGTTCATTTCCCAGTCAGCCAGGTGCCTCTCATGGAAAGTTAACTCTTTCCTGCTGGGCAGTCCTACTTACTTAAGGAAAGATCACACCAGTCAGGTTATCTGCATGATGCCCACGTAAGTACACTCAATAGTATCTCTTCTGTGACCCTTAGAGACACTTTTCTGTGCACCTTCATTCCTGCTTAGCACTGTCTCATCTCGTATTTGACCGACATTTCATGAGTTAGGTTTTGGCTTTCTTGAAATTTATACCATTCCCATTTTAACAGCAACAATATCTAACAGTTTTCCAGATCTCTGAGTAATGGATTTCTGCAGGACCTCACTAAACCCTTGAGAACACCTAATCCACCTGTAACCCTTACAACAGAAACCACCTTGATTTTGGGGTTGTTTTTTCTTTGTTTTGGTTTGGGTTGGGGTTTTTTTTGAGCTAAAGATTTGCTTTTAGCAACACTTAAAAGAAATTCAAATGCCCTGCTGGAGCCAGTTACATCAGTTCTTGTAACCAAAAGTTCTCATTAACAAAGTTGGTTATGACTGAATTATTGCCTTAAAGTCACATGCTCCAGCATGAACATGTCTCTGATGTTCAGTTTCTTCACTGACAGTGGTTCATATTAGTCTGTCCATTATCCTACTCAAAATAACATTAAAATACAGTGGATTTAGGATGATTAGTTTACTTGCTAGTGCAATGTTTTGCTTTAGAACTTCTCCAACTTCTCAGCAATTGCTAAAAATCTACATTATTAATGGGCTGAATAATTGACAGAAATGATCCCTGAATGCTTAGACAGATTACACATCATCACAGAATCACAGAACCATCTTCTTGTCCTATCACTTGTTACCTGGGAGAAGAAGCCAGCCCCCACCTCACTACAACTTCCTTTCAGGTAGTTGTAGAGGTCTCCCTTCTGCCACCTCTTCTCCAAGCTGAACAACCCCAGCTCCCACAGCCACTCCTCACAGGACTTGTGTTCAAGTCCACTCACCGACCTCATTGCCCTTTCCTGGACATGCTCCAGGACCAAAATGTCCTTGTAGTTAGGGGCCCAAAACTGAGCACAGTATTCAAGGTGTGGCCTCACCAGTAAGATCACTTCCCTGGTCCTACTGACCACACTGTTTCTGATACAGACCAGGATGCTGTTGGCCTTCTTGGCTACTTGAGCACACTGCTGGCTCATGTTCAGTCCTCAGTCAACCAGTACTCCCAGTTCTCTCTCTGCCAAGTAACTTTCAAGACACTCTTCCCAGACACTGTAGCATTGCATGGGGGTTGTGTGACCAAAGTGCAGGACCTGGCACTTGACCATGTTGAATGGCATACAGTTGGCCTTAGCCCATTGATCTAGCCTCTCCAGACCCCCTGGCAGAGCTTCCTTCTCCTCTAGCAGACTTGACAGGCCCACCCGATGCTGTGTTGTGTGCAAACATACTGAGGATAATACCCTGTTCTAACACAGTACCTTGGTGAGTGGCAACACCTTTCCTTTCCACATCCCTCAGTGATTGTCTGTGATTCTAAAGCCATTTATACTAACCATTCCCTCCTTAAAACATTTGACTATATCTGTATCTATGTTTTGGCATCTAGTCCTTTGAAAGTCACATAGTCCAACCCCCCCCTACATGAAGCAGGGACATCTTTAACTAGATCAACTCGCTCAGAGCCCCATCCAACCTGACCTAGAATGTTTCCAGGAATAGAGCATCTACCATCTCTCTGGGAAACTTGTTGCAGTGTTGTAAACAATTTCATCTTTATATCTAATTTAAATCTACCTATTTGAGTTTTAAACCATTGCTCTGTGTCCTATTGCTACAGGTCCTACTTAAAAGCTCCCTTCAAGTACTGAAAGACTTTTTGTAGACTTGCTGTGAACCCACTCTGGAGATCCCAGACCTCAACACAATACTTCAGATGGGGTATCACCAGAGCAGAGTAGAGGGGCAATATCATGTTCCTTGACCACTTTTCTTTTGTCATGCTGCTCAGGACACTGTCTACCATCTAGGCTGTGAATTCATTTTGATAGCTCATGGCCAGCTTTTCACACACCAGTACCTGCAAATCCTTCTCCGCAGGGCTGTTCTCAATCTCTTCATTCCATAGCCTGCACTGACACCAAAGGTTGCCCCAGAAGAACTGACAGAATATAGCAGGGGTAGGTGAATGGAGAAAACACTGATATTGGAGGGAAAAAAAATCAAACCCAAACAAAACAAACAAATAAAACACACACACACCCAAAAAACCCCACAAATAAACAAACAGAACCCAAAAAGAACCCCCCCCAACAAAAAAACCCAGCGGCAGCAAACTGAGGCAAGGTACAGGATCTGCTTTTGCTTAATCAGTAAATAGTAGTTCTGTTTGGATTTTGTTACTTGGTTTGGCTTTCCCCCTAAGAACTTTGCCTAAAATCTTAATTGTGTGTGAGTCTCCAGGCTGCAGTCCTCCACCCCAATTCCAGGAACTAAGACTAAGTTTTCAAGTGAAAATAAACTCCAAGTACAATTAAAACAGAGTTTGCCACCCACTGCAGCCACCGTTGGCACAACCAAATAAACATGCTTTGTCCATGGTATGGCTAACACTCAAATGAGTGTGGAAAAAAACCCCATTCACTTGATTATGCAACTGGATTCTCTTGGAATAGCTTTTAAAAAGCTCTTTAATGAGAAGTCTGTAAGAGCTGAACAAAGTGAGCATTTCCTCCGGTGGGAAAATAAGCATGGGCAATCCCACATTTGACCCTGCAGCAAGAGACAGAATGACAATCTGCAGTGCCAGGCTCATAAGGATTCAGCACATGGAAGCAGCTATCCATGCCACCTCTGCACTCCTTGGGAACGAGGCCTGATTTCATTGATAGCACCAGAAAGAGTCGGGCACAGCAGCAGAATCATAGTGAATGGATTTTGCGTGGTCCCCAGAACCTATTGCCAGCACTACCATCGTCAACACTGTGGATTAATATTTCATCAGACTTTTAAAAGGAGCTTGGGGCTTGGGGAAATGAGAACAATTTTCCTTGCTAGACAGGCCACAACTATTTCCACCACATCTCTGTATAAACAAGCTTTTGTTGTAGGGAGGAAACTGAAGAAAAGCAGCATTACATTTCTTTCCATATGAACTTGAAAGCTACACTGCTTGGGCCCACGAGCAATGCCTTGGGAGCTGTCTCTGCTTCCTAGCACAAAGGAAGTGCTCAAATCAGAAAAGCTGTGCAGAGGCAGGCATTCAAGCATGCACTTCTTATAAAGGCCCATCTGCACACAGTCATTATATCACATAACAGGGAAGTATACATTTAAAACTCTGTTGAACTGATACAATGCTTTGTATGGGCATTTGATTCTCCTCGAATCAAAAAGGTGGTCTTTGCTTCAGCTCTGTTACTTTGACATCTGTAATCTTTCTCAGAGCTTCAGGAGCGTATATCTCCAAATGCAGAAGCAATCTTGGTGTGATAACATCTTAATCACTGTAAACTTCAGGTAGATTTTGACTTCTTGCAAAGTGCCATTATATCCCCAGTATGGGGGTAGCAGTGCCCATGTCATAGAATCATAGAATCAACCAGGTTGGAAGAGACCTCCAAGATCATCTAGTCCAACCTATCACCCAGCCCTATCCAATCAACTAGACCATGGCACTAAGTGCCTCATTCAGTCTTTTCTTGGAGACCCCCAGGGACGGTGCCTCCACCACCTCCCTGGGCAGCCCATTCCAATGCCAATCACTCTCTCTGTGAAGAACTTCTTCCTAACATCCAGCCTATACCTACTCTGGCACAACTTGAGACTGTGTCCCCTTGTTCTATTGCTGGTTACCTGGGAGAAGAGGCCACCCCCCACCTGGCTACAATGTCCCTTCAGGTAGTTGTAGACAGTAATAAGATCACCCCTGAGCCTCCTCTTCTCCAGGCTAAACAGGCCCAGCTCCCTCAACCTCTCCTCATAGGATTTGTGCTCCAGGCCCCTCACCAGCTTTGTTGCCCTTCTCTGGACACATTCCAGCACCTCAACATCCTTCTTGAATTGAGGGGCCCAGAACTGGACACAGTACTCAAGGTGTGGTCTGACCAGTGCTGAGTATAACCTCCCTTGACCTACTGGCCACACTGTCCCATGACAGTCTTCTCCATGGAAAGGGGTCAGTGGAGCTGCCTGTGAGCACAGTTTCATAGAATCATAGAATGGTTTAGGTTGAAAAGAACCTCAAAGATCATCCAGTTCCAATCCCCCACCATAAGCAGGGACACCTCCCACTAGAACAGGACTCTCAAGGCCTCCTACAACCTGGCCTTAAACACCTCCAGGGAGGGAGCAGCCACAACCTCCCTGGACAACCTGTGCCAGTGTCTCACCACCCTCACTGGAAAGAACTTCTTCCTAACATCTAGTTTGAATCTCCCCTCTTCCAGATTAAACCCATTACCCCTTGTCCTGTCATTACAAGACCTTGCAAATAGTCCCTCCCAAGCGTTCCTGTAGGCCCCTTTCAGATACTGGAAGGATACTATAAGGTCTCTTCAAAGCCTTCTCTTCTCCAGGCTGCAGAGCCCCAACTCTCATAGCCTGTCCTCATAGCAGAGCTGCTCCAGGCATCTGATCATCTCTGTGGCCTCCTCTGGACTGGTTCCAGCAGTTCCATGTCTTTCTTGTGTTGGGGGCTCCAAAACTGCACACAGTTCTCCAGGTGGGGTCTCAGGAGAGCAGAGTAGTGGGACAGAATGCCCTTTCTTGCCCTGCTGGCCACACTGCTCTTGCTGCAGCCCAGCACACAGTTGCTGTCTGGGCTGTGCACGCACACTGCTGGCCCATGTTCAGCTTTTCATCAACCCAGACCCCCAGGTCCTTTTCCTTAGGGCTACTCTCCAGCCATTCACCACCCAACCTGGAGGTGTGCTTGGGATTGCAGTTTAATGGTTCTTTAAAAAAAACCAAAGCAAAACAAAGCCCAACCAGCTATGATGTTGTAGGTCTGCTTGCAAAGTTGGATATGGGATGTTGGTTTCCTAAACACTGGATTTTGGTGTAGGTGGTAGGTTTTACTTCTTTTAGAGTGCCAGCACAGTCCCACAGAACTGATGACAGGAACTCAACAGCATTCAGCACCTCAAAAACACAGACCTTGGCTGCAAAGGCAAACTGCTTGGAAAAAGCCATCAGTCCAAATTCCTCAGTTTGCACATTCCCTCCATGCACCTATGTTTGCCTTAGATGGAGTTACAAAAATGCATCCTTATTTGTAACATCCTTGTGCCAAGTGGTGCATGGCTTAAAATTCATCCTGTGACCTTGTGCATGTGTATGCAGTTAGCTGAGGCTCTGCATCCAGCTGGGGTGGGGGTTGCTAAAGCACATGCTTTCATTGCATGTTTAACTTTTTACAACATTAGCAGTCTAACAATTACTCTGAAAGTGCCTGGGAACTCCAGGAGGTTGTAGGATGCTGCCAATGCACCCCCAGATTCCTTTGTCATGTCTAGCCTGTTAAAAAAACTCCCCAAGGGGAAATAACACCACAGTGGCATAGCTCAACAGCAGCAAGTGTAATGTTCTTGGCATTAACCCTCTCTATCACAGCAGCAGGCACGGAAAAGATCCTTGCAGCAACATGAGAACTTGTAACATATTGCTTTTTCTTCTTGACTAATGCTCCTCTTCCTCTGTCTCACAGCATACAGCGACGGCTGTCTTTGCAGCTGCCCATTCTTCATCATGCCTACTTGCCATCCATAGGAGGAGTTGACGCGAGCTGTGCCAGTCCGTGCGTAAGCCCCAGTGCCAGTCCTCGGCACAGACATGTGCCACCTTCCTTCCGAGTAATGGTTTCGGGGCTGTAGGAAAGGGAGATCAGTGCTTCCTGAACTGTTTTTATGTACTCAATGACTGGACTAAACATCTGACCTAGAACTCTGCTACAAACATATAACATTGGCTCTTACCGCAGAGGAACTACCACTGAGGCCATCGTCACAGGAGTGCTCGTGTAACTCATGTGGGAAGGCAAGGCAGAAGGACGTGAGGAGTTTGATCTGTAGCCTTATTCATGGAGTTTTTATTTCTTCATGTAGAAGTCATTGAAAAACATTTCTTCCCAAATTTCTACTGGCACCAAGGAGGCTGGGAAATAATGGATCTTGCAAAAAAAAAAAGACACTAGGAAATTAAAAACGAACGAACAAGCAAACCCAACACTCAAATGTCACTGGGATTTATGTGGCTGCTGAGAACATGCAATTCTATACTGTATCCGTGTAAGGAAAATACCATGGTTAAGCTATACCATATTTATTGAGAAAGATATGCTCATTTTTACAAGAGTTGTGTTAACTTGCTGGAAACGTTCTGCACTGGTTAGTCTTGCTTGTTTTCATTTCAGGGATGATGTTCAGTAAGAAAGGAGGAAGATGAGAAGTTATGTCTCAGGTGCCATTGAGACTCTGTAATGCTGTGAGCAGGGTTCTCTGACTTGCAGCTCTACGTGAAACTCAAGCAGAGGCTGAAGCTCCAGCTCTTGAGTTGTTACCAGCTGGAGAGCTGCTGGTTGGAAGCAGAGCCCTTCACCCCTCTGCAGGGATGATGGTAGTGACTGCTGACCATCTGCAGCCTCATTGCAGCAAAGTTGCTGCGCTTATTTCAGAACGCCACCAACTGTAATGTGCTCAACTGGCTGGAAAAGTCTTAGGGCTGATGACTCAAGGAACTGAGGGCAGATGGGGAGTAGAGTCTTAATGTCACAGGACAGATCGTTTTTCATAGTTTGTTTGAATTATCTCACACATAATTACAATAAAATTAATTTAGTGGACTTGGGGGGGGAGGGGTTAGGGGCACAGTGTTTTGTTGCTGTAGGCAAAGCCTGCAGAGCACATAAATGTGAATATACACTGTTTGCTTTGTACTTGAGTGTGTGACAGTTGTAGTGGGCAATAGAGAGGACACATCAAGTTTACCAGTAGAATATCTTATCTGAATCCTAAAAGGACTGTGAAAAAAACAGCAGTTTTTAGCTCCATCCCCTGAACCAAAGTAATTAGGAGGAATGATAGTGGCATACCATCTGGACCAGCTCTAGAGCCAAACCCTCAAGCACAGGTGAGACACACATGCAGCTTTTTTTTCCCAAAGGGCTGTAAATGTGATACCTCACTGCCAGGGCTGATTGCTAAGAGAAGGGGGGGTGGGGGGAAATACGTGAAGCACCCAGTAGGCTCTCAGTTTTCTTTGACCAACACCTGTGCACCTCAGACCAAACCTTTCCAACGGCGCTCCTGCAAAGCTTTGTGGATCAGCAATGACTGAACCACAGCTGAAGAGGTTCATTAGCTGAGGGACTTAAGAAGCTAGCATAAATGTCCATTAAAAATAAAACACACCTCATAGTGGCCAAAACCAATATGAATATGTATCTGAATCTTACAATCAGGAGCATCACAAAATATTTCACTTGGCACATACAGTAAGAGAGGTTATGGAAATATCTGTAGCTTTTAGAACAAAAACATGTAAGTATAAACACAGATAAAATAGAACTCATTACTCTGTTTAAGCACTAAACACTGACGTTGTCACTCAATGTGTGTTGACAGTATTCTCTTGCTTTATTACTATCATCAGGGCCTGGTTTATTTTAAAAGGAATGTTAATTTAAAAAAAAAAAAAAGAAAATGACAATACTGTATATAATGTGTACACAAAGATCTCTGTAGAAATATTACTCCAACTTAGCAGGAAAAAGAAACAAGCAAACAAACAGAAGTATCGGACCATTGGAGGTGAGTGTGTGTGTGTGTGTGTGTCTGTAACTTCGTGAATACTGACTGTGTGATGTTTATTAGGTTTAAACCATGCAGTACATTCTTTGTCTCAATGATACTGTAGTTTATCCCATAACTTTTTTTTTTTTGTTGTTGGGTTTCTTTTTTTTTTTGGTGGGTTCTTTTTTTTCCCCCCCACTTTACTGCAGATAACAAGACCAACCAAGTGAACATAGCTATTTAATGTTTCTGTTCTTTTTATACTGCAGCAAAAATGTACTGTAAATTTATGAAGAGGCTGTGCCCCAATGGCATTTTCCAATGATGTTAGTGCACAAATGCTTTAAACTAGACTGGAACTGCCAGAATAAAATGTAAATGAAGAATTTCTTGTATAACCTTATACTGCATGAGATCAATTTTTAATAAATTGTTGCAAATCTGTTTTTATGAATAAAATATATAAAACCCTAGCTTTGTTGGTCTCACTGCCCCCAAAGCAAAACCATTTGTAATGTGTATGCAAATGTGTATATATGTAACCACATACATTTGTGTGAAAGCCTCCCTGGAGAAGGAGGAATCCTACTGCCATATCACCTTGTAGCAGAAGTTCAAATACACATCCTAGTAGTTAAAAAGTCCACATCTACAGAAACTAGAGGAGATTCTGCCCTGAAGTACAAACACTGCAGTACTAATGAGTGAAGTCCAAGCCCTTTTTCAAATGGGAAAAAGAAACAAAAATTTGCTGAATGTTTATGTCCAAATCAGACTTTTTCTATACATGGACTGTTCTCTATTGCAATAGAGAGTGTCAGTTTAGGAGAAAAAAAGAAAGACTTCACTAGTTCACATAAAATACTGAAGTTGAGCTGATCATAGAATCATAGAATCAACCAGGTTGGAAGAGACCTCCCAGATCATCCAGTCCAACCTATCACACAGCCCTAGCCAGTCAACTAGACCAGTGCCTCATCCAGTCTTTTCTTGAACACCTCCAGGGACGGTGACTCCACCACCTCCCTGGGCAGCCCATTCCAATGCCAATCACTCTCTCTGGCAAGAACTTCCTCCTAACATCCAGCCTATACTTCCCCCAGCACAACTTGAGACTGTGTCCTCTTGTTCTACTAGATCTTCCAGCTCTAGTAAAATCTCTGCTTGAGCAAATCAGAAATTTCTAAGAATAATAATTCATGAAGGCAAACACTAAACCTCTCAATCCAGTTACATGCAAGTGGTGAATTTTGTGTTCTAAACCAGATTCTTCTTCATGGCAGAAGAGGAGAGTGAGAGTGTTAGTGTTAGTGCAAGAAGCCAGCTAGAAGAAAGAGCATGTTTGCTTTTCAACAGAAGCACAGAATCACAGAATCAACCAGGTTGGAAGAGACCTCCAAGATCATCCAGTCCAACCAAGCACCCAGCCCTAGCCAGTCAACTAGACCATGGCACTAAGTGCCTCATCCAGGCTTTTCTTGAACACCTCTAGGGACAGTGACTGCACCACCTCCCTGGGCAGCCCATTCCAATGCCAATCACTCTCTCTGGCAAGAACTTCCTCCTAACATCCAGCCTATACTTCCCCCAGCACAACTTGAGACTGTGTCCCCTTGTTCTGTTGCTGGTTGCCTGGGAGAAGAGACCAACCCCCACCTGGCTACAACCTCCCTTCAGGACACAATATTCAAGGTGTGGCCTGACCAGTGTTGAGTACAGGGGAAGAATAACCTCCCTTTTCCTACTGGCCACACTGTTTCTCATACAGGCCAGGATGCCATTGGCTCTCTTGGCCACCTGGACGCACTGCTGGCTCATGTTCAGCTACTATCTACCAGTACCCCCAGGTCCCTTCCTTCCTGGCTGCTCTCCAGCCACTCTGTCCCCAGCCTGTAGCGCTGCTTGGGGTTGTTGTGGCCAAAGTGCAGAGCATCCTTAAGTCAGCACAAAATGACATAAAGCCCAAGATGAGGCAATTCAGAGCCACCACAAATATTTTTTCTCCCTAGATTTCTGATACAACTTAGTGGTCCCACTGAATCATAGAATCAGCCAGGTTGGAAGAGATCTCCAAGATCATCCAGGCCAACCTAGCACCCAGCCCTATCCAATCAACTAGACCATGGCACTAAGTGCCTCATCCAGGCTTTTCTTGAAGACCCCCAGGGACGGTGCCTCCACCACCTCCCTGGGCAGCCCATTCCAATGGGAAACCACACTCTCTGTGAAGAACCTCTTCCTAATATCCAGCCTATACCTACCCTGGCTGAACACATGCAAAAGAGAAAATACCAATGAAGACATAGCAGCATTGACTGTGGATTGTAGTACAGTATACCAGGTGCCAGAAGAATCTCAGACAGACACATCTAAGCTCATTCAAGAATGGAAGTAACTCTAGAATGACATTACTGTGAAAACTATATTCAGTGAGAAGACATGACTACTTAGAGTTGCTCAAGAGTGATAGGAAGGCAGAAATCAAGCAAAGCATTGCCTTATGAGGAAAAGGAAAAATTAAAAAATAAGGGGAAAAGATGGTGGGCATGTCAGGCAAGCCAGTTTGCTTAAACTGGTGAGCTTCCACAGTCAGGGTGAATACACTTCCTATGAAGTCATTAAAATGCTATTGAATCCATGGAAGTTTGCTAATGTTGTAAACACTTCTTTCAAATGATGAAACTGATGCTAAGGGAAGAGCAAGAAAAGCTCTTCTTCACTTTTATTTTTCTTTTAAAAGCTAGAACACCATAACACCTTTTTTAAAGGTTTGTAATCCAATCTTTTCTGGTCTTTTGGGAACTTGTTTGTTCATTACGAGTCCCCAGTATGGTGTGCCTGTTCTCTCTGAGACTGGATTACTGTTTGCATTCCTTTATGCTCAGGCTTGCCTGGCTGCTGGAAGTAAGCCCAACAACACCTGTCTCAGAACTTCCACAGCAGCCTGTGAATATCGGGAGGGATTTGCTGTGCTGTCACACCACAACCCAAAGGATGGGCCAGTCTCACTGTTCAAGCTGACACCCTCTGTCACTGACTTTAGTAGAGATTTTCTCCTCACAGCCTAAAACTGATAGGATTAATACAGTGATTTTTATCTGAGTTTGGTCCTCAATTCCTGCCTGCCTCTTCCATCTGTTCAGGTGGTGAATAGTACTTATGGCCATACTTTAAGGTGCACAAAAATTATCCACGAGTGCACTTTCAAAAGCACCCTGCCTCTTGAGCCAGCCAGGATTCTGCCAGTGTACTGCTGCACTTACCACTAAAAGACACTGCAGGGGAGCAACAGAAAGTCCAGGGCTTCACTGGAAGAGGTGGAGAGGAGACAAATGGAGTTTATGTTGGACTACTGGCAGGGATAACCCTGGATGGCAGTACCACCACATCACTGTTGCCACAGACCTCTTACCTGAAGACATTTCGAGCCACTCACTTTGTAAACTGCAATTGGTTTAAACTCCAGTCATGAGGTGCTGAATTGGACTGGATGAAGGGAAAGCATAAAGGGCAGTCAGGAGGAGAAAAATGTAGAGGCATCTTCAGTCACTGAGCATGTCCTTCACAACCTCCAAAAAAAGTGGATGCCTCTGATGGCATCAGATCCAAACATCACACAGGCATTTAAACCAATTATAGAACCTTGGAGGCTAGATTCAGCAGAGGTCAAATAGCTCTGAGAGCAGGAGCAGGAGATGGGAGTGCCAGCTGCAGGTCAAGCAGCCTGTAGGTTGGTGCACTAGAAGTACACAGAGAGGAGCCCAGAAGACCATGAGCTTCAAGATGAAGGATAGGCAAGTTCATGAGCTGCCAAACACAAGCTCTGGCTGGAAGTAAGGCTTTTGTCTTGTGAAGAGAGATTATGCAGCAAGAGCCCTGTGTCCACGTGCACTGGGGGCCACTTAAGCCAAAAAAATAATTCAACTACACTTGCAACCTACAGCTGTAACCACTTCAGGGCCCACAGCACTCACCTACCTGCTACTGCAGTGAGCAGTGTGGGATGCATGCTTGAGAGTGGCAGCTGCCACTCTGTGTGTCTGTGTTGAAGAGAGCACTGGCAGAACACTGAGCAAACTCAAGCAGCCTGGCATTAATGTAACTGGGAAACACCTTGAGGGCTTAGGCAGACACATCCATGCTGCCTCCTGCTTTGGGAATTTGTCAAGCAGCTGAAAGCAAGACCCATTCTAAGGACATGCACACACAAGCCATCCCCAGCTCATAATTAATTCTCCTTGGCCCTGGCCCTCTCTGGCACACAGTGCAGTATCCTGAGGCTGCATAGCTGAGCCTTGCTTGTTTGCCCAGGCTGAAGGACAAAGGAGCATGAACCAGAAATTAAAAACTGGAAAGGATCCTGCAGAAAACACATGCACAGCTCTGTATTCAACTGCTCTGCTGCAGTGTTACTCAAGTGGCTCCTACTCTACCCGCTCTGAGGCTACTCTAGAATATCCCAACACCAAGACCCCCTCCCAGTAGACAGAGGCATAGAGACATCTGTTCTACAGGAGGGAGGGAGCTGACATCCTCAACAAGTAGGTTAGCTGACAAAATAATTAGTATTGCTGGATAGGCTATCAACTGATGATACACACTAGAAGAATTCTTGTAAGAAGAGAGCATTCCTTTCCAGCATATGAACATCTCCCTTCAGGAAACTCTGCATTCCTGTTACTTTGGGCACATCTGTACCCCACAGTGCCAGCACAGCTCTTGCTACTCCAAAGAGTAAAACTGGTCCCCCAAGCTGAGAAACACTTCACTTGATCACCTACTAGAGTTGTGACTGAAGCAGAGAACCACAGACAAAACAGCAGAGATGAAACTCATCTGGGAGGCAACCCAATGAGTTCATCATATACCAATGAGTGTGACCAGGAAAAGGTGAAGTGTGATAGTAGTAGGCAACTCTCTTCTAAGCGGCATGGAGGCTCCCATTTGCTGACTCAGTCCTAAGAGAGGTCTGCTGCTTACCTGGGACTCACATCAAAGATATAACTGAGACACTATCAAGCTATTTATATCCCTATGTCTACTGCCCCATTGTTGCTGCTTCGTATGGGTGCCAGTGATACAGCCACAAATAATCTGAAGACTATGAAGAAAGATTACAATGCACTGGGAGCAGCAGTGAAGGACCCCAGAGCATTGGTAGCCTTTTCATCCTCCTAGTCGAAGATAAAGAGCACAAAACAGCCAGTCAGATCTGGAAAAATCCATGAATGGTGATGGGAGTGATGCTACAGCCAAGGCTTTGGTTACTTAGACCACAGGACTCACTTTGGGCACTGATGGGGAGCACCTCTCAGAGAAGGGCCAGAGTATCTTTGGTTGTAGGCTTGCCAATTTAGTAAGGACAGCTTTAAACTACAGTTGATGGGGGAGGGCATCCTCAACCCATATCACTGCTACCACTCTGAGACCAATGCCTGTAATAGATGCCCTGGGTCTGGGCCTGGAGAAGGATCACAGATCAGTAAAAGATCACCTGCAGTGTATGAGAATGAGGTTTTACCCAGTGAGTCAGCTTTAATGTAGAGCCAGTTTAAATGCCTCTATACTAATGCATGTAGCATGCACAGGACAAGACAGCATGGTCTGAAGCTGCACCAGGGAAGGTTTAGGTTGGGTATTAGGAAGCACTTCCTCATGGAAGAGGTGATTAGGCACTGGAATGGGCTGCCCAGAGAAGTGATGGGGTCACTGTCCCTGGAGGTCTTCAAGAAAAGATTGGATGTAGCACTTGGTGGCATGGTTTAGCTATTGTCGTGGTCTTAGGTAACAGACTGGACTTGATGATCTCAGAGTTCTTTTCCTCAGGGATTCTCTGATTCTGTGAAAATAAACCAGAGGAATTAGAGAAGTGCACACAGCTGCAGGGCTATGACAATATTGGCATCACTGAGACATGGTGAGATGGGTGCTTTGATGAGTGTGGGGATGAATAGGAAAGACAGGGGAGAAGAGGAGAGGTTGTCACCCTCCTCATCAGTGACCAGGTGGAATCCATGGAATACTGTCTGAGGAAGGATGAGGAACAGAGAGCTTATGGGTAAGGGTTAAAGCAAGGCAGGAGCAGGTGATATCATAGTGGGGGTCTGCTACAGACCACATGATCAGAAAAACCAAGTGGATGAGCCCCCTATAGGCAGATAGGAAAAGCTTTACATTCACAAGCCCTGACCTTCATGAGGGATTTCACCTCAATATCTGTTGGAGGAAATGCAGAGGAAGGCATTATCAGTCCAGAAGGAATGCATTGATAATAGTTTCCTCCTCCAAGTGGTAAAGGAGCTGACAAGGAAAGGCACTATGATGGACTTCATTCTCACTGGTGAGGAGGGGCTGATGTGCAGTATGAAGTTCAAGGGCAACCTTGGCTACAGTGTCTATGAAATGGTTGAATTCATAACCCTTAGGACAACAAGGAGGATACATAACAAGCTCACCAGCCTGAGCTTCAGAACAGCAGACTTTGAACTCCTCAAAGACCTGTTTAGTAGGGTACTGTGGGATAAAGCACTGGAGAGGAGAGGGGCCCAGGGGAACTGGGAAGTATTCAAGGATTACCTCCTCCAAGCCCAGGAACAATGCATCCTGACAAAGGAGGTGAGCTAGGATGCCAGGAGGCCTGCATGGATGACCAGGGAGATGCTGGGAGGCCACTATAAGGTCTCCTCAAAGGCTTATCATCTCCAGGCTGCAGACCCCCAACTCTTGTAGCCTGAACTCATGGCAGAGCTGCTGCAGCCCTCTAAGCATCTTGGTGGCCTCCTTTGGACTGGCTCAAACAGTTCCATGTCCTTCTTGTGCTGGGGGCTCCAGAGCTGCACACAGGACTCCAGGTGGGGTCTGAGGAGAGCAGAATAAAGGGGCAGAATGCCCTCCCTTGCCCTGCTGGACACACTGCTCTCAATGCTGAACACTTTGAGTTACAAAAAGAAAGCCTACAGAGGATGGAAACAGAGACAGGTAACCTGGGAGGAATACAAATCCAAGCAGACAGGGAATTAGGTTAGGAAAGCTAAGGCCCAGATTGAATTAAATCTGTCTAGGATCATCAAGGGTAAGATGAAAGGCTTTTATGTAAGTGACAAGAGGAAGAACAGGGAAAATGTGGGCCCTCTCTGGAATGATACAGGGGACCTGGTCACACAGCATATGGAGAGGGCTGAGATACTCAGTGCCCTTTTTTTGCCTCAATCACACCTTCCAAGTTGCAGAAGGAAAGGACAGGGACTGGAAGAACAAAGAAAGCTAATGGAGCAGATCCTCCTGAAGACTCTGCTAGAGCACATGGAAAACAAGGAGGTGATTGGTGGCAATCAGCATGACTTCACTAAGGGCAAATCCTGCCTGACAAATTTAGTGGCTCTTTATGAGAGGGTCACTGCATGGATGGATAAGGGAGGGGAAAAAAAACAATGGAAGTAACCTTTGGACTTGTGCAAAGCATTTGACAATGTCCTACATGACATCCTGGTGCCTAAATTGGAAAGACATGAATATTCTATGATTCTGTGATTGATGGAACACTTGGTGGATAAGGAAGACTAAAAGGTCACTCTCAAAGAGTCACCATCAGTGGCTCAATGTCCAAATGGAGACCCATGATGAGTGGAGTCTCTCAGAGATTGGTACTGGGACTGGTACTGACATGGGCAGTGGGACCCAGTGCACCCTCAGCAAGCTCTCTGATGACTCCAAACTGTGTGCTACAGTAGGCTCACTGGAGGGAAGTGATGCCACCCCGAGGGACCTTTACAGTCTGGATAGGTGGGCCCATGCCACCTTCATGACATTCAATAAGGCAACATGCAAGGTCCTGTACCTGGTTCGGGGCAATCCCTAGCACAAATGCAGGCTGAGTGACAAGCGGATTGAGAGCAGTCCTGCAGAGAATGATTTGGAGACACTGATTGATGAAGAGCTTAACATGAGCCAGCAACTGTACTGGTAGCCCAAAAAGCCAACCATATTCATTTATTTAGCATGGCTTGCATCTAAATTCCACCAATGGTATAGAAATTACTCACTATACCCTGGTTTCTGAAAGTATGAGTACTGTGAATTAACAAAAGAAGTATGTAGCCCTATTTGTAAAAGCATTTAATTCATGGTTAGTATTACTTATGTGTTCCAACAGTCAGTTTAAGCTGACCATTCCTTTACCCTGGTAGAACATGCAAAAGCTGTACAGCCTGGAGAAGAGGAGGCTCAGGGGTGACCTTATTGCTGTCTACAACTACCTGAAGGGCGGTTGTGGCCAGGAGGAGGTTGCTCTCTTCTCTCAGGTGGCCAGCACCAGAACAAGAGGACACAGCCTCAAGCTACACCAGGGGAAATTTAGGCTGGAGGTGAGGAGAAAGTTCTTCACTGAGAGAGTCATTGGACACTGGAATGGGCTGCCTGGGGAGGTGGTGGAGTCACCGTCCCTGGAGCTGTTCAAGGCAGGATTGGACGTGGCACTTGGTGCCATGGTCTAGCCTTGAGCTCTGTGGTAAAGGGTTGGACTTGATGATCTGTGAGGTCTCTTCCAACCCTGATGATACTATGATACTATGATACATATCCTGGGCTTCATCAACAGGTCAGGTGGTTAGCAGGTCAAGGGAGGAGATTCTGCCTCTTTGCTCTGCTCTTGTGAGATCTCACATGGGCATCTGGTACTGCTTCCAGCTCTGGAGACCTCAACACAAGAAGACCATGGCTCTGTTGGAGAGGTTCCAAAGGGCTACGAAGATCATCAAAGGGCTGGAGCACCTCTTCTGTGAGGAGAGGTGGAGGGAATTGGGTCTGCTCAGCCTAGAGAAGAGAATGCTCCAGGGACAGCCTCCAGTGGCCTTCCAGTACCTGAGGGGAGCCTACGTGAAAGCTGGAGAGAGACTTTTTATAAAGGCCTATGATGCCAGGACAAGAGACAATGGTTTTAAACTAGGGTAGGGTAGATTTAGGTTGGACATTAGGAAGAAATTCTTTGCAATAAGGGTACAGAGGCACTGGAGCAGGTTGCCCAGAGAAGTTGTGGAGACCTCACCCCTGGAAGTGTTTAACACCAGGCTAGATGAGGCTTTGAGCAACCTGGTTTACTGGAAGGTGTCCCTGCCCATGGCAGGGCCTTTGGAACTAGATGATCTGTAAGGTGCCTTCCAATTCAAACCATTCTGTGATTCCATGATATCTTAAGGAGATAAAGACAAGGGAGGCAGCAGCTCTACGACCACCTGCCTGAGTGTGCTCTGAGGGACATCTGCAGGTATAAGCTCTGCTAAAAGACCTGCCAAGAGAAGCAAATTACTGAGCATAGATCAGCTTCTCCTCAAGAAAGGTGAAAGGATGCAAAGACTTAGTCACTCATTTAAAGGCAGCCACATTTCCAAAGACTGACTCTCTCCTTGGTGAATGTCTAGTGGAGAGACACTGACATTAATAGGCAGAGTACAAGGACAGTAGCTTCACACTAGGACAGCAGAGAGGCAGTGGTGAGATAAGGGTTAAAGGCCTTACATTCACAATTCCAGAAGATCCACAACTCATCCTGACTCTCAACACTGGAAAGAAATCATCTTCAATTTGCTTCGGCTTCGTACTTAGATCCCTGGAAGACATTATTTGAGCAAAGGGGGAAATACATATACAAGAAGATGGCTTGAGAGTCATAAAGATGCAAATGAACAAGTGCCTCAGCTGCAGTCACTGCTGAGGAAAACATGTCCACCTCAGCATCAGCTACAAGCACCTCTAGCAAAAGATAGTGGCTGTCATCCCACAAAGCTAGCTGTACAAATGAAGCTGTTAAAATTGTTAGAACTGAAGCCAAGACCATCACTTGCTGCCTCAGTGTTGCTAGTGATGAAAATGGGCTCGAGTTTTCTCCAGATTTTGACCTCAATTCCTAGTAGGCTCAAGGTATGAAATCCAATTCGATACTTCAATAGCCTGGGCTATACTCAGGCTTTTATTATTACTGGGGGGGTGGTGAGGTGCAGGAGTGTAAAGCTTGAACATTACCAGTCCTTATGCACCTTTTACAGACACTAGTTCTTAAACACACAGAGAAAGCTGGTTTTTAACTGGACTCCCCAGTCAAGTCGTGGGGAAAGGGCATGTTTCACTCTTCTCCCTGTGTGTGCTGGTTTGAGGCTAATTGGAATATTTTAATGAGAGAAATTAGATTACTGGCTGTGAAAAGAAAATAACAGTGATGTCCATATTGCCCATTCATTCTGCTGAGACATATGAAAACAAGGCCACAAAGATAAGGTCAATCTCTGGCTGCCTGCTTGCTGTATTAACTCCTCTACCTGAACCTGCATTAACTTGAACTAATGGATCTTCTTCTAACACCTCTTGCCACCCTTTTCCAGCTCACCCTGCATGTAAGGGGGATTCTGAGATAAGAGAAGGGGTGGAAAGAATGTGGGTGGTTGGTTTGAAAGCCTTTCTGGGCCATTTCTGCTGTCCAGGGTAGGGTTTGTATCGCTGTATTACTTTTAACTTCTATATTTCTTTTTTCTTTTACATTAGAATCATAGAATCAACCAGGTTGGAAGAGACCTCCAAGATCATCCAGTCCAACCTAGCACCCAGCCCTAGCCAGTCAACCAGACCATGGCACTAAGTGCCTCATCCAGGCTTTTCTTGAACACCTCCAGGGATGGTGACTCCACCACCTCCCTGGGCAGCCCATTCCAATGCCAATCACTCTCTCTGCCAACAACTTTCTCCTAACACCCAGCCTAGACTTCTCCCAGCACAACTTGAGACTGTGTCCCCTTGTTCTGTTGCTGGTTGCCTGGGAGAAGAGACCAACCCCCACCTGGCTACAATGCCCCTTCAGGTAGTTGTAGACAGCAATGAGGTCCCCCCTGAGCCTCCTCTTCTCCAGGCTAAACACCCCCAGCTCCCTCACCCTCTCCTCATAGAGTTTGTGTTCCAGGCCCCTCACCAGCTTTGTTGCCCTTCTCTGGACACGCTCCAGCACCTCAACATCTCTCTTGAATTGAGGGGCCCAGAACTGGACACAGGACTCAAGGTGTGGCCTGACCAGTGCTGAGTACAGGGGCAGAATAACCTCCCTTGTCCTACTGGCCACACTGTTCCTGATGCAGGCCAGGATGCCATTGTCTGTAGTTGTAAATTTCTGTGTATATGTTGTATATATATTGTATATATATGCTGTGTATATATTGTATATGTATGCTTGTAAATTGTGCAAAGCTATAAATACAGCTTCATTGCTTAACTTCCAACTGGCTCAGTTTATACTGAGTGAATTCCTAGCAGAGGATCAGGATGGGGAGACAGATAACTCCCAAACCTGCACACTATGTATACACATTTTACTGTTTTCAGAGGCCTCCACAGAATTTCCCTTTCAGGTTATAGACTCTCCAGCTTCAGGCTGAAAGTAAGCAGAAACTATGTCAGGCTGCTGTTATAATAGAATATTTCTGTACTGAGACCTTTTAGTCTTTTCCTTCCCCACTCCCATCCACTCTGCTAATGCTGCTTTGCTTTTGTTTTAAACCCCAATCATTTATTCTCCTAAGAATCAACTGACATTTGAACTTAAACAAGCCTATTATTATGGGAGTGAAGCTCAGCAAAGTGGAAAAAAAAATGCATGAGCTGTTCCAGCATGTAAAACAAATAGGAACAGTACTTCCTACAGTTCAGAACCCTCAGAGTTATTTCACTGGGACAAATGAAAATAATTTCAAAACAAAGTCAAGTAAATGTAGCCCAGATTTGACCACTGAGTTAGAAGACAAAGTCATCTCTTCGTTATCCCTGAGGGGCTGATTCAGGTTGCCACAACCTGGCAACAAAGCTGATTGCTCCACCCGATGGGGACTGTTTGCTCACTGCTCATTAAGAAGCTGCCCTCCTCTCCCCAAAAACTGTCGTGTAAGGTTTTGAAGGTGAATGAATTGTCTGTGAAACGCAGACTAGCACATGTAAATTCTCTGTGGACCTTGCTTTGCTTTGCAATAGCCTGCTACTCCTCCCCTCCCATTATGCTCTTTATGAAACTGGCATTTGATACAAAACTACTCTTATTAGGGACAAGCAAAATTGTCATCAGGGTGGAAAGACATCTAAAGACATTTATTTAACTAGTCTGTGGTACAGCAGTTCAGTGTTAGGAGCAGAGAACTGATGAATGCAGAGGCATCTCCCCACCTTGGCGATTAGGAGCAGTCTCATCAGATGCCCATCAATTCCTCTCCACACAAGTTTTCTTTGCATTTCATCCTAACCTGACCCAGGACACCAAAACTCACTCCTCCTCTTTGATTCCAATCTTTAACAAACTCTTCTGGATGAAGATATATACCATGTATATCCCAAGAAAATTAAACCACTCTAATCCTGCTGTCCCTGCTCAGCTCAGCTACTGCAGCCTGTGTGCTCACAGGCAGGCAAAGCAGCCCAGACATTTGTCAGATGGACAATGCCTCCCAAAACAACATTTCTAACATTTCCCTGCAATGCAGCACGCAGAGAGGCTGCACTGTTGCACATCTCTGCTTTTGCTGTCTCTTGTTTTGCTTTGCTTTTTTCTTCAGCTTCTTAATCCACTTACCTTCAGATGCCACCTCCATTGTTCTCTATGCAATAGTTGTTACTGATGCTGAAACCCCTGTTATGTTCAAATCCTTCTGAAAAGGCTGTCAGTCCTTACTTGGCAAACCATTAGGATCAAACACTCACTTCAGGTGAGTCCCAAAATAATTTGAAGAATTAAAAGTGCCTATTTAAATACAGCCTTCTTTTAAACAAGATCTCATTTTCCCCCCCTGTCAGCAACCATCAGCCACTTATTTTCTTCTACAAAGAAAAAGCGCTTCAGACTTAGTAGGCAGGCTTATGATATTTTTCCATAACCCTTACTTTCTGGGTTTTTGGGGGGTTTGTTTGGTTGGTTGGTTTTGTAATGTTGCTGATTTATTGTTTGTTTGTTTACAAGCAAGATAGAAACAAAATTAACTTTCCCATATGGAGAACACCAACCATAGAGTGCTCGCTTCTGTGCAGCACAAATGCTGAAGCATAAACTGCTTCTCCACATCCAGCATGCAGAGCATGTATCCCAGGCTGTGCGGGTAGAAGCTTAGTGCTTCAGTCGGATGCAAGATAATAAAATGATCTTGGGCCTCATTAACTCAGCCTGGTGATACGAATATTAACACAGATTAAAATCCAAGCTCCAAAAAGAAAGCTCAGTCCTAGCCCTCGTCACAGGCAAACTGCAAGCGACAATAAATTCCTTGAATTAATGGAGTTCATCATACTCACAGTAAGACACTGTGCCAGTTTGAGCCTAGCTGGGATATTTTAGTGAGAGGAATTAGATTATAGGCTGTGAAAAGGAAGCAATGGTGATGTCTGCTTCACTCATAGGCTTGCTGAGATGTATTAAAAGCAAGAATACAAATATAGATAACACAGTTGCTGTGTGGCTCTGTCTGCCTGTGCTTCTCTCCCTAACCTGCTGTCTAACTAATCCATCTGCTTCCTAACCCCCCTGGCCTATTCTCCAAACTCACCTTGAAAGTAAGGCAAAGTCTGGGATAAGGTAGAGGGGTGAAAAGGAGGTGGAAGGGTGGCGAGAGCCTCTCCTGGGGACTCTGTTTTCTGGGAGGGCTGTTGTGTTTCTATATTACTTTTCAACTTGCATGTTTCTATCTATAGCTGTATATGTTGTAAATATCTGCTTGTATATTGTGTTAAGCTGTAAATATAAAGCTTCATTCTTTAATTTCCAGCTGCTGAGTCTAGTCTGGGTGATTTCATAAGAGTAGGGGGGCAGGTAACACCCAAACTAGCACAGACACTCTACATTAAGGTCTTCTCTGATGGTTTTGGAAGCTTTGTAGCTAAATGCAATTTCAAGAATTAAATATTTTGTTCTGCACTTCACTCATGGCTTTGATGAATACCCTGCTGCTCTGGCTGCATATACAAACAACCAAAAAAAAAGTCTAGGGAGGCAATTTTCTTTCTTTCAGGACCTACATCAGCTTGTTATGAACAAAAACAGTTATGAACATATCAGGACATAGATGGCCTTGCTGAAATTCATTTCATGGGGTATATTCAGAATTATGAAAAGATGTTTCTCATTAATTTCTCTCCTTTGGCATAATGCTTTCCTTTTACAAATAGTCAGTTCTTTTGCTCCATTCTAAATAGATTTTATATTACCTTCATTATGGTTGCATTGCTAGCACTACACCCATGATGCAAATAGGATTCTTCATCTTACTTTCCACTTTTATATTTCCATAGGGAAACAGTGTTTACAGAATCACAGAATCACAGAAACATCCAGGTTGGAAAAGACCCTCAGGATCACCAAGTCCAACCTGTAACCCTGCTCTGCAAGATTCACCTTAAACCATATCGCTACACCACCTCCAAACAACCCCAAATCACATCCAGGTTTGGTGACTCCATCACCTCCATGGGCAACTCATTCTAGTGCCTGACCACTCTCTTCAAGAAAAACTTTTTCCTAATATCTAATCCAAACCTCCCCAGTCTCAGTATGAGGCCATTCCCCCTTGTTCTGTCTCCAATTACCTGTGAGAAGAGACCAGCAGCAGCCTCTCCACAATGTCCCTTCAGGTAGCTGTAGATAGCAATGAGGTCTCTTCTCAGCCTCTTCTTCCTAAAACTAAGCATGCCCAGCTCCATCCAGTTACTCCTCATAAGATTTATTCTCCAAGCCCTTCCCCATCTTCCTTGCCTTCCTCTGGACCCACTCGAGCACCTCCACATCTCTCTTGTATTGTGGTGCCCCAAACTGAGTCAAGGTGTGGCCTCACCAAAGACAAGCACAAGGGGACAATCACCTCCTTGCTCCTGCTGGACACAGCATTTTTAATCCAAGCTGGGATGCCATTGGCCTTCTTGACCACCTGGGCACACTGCTGGCTCATATTCAGCTGCCTGTCTATTACAAGCCTCAGATCCCTTTCTGCCAGGCAGCTCTCCAGCCACACTGCCCCAAGTTTAAAGTGCACTGATTGCAGTTACATAAGAAAAAATAAGGCAGAGAGGAGAAAAGAGATTACTATTTAATTTATGCTGCAGAATGTTTAGTGTGGAAGTTCAAAAATGTGTTTAAGACCCTAACAAAGGGAGAAAGGTGTGTGAGGATCATGAGTTTCTCCAGAAGTCCATTGCAGTCTTGAACTGGCCTTTTGGAAAGCATCACTCTTTCCTTGCGGTGAAGTTTGTAACATGAAGTCATCATCAGTGATCCTCATCCCAAAGCTCTCGGTAATCTTTTAGTTTTGTTAAACCCAGTCACTAATTTATGATTTAAAAAGTACTTTCCTCAGACTCCACTGCATCACTTCATCCCCCTCACAAGATTTCTCTGCTACTCTGTTCCATTTCTCTGTCCCCTTCTTTCCTGATTGTCCTGGTTTAAGAGAGTCTGCTCTAACAAGCAAGCCCCACCCCCCAGGCTGGGAGTAAAAGTGAAAGAAACACACAAAAAGCACTGTGCGTTGAGATAAGGAGAGCTTAGTGGAATACTACAATGTAAAGTAACCTTCACTTGTCTTGCAGAAAAGCAAAAGCAGATACAGCAGCAGAAGAGAGCAAGAAGACTCCAATGCCTCCCAACACACACCCCCTCCCAAGCCCACAGACAACAAACTGGGGAAGGCCAACACACCAAAACTGAAACCAGAAGAAGTCTCCTACAACAGGAAGCATCCTATGGTCCAATCCAAACTACTAACCCCATCACCCATGGCCTCAGCCAGCCCTTTCCACTGGAAACAGGAAATGTCACAGGATGTTGCTCTGGCCAGCACTTCAGTTATGAAGCTGGCACAGTGACACCATAGAATCAACAAGCTTGGAAGAGACCTCCAAGATCATCCAGGCCAACCTAGCACCCAGCCCCATCCAGTCATCTAGACCATGGCACCAAGTGCCTCATCCAGTCTTTTCTTGAACACCTCCAGGGATGGTGACTCCACCACCTCCCTGGGCAGCCCATTCCAATGCCAATCACTCTCTCTGCCAACAACTTCCTCCTAACATCCAGCCTATACTTCCCCCAGCACAACTGCAGACTGTGTCCCCTTGTTCTATTGCTGGTTGCCTGGGAGAAGAGACCAACCCCCACCTGGCTACAACCTCCCTTCAGGTAGTTGTAGACAGCAGTGAGGTCACCCCTGAGTCTCCTCTTCTCCAGGCTAAACAACCCCAGCTCCCTCAGCCTCTCCTCATAGGGTTTGTGTTCCAGGCCCTTCACCAGCTTTGTCGCCCTTCTCTGGACACATTCCAGCACCTCAACATGGTATTGCATACTCAGCAGCAGCCTCAGCAGGCTATGCCCATGACATTACCCACCCCTTATTCTGTACCATCTGCATTATGCTGTTATAAATAGTAATTAATTTATGAATTAATATATTCATATCAGGTAAAAAATAATAAGCTATGGGAAATTATTTATTAGTATTAAATCTCACCAGAAAACTTATTTATAAGTTTTGCACACATGGTTCTTGGTATTTTTGCAGAGGAAACAGCCAATTTAAGCAATTAAGTAAACCAGAAGTGCAAACATTAACTCGAACTGTTCGAAAGAGATTCTTGCAGTCAATATTCTGGAGCCGTCAACACAAGAAGGATATGGAACTGTTGGAGTGAGTCCAGAGGAGGCCACAAAGATGCTCAGAGGGCTGGAGCAGCTCTGCTATGAGGACAGGCTAGGAGAGTTGGGGCTCTGCAGCCTGAAGAAGAGAAGTCTTTGAGGAGACCTTGGAGTAGCCTTCCAGTATCTGAAAGGTGGAGGGCAACAAGGCTGGTGGAGAGCCTGGAACACAAAGCCTATGAGGAGAGGCTGAGGGAGCTGGGGTTGTGCATCCTGGAGAAGAGGAGGCTCAGGGGGGACCTCATTGCTGTCTACAACTACCTGAAGGGAGGTTGTAGCCAGGTGGGGGTTGGCCTCTTCTCCCAGACAACCAGCAACAGAACAAGGGGACACAGTCTCAAGTTGTGCTGGGGGAAGTCTAGGCTGGATGTTAGGAGGAAGTTCTTCACAGAGAGAGTGATTGGCATTGGAATGGGCTGCCCAGGGAGGTGGTGGAGTCACCATCCCTGGAGGTGTTCAAGAAAAGCCTGGATGATGCACTTGGTGCCATGGTCTAGTTGACTGGCTAAGGCTGGGTGCTAGGTTGGCCTGGATGATCTTGGAGGTCTCTTCCAACCTGGTTGATTCTTTGATTCTATGAAGGGGGCCTTGTGAGAGTCCAAATCCTCTCTCTCATTCATCCACAAAGATAAAGATGGCATTGTCTCTCTTGTTCATCAACAAAGATAAAGATTGCATCGTCTCTCCTTAATCTTGTTACTTCTGGGACTCAGACTCGGGGCTTGGCCCAAAGCTCAGGGATGCAAATCAACAGACAACACCTTTGAAACTCCTGGACCTCAGCCTGGCTGGAATGCCCAGGAGACTTACATCTTATCTCATCTGCTCCCAAGGGAAAAGGTTTGTGTGTATTCAGGGTATGGACAGGTGCAGCCAGGGAGGGGGCAGAGGCTCTCTCCCCGGTGGTGCCAGACCCCTGCGAATGCATGAGAATACACAGGAAGATATCCTGGGGAGCTGCAGCTGGACACTGAGCAGAGAACTGTACAAAATACAGGAGAAATGTCTGCCAAAAGGTGGCACCTCCATCAGACCACCAGTGCATTCCCACTGGACCACCAGTGGCACCTCCATCGGACCACCGGTGGCACCTCTACCGGACCACCGAGGGCAGACCACCACCAGACCACCAGAGCTGCACACCACCAGAAGAACCTCTGACAAACTCCACAGAGGATCATCCCTGGGCCACGCACCCATCTCTCTCTCCCCCCTCCATCTGCAACTGAGGGTAATATGATCACGGCTTTTTTTCCTTCCCTGCTCCTTCTTCTCTTCTCCATCATTCTCTTTATCTCTCTCTCTCTCCCCTCTCTCCCTCTGTTCTGCCCAACCTTATCCTTTAATAAATAGTTTCACAGTGATATTTGGTCTCGTTTGCACCTTAATTTCACAACACGGAATCCATAAGAAGTGGTCTTGCTCCTCTGGACAGAGATACTGTTAATCCCTGCTCCTCCAGACCTTGACAGGCCTATGGGAAGGCTCGGAAGGGACTATTTACAAGATCTTGTAATAACAGGACAAGGAGTAATGGGTTTAAACTCCCAGAGGGGAGATTCAAACTAGCTGTTAGGAAAGGGTTCTTTCCAGTGAGGGTGGTGAGACACAGGTTTCCCAGGGAGGTTGTGGCTGCTCCCTCTCTGGAGGTGTTCAAGGCCAGGTTGGATGAGGCCTTGAGCAACCTGTTCTAGTGGGAAGTGTCCCTGCCTATGGTGGTGGAGGTTGGAACTGGATGATCTTTGAGGACCCATCCAACCTGAACTACTCTATGATTCTATGATACACTGCTTGCCCTCTTGGGAGACTCAAGAGACTCACTTCTGCCCAAGCAGAAGGCACAATCAATTACAGTTACAATCAATTACAGTTACAAAACCAAATCAGAACTCTAATTACAGAGAAGCTTTTTGAATCATTACTCACAAAATAGTATCTCCAGATTTCCAGGGCTTCAGACAGTTCCCAAAAACACTTTGAGGGGTTGCTGTCGGTGGTTTGGTACCCACTGAAGGCTTTTGAAGTTTCCCAGGGCTTTAGCAGAGTGCTGGGGCTTATACAGTCTCCGACCTGGTCTTGATTCCTTCCAGATCTCCAGATTCCTCATAGAGATTTGCAGGTGTGCAGGCAGACACGATGTCTTGCTGGGGGCTAATTATCACCTACAATGTGGAGGCACTTAATGCCTCTCCCTGGTAAACTGAGGCATGGCAAAGTTTCCAGGTGGACAAGCTTGAAGTACCAAAGCTTGTTGTTACACAGCAAAGCTGCTCTGGAGCATGGCAAGGCAGAGCACAATGAGGCAGGGCAGAGTGGCAGAGCACAGCAGAGCACGATGAGGCAAAGCGGAGCACAAAAGCAGAGCAGAGCAAAAAGAATGTTTTACAACTTGGCTCATATATATATTTTGCCCAAGTCTGATGGTTCATTTGTCCATGGAGGTTCACCAATCAGAAAGGCACTTTGCCAAAACTAACCATTTTAGGTGATACCAGCGCTTGCTTTACCCATATTTAGGAAAACACAGGACATGCATAAGCAAGTGCATGTACCCTGTTTACCAGTGCAGAGTAGACTTTTGTCTTCTTTCCTGCACTGCTCTCCAACAGAGGTGGAATGAGATCATGGGATCATGCCTGGACAAGCCAGGACATGTATTAGGCCTATTTTGGCCTTCCACAGCACATGTCCAGCAGCAGTTAACACCATACATTATATATCATTCACTGTCTATTCTCACCCAAAGTAGAGCCACTTTGCAGTACATAACAGACTTCATACTGCAGATGCTCTGCAGCTCCACCATGTTCCCACGCAGCCTGGGTCAGTCCATGATCAGTCCAAATGGAGGTGCTGCATTCCACCTCTGGGACATTTGATTCCAGTGACTCTTTCCACCCTTCCCAAGTGAAAACAAACTGGCTTGAATTCCAGTACCCTACTTCTGACCCATCCAGCTGTTAGGATCCCCCTGTCACACCATAGACAGGTTCCATCCCTCTGATGACATCAGATTACACTGCCTGCCTGTATCTACTAAAGCTTTACACTCTTGTGGATTCAATGTGGAAAAATAGGAACACAAAACCAGGAAAATTCTAACTATGCTTAAGGAGGCCTAGCATTAGCTTCAGCATATGTACTCACAATGCTTTGGTCCTTAAATTTCCTGTACAAAGATGCTTCCAAAACTCATGATAATGATCCTGGGGTAAAATACAACATAGTCCAGGCAGAGGGAAGGAGAGAAGAACTGAGCTGCTGCTGCTGAGCTAGTGCAAGCTGCAAACACATGGCCACCATGATTCCCAGGTTAAGGAGCAGTGAATGGGGATCTGCTCCTGGTGGAGGGTTGAGTGCAGAAAGGCTGTTCCTAAATCACCTCCCATTAAATACGTCATTGTGAAACGAAACTGGCCAATAGGCACTAGCATCATTGTTCTGGCCAAGGAATTCAAAGCTTCATGCCTCGTGTGACCATGCAGGCACGTCGACAGGCAGCACAAGACACCTGACATTTGGTGCTAAGCCCCTAGCCCTCAAGGCTTTGCTGGGACCAAACCCTCCATTGGCTCACCTGCTCAACTCCAGGGCCCGCAACAGGAGGACAGCAAGGGTTAAACCATCCTGGCAAGATTTATGCCCTACCAGGACACTCCCCATAGTCACATAAGTAAAACCACAGGGTACAACATGATGTGTATCTCCCAGATAGTCTCTTTTGAACAAGGACAAGCCTGCTCCTAATAGAATCATAGAATCCACAAGGTTGGAAGAGACCTCCAAGATCATCCAGTCCAACCGAGCACCCAGCCCTAGCCAGTCAACTAGACCATGGCACTAAGTGCCTCATCCAGGCTTTTCTTGAACACCTCCAGGGACGGTGACTCCACCACCTCCCTGGGCAGCCCATTCCAATGGGAATCACTCTCTCTGTGAAGAACTTCCTCCTATCATCCAGCCTATACTTTCCCCAGCACAACTTGAGACTGTGATAATAGCTGATATACAGGACCATACAGGGCCCTGGAAAACAAAGCATCCATGTTACAATCCAAACTACAACCCCCATCATCCTTCGCCTCTGCCAGTCCCTTCCTCCAGAAACAGGGACTGTCACAAGTTATTGCTGTGGCCCGCACTTTCATTATAAAGCTGAGCCACATAGATGATTAAGGCAATGGAACATCTCTCTTATGAGGAGAGCCTGAGGGAGCTGGGTTGCTTTAGCTTGGAGAAGAGGAGACTGAGAGGCAACCTCATCAGTGTTTATAAATATGTAAAGGGTGAGTGCCAGGAGGATGGAGCCAGATTCTGCTGGGTGATGCCTGGTGACAGGACAAGAGGCAATGGGTGGGAGCCGAGGTATAGAAAGTTTCATTTAAACATGAGGAAGATTTTTTTTCCCTGTGAGGGTGACAGAGCACTGGAACAGGCTGCCCAGAGGAGTTGTGGAGTCTGCAACTGTCATGGAAGCTATCAGAGCCCTTTAGCAGGCTTCATTTCTGCACAGGGTCATGTCTCACGTGAAGGCCAAGTCATCTCAAAATCAAAACAATATTTCCAGCTACTGTTTCAGCAGCTAAAGGGCCCCTGAGAATATTCCTCCCTCAGAGGGGTAAAAGGTAAATATTGGCTACGTTTTGAGTCAGGGACCTTGGTTCCCATAGCCCGCTGGACACCTGTTGGGGGCTGACCCCTGGGTGGTGTCCTGGAGTCCTGTACCCCTAAATTCCTCTCCTGTCTGGACTTCAGGGGAAAAGGGGAAAAGCTGCCTGGTTTCCCTCCCTCCCTCACCTGCCCTGCAGCCGTGAAGGGGGGGAGGACTGCCAAAACAATCCTTCAGTCCCATGAGAAAGTCTCTCCCTAGTCGAGATAAAAGGTAAACAATGGCCACTGTTTTGGCTAGGGGGAACGGCAGTTCTCATGCCCGCTCGACACCTGGTGTGGGCCGAGCTTGGGGTGGTCTCAGAAATTGTTTTGGTAAAAGTATGGATTGATTATAACTTTGTGCCAATCTGTAAGAATAACGTAAAATAGCCTGGACTGGAGGGTTACACCTATTTTGAACATTATAAAAATGGTGTGCCTTCCTGGATCGGGAGCTTGCTGGTACCTGCTCCTACCTGCTCGCTCGCTAGCCTGCCCGTCTGCCTTGCTCCTGCCCCGGTGACCGCTCACTCCTGATCGGCCCTGCCCAACAAGGGGCCTGCAGAGGCCTGAAACCTGCTTGGGCCCAATCCTGACGAACAAAGGGACACCGCCCAAACTTCGAATCCTGCTAATCTGAACCGCTGAATCGTGAGTAAACCAAAGAAAGGACTCCTCACCTAAAGACTGAGTAACTGCAAAGACTCAAAAGAACTCTAAGAAAATCACAGACTCTCCTTTATTTGCTATTTTCTGAAATGTTATTCTACAACTTCAAACCTAAAAGAATTCACGTGGGGAATTTAGTTTGGGAGGGGGATCTCCGTGTTTGAGCAATAAATCACTTGAACTGTACAAGTGAGCCTTCGTGTATTTTCCCCTAATCCTCCCAAACTACCTTCCGTGACAGCCAGCTCGGCACGAACTCGGCAGCGCCCAATCCTCGTAAGCCTCAGGGCCAGGGTCCAGCTCAGTCCGAACCTGCAGGAGGCTCGGACAAAGCCCTGGACTTCATAATACTCCAAAACCCTGCTGAACTGCTTATGGACAGTGAGTAACTGATAAACTCTTTCTCTAAAGACTGAGTAACCTCTCAAGACTCAAATGAACTCTCTTAAAATCACAGATTCTCTTCATTTTAGCCACTTTCTATTTTAAACTGTGACCGCGAATCAAGAACTTACATGGGATAGTTATAAATAAGTTTGGGGAAGGGGATTTTTAGTGTTGATAGTAATAAATCATTTCACAGTATCACAGTATCACAGTATCACCAAGGTTGGAAGAGACCTCACAGATCATCAAGTCCAACCCTTTACCACAGAGCTCAACGCTAGACCATGGCACCAAGTGCCACGTCCAATCCTGCCTTGAAGTGCCCCAGGGACGGCGACTCCACCACCTCCCTGGGCAGCCCATTCCAGTGTCCAATGACTCTCTCAGTGAAGAACTTTCTCCTCACCTCGAGCCTAAATTTCCTCTGGCGCAGCCTGAGGCTGTGTCCTCTCGTTCTGGCGCTGGCCACCTGAGAGAAGAGAGCAACCTCCCCCTGGCCACAACCACCCTTCAGGTAGTTGTAGACAGCAATAAGGTCACCCCTGAGCCTCCTCTTCTCCAGGCTTCTCCTTCTTTTATAAATTGGCCTCGCATGTTTTTCCCCATAAATTCCCCTAAACTCCATTTCACAACAGCAACCCACCTGGATGCATTCCTGTGAGATCTGGTATAGGTGCTGCTGCTCTGGCAGAGGGACTCTGTCACAAGGTCAGCATGGCATCCGATACCCAGCAGATTCAACTGGCTGAGCCTGTGACACTGACATAGCTGACACAGTGAGATGTCGAAGCTGTTTTTTTTCCTTCAGACTCCCCATGATAAAAATACAAACACCCTCAGCCAGGGGCATTTTATGTTACAATGCCTCTACCAGTTTTGGAGATACATCTGCATGTTTCCCCACTGACATGCAATGTTTTAAGCTGCACCATGTAATTCGTGGTAGTTTAAGATAGGTGTCTGTTCCTACATCTGTTACAGGGAAGTCTCCTATTGGGAGCTCATCCATCCCAGTAAGCATTATCCCATGAGAAGGGTAGGGTAGCCTATCATATGCTTTTCAGGGATACATTTACTTAATTGAAGAAGATTTATTTGGATGTTTGTGGTACACCGAGCACCACCACTGCTTTGTACATTGTCTTTTTCTTTATATTTAATACACAGATCATTGACTTTGCATATAATGGTTACCTCTTTGCTGCTGACAGTCCTCTGACATGCATACCTTCTTTCCAGCACTATTCTTGATGCAGTCACTGTGGGCAGAGCTATACTTCCCTGAAAACAGATCTTTCTGCATAAGAACATCCCACAATCTGCTAACTTGCTTTTGCACCTGTCAGGCAGGCATTTGGTTACCCATAAATTACATTATTCCTTCTTGCCCTACCTAGTATTCTCATTTTACTTCAGTCCTGTTTGTGAGAGTTTCTGGCTCCGAACCCTAAGAAGTCTCCTGTGCATTTCTCTAACTATTCTCTTTGCCCCTTTTTGAGTTAGAGTAGAAGTAATTCTGTTCAGTGATTTTACTTCTCTGCTTATTCTCTTCCAAGTAACTGCACTTTATGAAATTAAGAGCATATTTTTGCAGGCATTGTCTGCTTCTAGTAGCAATAATGCTTGATGTTTATAGCTAGTAACAAGGATCAGTATGCAGAACAAGGTCATCATTAAATCTTGTGTAGTACATTGAGGGTGCAGAAAGTAAAAGACTGCACCTGTGGGGAAGACTGCACAGACAGGACAGGTCACCCTACACTGACCAACAAAATACTCCATTCCATATAAGTGATATTCAGTATGAAACTGAGGGATCATGAGGGTCAAGCTCTCTTCTTTAACAGCTACTGTCTGAGGAGGACTCTGTCCACTCAGCATTTAAGGGTCAAGCTCTCTTCTTTAACAGCTACTGTCTGAGGAGGACTCTGTCCACTCAGCATTTAAGGGTCAAGCTCTCTTTAACAGCTACTGTCTGAGAAGGACTCTGTCCATTCAGGATTTAAGGGTCAGGCTCTCTTCTTTAACAACTACTGTCTGAGGAGGACTCCTCCCACAGCTGTTATGGTGGTCAAACCAGTGACTGGGCAGAAAACATTACTTGCAGCAGGAGAAGACGATTCAATATTCAACCACAGTTATTTCATATGGTTTCCCAGATGGAAGACCATAAAACAGGATGATGGTTTCCTGCAAAACAAAACAGTCTGGAGAAGGGGGAAAACATATGCAAAGATTCATATATTAAATGCTAAATCAGTTTGCCTGATGAAAATTATAAGGAAATATAGAATAACTTTCTGTACCCTTTCTAACCAAAGCGTTACACTGGAAACTGTTATCTGGACATACTGATGAGTTGTATGTGTACATGATTTTATACCTGTGCTAGTTTGAAGCTAGCTAGAATGTTTGGGTGAGAAGGATTAGATCACAGGCTGTGAAAGAGAAACAGTGGTGATGTCTACTTCACTCATAGGCTTGCTGAGAGGTATAAGAACAAGAATCCAAACATAGTTAAGAGAGTTGCCCTCTGTCTGGGCTCTAGACATTTTCTCTCTAACCTCACCTTCTGTCTCTCTGATTAATCCACTTGCTTCCTACCCTCCCTGGCCAACCCTCCATTCTTTTTCGAGGCACAAGCCAACATCTTGGGTAAGGTAGGGGAGTGGGAGAAGGTGGAAGGGCAGTTGGGAGCCCCTCCTGGGGACTCATGTTTCTGGAGAGGGTGGTGTTGTGCTTCTGTATTACCTTTTACCTTGTCTATTTCTGTCTATAACTGTATACACTGTAAATATCTGCTTGTATATTGTGCTAGCTGTAAATATAAGCTTCATTCAAATTTCCAGAGCCGTCTGAGTCTAGTCTGGGTGATTTCCAAAGTTGGGGAGGGGGGAGGAGGTGTGGAACACCCAAACCATCACAATACCACAGAATTAAACCTTCCTGCTGCCAAATTTGGAACATGGAACTCCTATATGCAGAGCTAATATAACCCATATTCTTGAACCAATGAGAAACATCCCATAAATATTCTTTTGATTTATCATGTAAGGAATTTTTGATAGGATGTGCTGGGCTAATACATTTTTTATAAAGCTGCTAATTTGGTAAAGAACAAACATGGGGTGAACAACACCAGCAAGTAGTTACGATTTCCTGTATTGTTGATACACAGCATGCCAAGATTTAGAGCTAACTTCATCAATAGCTATCATTGTCATGCCTTTATAAATTTCCCTTACTCTGTTGTTGGGGTTTTTTAATCATTATTTTCAATTTGACATCCTTGGGCCAATTAATTTTTAATTTAGGAGTGCGAAACAAAAATAGCTTCATGAGTCAGGAATTAAACAAATGAGAAATGAGCATATGCCAAAACTCAAGCCCTTGTAGCTGCTCTTTGAACGTACTGTGATTTATAGCAGCGAGGTGATGTGGTAAAGTTTAGAGTACAAAGCTTACTACATAATAAATACACTGCCTCCATGTCATTTTGCTGGCAATAACCCTCAGCAATTTTAATTAGAATCATAGAATCAACCAGGTTGGTAGAGACCTCCAAGATCATCCAGGCCAACCGAGCACCCAGCCCTAGCCAGTCAACTAGACCATGGCACTAAGTGCCTCATCCAGGCTTTTCTTGAACACCTCCAGGGATGGTGACTCCACCACCTCCCTGGGCAGCCCATTCCAATGCCAATCACTCTCTCTGGCAACAACTTCCTCCTAACATCCACACTATACCTCCCCCAGCACAACTTGAGACTGTGTCCCCTTGTTCTATTGCTGCTTGCCTGGCAGAAGAGGCCAACCCCCACCTGGCTACAATGTCCCTTCAGGTAGTTGTAGACAGCAATGAGGTCCCCCCTGAGCCTCCTCTTCTCCAGGCTAAACAACCCCAGCTCCCTCAGCCTCTCCTCATAGGATTTGTGTTCCAGTCCCTTCACCAGCTTTGTTGCCCTTCTCTGGACATGTTCCAGCACCTCAACATCTCTCTTGAGTTGAGGGGCCCAGAACTGGACACAGTACTCAAGGTGTGGCCTGACCAGTGCTGAGTACAGGGGAAGAATAACCTCCCTTGTCCTACTGGCCACACTGTTCCTGATGCAGGCCAGGATGCCATTGGCTCTCTTGGCAACCTGGGCTCACCTCCCCTTAACTGCAGAGACAGCTGTGGATGTGTATTCTTCCTATGAAAGTAGAGTTCTACAAGTTCTCTTGTCTAGGCTTAATTCTTTGCTATCAAAACTCAGTTTTGCAACATATTTACTAGAAGCAAGTAGGATGATGCAATTAAAGACCATACACACAGTGGTAAGCAGTGAGACTCCAGCAATGCAGTGAGGGAAACCGCAATCTGACACCACTACTGCCCGGAAACCACTAGAGAGCAGGCAGATCAGCAAAGACTCATTTCCACCAAAACAAAGATGCATGGAGGAGTGAAGACAGAGTGCCAAACCCAACATCTTAATCAGAAAGGAGCAACCTGACCTGGTTTCGTCCACGCCCATCACATGAGGATGCTCACTCCACCATCTTGGTAGGAGACCCGTCATCACGATGAGTTTTGATGGGAGAGGCTGCCTAGGTCACCTTGTAGACTCAAGGAAATTATTGCCTTAAGGGCTGTGCTATTCGTTGTGGGATGCAAGCGAGAAGCACCTAGGGATGTTGCAAGACAAATTGTTCAGAGGAAGGACCAGAGGCAGGGACAGTGAGGGGTCAAGATGCTTTCAGAGGAATAAGCATGGTGAGGGAGGGAAAGGTACAGAATGAGAAAGGGGACAAAAGCAACTGGTGTGTATGAACAGGTTATCAGTCAATACCATTCTCTGCCCATGCCCTGTGCCTGATCACTGTAGCCTGTCCTTTCTGCTCATTAAATTCCATTTCTATTTTCCTTGGTGAAGGGCTCCCTGCTTTGTGTGCATGGAGATCAAAGTGCTAGCAAACAGGGTTGTGTTACACAGCCAATTAGTCTGTGATGCCAGCAACTGGAGAAACTGGCCTGGTTGCTTGTATATATGGGTGTGCATACTGCTTTGTAATCACCAGCAAACATGGAGCCAGACTAGCTGTTGAGCAGGGCAAGAGTCCTGGGAGCCAGATATTGCAGCAACCGGAATTATCTTTCTGATAGCAGAAAGATCAGCGTGTCTGAGGGCTGGCTATTGGAGGGCTCTTCCCCAGTGTGATGGTTTGGGTATTCCCTGCCCCCCACACTTTAGAAATTACCCAGACTAGTCTCAGCCAGCTCTGGGAATATAAATGAAGCTATTTATTTACAGCTAGCACAATATACAAGCAGATATTTACAGTATATACAGTTATAGACAGAAATAGACAAGGTAAAAGGTAATACAGAAACACAACTCCCCTCCCAGAAACCTGAGTCCCCAGGAGAGGCTCTCAACCACCCCTGCACCTTCCCCCTGCCCCTCTCAACCTTACCCCAGTCCCAAGGAAGAATGAAGGTTCAGCCAAGAGGTTAAGAAGCAAAGGTGAGTGGAGGGTGTGTTAGAGAGATGCAGCTCAGTCAAAGCCCAGCCAGAGTGAGACAAAATGGCAAGAGTGTTATCTAATGTTTTTTGTTTCTTCTTCAGCAAGACTCTGTGGGAAAGTAGAGAACACCATTGTTTTCCTTTCACAGCCTATGATCAAGTTCTTCTCACCAAAACATTCTAGCCTGCTTCAAACTAGCACACCCAGTCTGCAGCTGAAAGGTGCAAACATCTCCCACGTTTCTCGGTGAAGGGTTAGCAGGACATCTTGCTACTGTTGCACGGTCAGGGTATCCAGACAGCAGCAACTGATAGTTCAGCAGGTAGGTCACTCTGTCTCTTGGTTGCCCTGGTGGAAGCAGTGAGACTTAGTCTGCTGTTACTACCTGAAGCCTGGTGTTCACCAAGGTCACTGGCCTCATCTGCAGTCTCCAAAAGGCATGACTTCAGCAATCAGCGATGGCTTTGGCACTCTGTCCTTAACTGCTTAGCTACTGCCACACAGAGGATTCACTTAAACTATGTTCTTCTGCCCCTCTGTCCCATTAGTCAGCTTCCAGCTTGATTTGTTTTCCCTTCACTGCTGAAGCTTTCTGGCAAAATCACTTAAATGAATTAAAGAGACACCCAGAGAGCAAAATGCCACCAAGAACCTCTGAACTGTTTGCTGCTTCTCCCTGCCGTGCTGACAGCTGAAGAGCAGATCTCCCAGCTCAGCTGTGAGGCTCAGATCCCTGCCTGCTTCCCAGCATCAGGAAAATTTGTAGCCATAGTAATAAGCAGAGTTAACCTGTCTCAGGACCAGAAATCAGGTGGTCAGATTATGACTAGGGCTAGATCTGCCCAGAGAGTTTTAAACTTGTCCTTCCTTGAAGCTCAAGCCCCTTCCATCCCCAAAACAAAGCATTTCTCTAGTGAATGTAGATAATCTTAGCAAACAAACGTGCCCCAGTATGTCTGTATTTCTAACTAAGGCATATTAGAAGGAGCATAAATCTGACCTCATAGTTCTCATTATCTTCTGTTGTCTGGTGGCAATCTTTTGGGGGGGTTTCCAGTCACTAATGGAATGAGAAAATCAGACCTATTCCCTTCCTGTACTCCAACTCGCTATGAGAAGTTGATATTCTTAGACAGAAGATGTTTGGAGTCTTGCCAAGAGGGAGAAGATTGATCTAGGTTTTCTGTCACTATTACAAGAGTGCTGTAGATTTATAAGCCTATAACATATCCTCACCTCTGTAACAGTCTGCCAGGCAGCTGGAAGGTTTCTAAATTGCATGAAAATACCAGTTTTAGGTTTTGTCACTACAGATACTTAGAGCAGCCAAATCCAGAGAACAGAGCAGAAGTCTATAGCAAAAGGATGAGCCAGATGGGAGGGCTCTACACGATGGCAGACCCCACTAAACAGTCTGACTGCACTGCAAAAGCTGAGCAAATTCCTGGAGCAGGCTTTCCTTAGACATCCACTCATATTTGCTGTGGTATATGTGAGCCCAGATGTTTCCTTCTGATGTATTTTGAAAGCACTCTTACCGCAATGGGTATAACAACACATATGGTTCAATTCTGCAGCAGCTGATGGAGAAGAGTGCAACAGTCGAGCTCCTTCACTGGGGTGAAAAGCAGCCAGTGACACTAATCACAGTATCACAGTATCACAGTATCACCAAGGTTGGAAGAGACCTCATAGAGCATCAAGTCCAACCCTTTACCACAGAGCTCAAGGCTAGACCATGGCACCAAGTGCCACGTCCAATCTTGCCTTGAACAGCTCCAGGGACGGCGACTCCACCACCTCCCCGGGCAGCCCATTCCAGTGTCCAATGACTCTCTCAGTGAAGAACTTTCTCCTCACCTCCAGCCTCTCCTCGTAGGGCTTGTGTTCAAGGCCTCTCACCAGCCTCATTGCCCTTCTCTGGACAGTGAAAGAGAAACATCAAGTGGAGAGGGTCATAAAGGTCAGTCATAGAATCATAGAATCAACCAGGTTGGAAGAGACCTCCAAGATCATCCAGGCCAACCTAGCACCCAGACCTATCCAGCCAGCTAGACCATGGCACTAAGTGCCTCAGCCAGGCTTTTCTTGAACACCTCCAGGGACAGTGCCTCCACCACCTCCCTGGGCAGCCCATTCCAATGGCAATCACTCTCTCTGTGAAGAACTTCCTCCTAATATCCAGCCTATACCTACCCTGGCACAACTTGAGACTGTGTCCCCTTGTTCTTGTGCCCTTCATTTTCCAAACCATTTCCCCCTCACCTAACCCACCTTATTCTTGGGTCATATCTTCACAGCCAACACTTTTCCCGTAATTATGGCACTGCTGGAGCACATATGCATGAGATGCTTTGGCATCTTCAAAGCAAGAGGCTGTGCTAGCACGAAGGCAGGAAACCAGGCTTTGTACCTCCTAACACTGTTTTATTTGATTGTTTGTCTGCTTTTATTTCACTGGTTTATCAGGTTGCTTGAGCCCCAAGAAAAATAACATTCTGGAGGCAGCAAGTTAACTTTTGGAAACTTACAGGGCTCTGCTTTATTTTGGGTATTTTTGAGATCCATGGTAAGCAGTGAACCATGCCCTGTAAAACCACAGAGGGAATCATCAGCAAACAACAGAGACATGTCTAGAAAAAGTGTCTAATTTGGTACAGGAGAAAGCTAACAGCTATGAGAACACCACTTGAATATACATAAGAGATGTCAGTTTGCAAAACCGCTTCCCCCTTGCAGGTAATCGAACATGCAAAACAGAGGTACCCAAAAATCACTAATCATTTCCAAAGCCTTAAGGTAGGAGGTCTTCTCTCAAGAAAGGGAGAATGTGCTGCCTCTAGATAAGTCTCGAATTTAACACAGAATGGTAGGGGTTGGAAGGAACCTCCAAAAATCAATGAGTACAACTTCCCTGACAAAGCAGGACCACCTAGGGCAGGTCACACAGGAAGACATCCAGACAGGTCTTGAAAGTCTCTAGAGAAGGAGACTCCACAACCTCTCTGGACAGCCTGTTCCAGTGGTCTGTCACCCTTACAATAGAGAAGATTTTCCTCATGTTGAAGCAGAACTTCTTGTGTCCAGTTAATATCCATTGCCCCTTATCCTACTACAGGATACCACCGAAAAGAAACTAGCGCCTGCTTGACACCCACTCTTCAGATATTTATAAACATCATTGTTTGGTAGGCCTGATAGGCCCAAAATAGGCTTACACATGTCCTGCCTTGCCTAGGCATGCTTTTCTGCTCCACCAGAGAGGCAAGCATGGGAAACAGACTCAAGAGAACCTGTAGCAACTGAGTCTGGCCTGCCCAGGGTCCTGTGGTGTAAGGTACACACACTTAGCTTGTGCCTGCCCAGTGCAAGGCCTGTGCTTTGCCCAAATTAGGGAAAAGTGAGCCTGTGGCTTTGCCTAATATGGCATGGTTTGGCTAACTGCCATCCTGATTGCCTATTCTGTGTCCAAAGAACAATTAACCTCAGCCCACATCGATAAAAGGAGATGGGCAGGTGAACAATGTGCTTTTGCTTCACTGTTTTGCTTCCCTGCTCTTTGCCCTGCTCTCTCTGCTGTGCTCAGCCCTGCTGCTATCGCACACTGCCTTATTGCTGCCTGCTAAACTCCACTGCCGTGAGTTACCAGAAGCAGACCCTGGATGCCTGCATGTGATGGGCCTGTGTGGCCAGTGTGACATTGTGCTGAGACTGCACAACATCTGCCTCTGCACCTGAAGGTCCTGCCTAGAATCCCTGGACATATACACAGATCCGCCAGAAGAAGCCAGGAGAACAAGGTCAGAGATCATCTGCATCCTTTCCCCAGAAGCTGGAAAGATTCAAGCCTCAATGTCCAACAGGACAGAGTCCCCTGAAAGCATTTGGGCACTGTCTGGACTGTGGCTAGCCCCTGCAAGGGTAATAATAATAATAATCTGTGAGTAAATGCCTAAATGCCTCTTTGTAATTCTCTACTGCCTTCTGCCACAGAGCAGAAAGAGCTGGAGCCCAGCTACTGGGCAAGCGGCATATTGACCACAAGTGGCGTTTGACTGGGGGAATATTCTCTTCCAGTTCAATTATTGTTTATGTATTTTTCTGGTTATATTAGATGTAGATTGTTATTAAATATTATTAAAATAAATTAAATATAATTAAATATTATTAGAATTAGTGGTCAGGGGTGTTGAGAGTTCTGAATAGCAAAATTAATAAACAATAGTAAGTTTGGAAAACAGCATCTTGCATCAATTAATTTCCCCTCCCCAACAATCGTAAGACATCTCTATTATACATTAAACATTGTGACCATTAATAAGGTCTCCTCTGGAGGAAAATAAGTTCTTTTTATACAAAGATGTTGGCAGTTTTACCTAGCTCTTACCAATTTATTTAGTCTTTCCTGGCAAGATACCACATGTCTTTATGGAGTTGAAGAAAGGTGGGGGGTGGCCTCTTCTCCCAGGCAACCAGCAATAGAACAAGGGGACACAGGCTCAAGTTGTGCCAGGGTAGGTATAGGCTGGATATTAGGAAGAAGTTCTTCACAGAGAGAGTGATTTCCCATTGGAATGGGCTGCCCAGGGAGGTGGTGGAGGCACCATCCCTGGGGGTCTTCAAGAAAAGCCTGGATGAGGCACTTAGTGCCATGGTCTAGTTGATTGGATAGGGCAGGGTGATAGGTTGGACTGGATGATCTTGGAGGTCTCTTCCAACCTGGTTTATTCTATGATTCTATGATTCTATCTTTCTGACAAAGTTGTCTGCTTTAAAGTACACATAAAACAGATATTTAAAAAGTCAGCCAAGCTACTGGGCTCAAAGGTACAATACATTAAAAGAAGAAAAAATCCTCACATATATGCTAATATCAACCACTATCCACCATTCACAAACCCCTCACTAAGTCCCAATCATCAGCATCTCCTGATCTATCCTAGTCTTCTCACCCAGGAAGTTTTACAGCAAAGCCTCCAGACACACAAATACAGTCCCTGAAGGCCAAGCATAAAAGCAATTTCCAAGGTCAAGATCTCTTCTGATGAAAATACCCCCTGTCTCCACTTCCTTCAGCTAAGCTGTGATATGTCAGCTTTAATGCTTCAGGCAATTGCAGTTGTCACCAAACGACTCAAGAGAAAGTTGGCCTTTAAGGTTTTGGACAACTTTTACTACTTTCTGGAGTACTTCAGCAACAATAATAAATTATCTCAAGGTCATTATGTAATGCAAAACGTGGGGTTAATCACAGTTTAACTGATGGGCTTGGTCACACACAGAAACACAGTGCATTTGGAAATAAAAGGCAAATAAGGACTTTGAAAGACTCTGATTCCTGTATTGGGTACAGGCTGACAGGAATGGGGCTGACTCAAGTCAGGGAGGACTTCACTAAGAGCTTACACTTTGAAATCTGGAAGCTAAATTGTACTTTCTGAGGGTTCAAGGAGAAGCTGAATGCAGAAGTGGTGCTTGTACTAGTTTGAAGCTAGCTAGAATGTTTTGGTGAGAAGAATTAGGTTACAGGCTGTGAAAGGGAAACAATGGTGATGTCTACTTTACTCATAGGCTTGCTGAGATGTATTAGAACAAGAATCCAAACATAGATAAGAGAGTTGCCCTCTGTCTGGGCTTTGGGATGCATCTCTCTCTAACCTAACCTGCCATCTCTGTGATTAATCCACCTGCTTCCTAACCCTCCTGGCTGATCCTCCAATCTCCCTTGGGCATAAGGCAAGATCTGGAGCGAGGGAGAGGGGTGGGAGAAAGGTGGAAGGGCAGCTGGGAACCCCTCCTGGGGACTTAGGTTTCTGGGAGGGGAGTTGTGTTTTTCTATTACCTTTTAACTTACATATTTCTGTATATAACTGTATATACTGTAAATATCTGCTTGTATGTTGTGCTAAGCTGTAAATATAAGCTTCATTCAATTTCCAGAGCCAGCTGAGTCTAGTCTGGGTGATTTACAAAGCGGGGGGATTGGGGGGGGAGAGGTAACACCTAAACCATCACAGTGCTACATAAATAAGCTTTAAACAGAATGGGAGAACACAGGCATCACATGCACAGCAGTACGGAAAACCTGAATCAATCCTGAAAGTCAGAACTTTCACATCTTAGAGGACAGCAGTAAGAGCCTTGACCTCATTCTCTTTCAGCCCTGCTCCTGGTTTTGTCACACTTTAATGCCTAAGGGTGCAGAAATCCATGTAGGAGACAAATTAACCTGTTGCATAAAGGAAAAACTGTCTTTCTCAGATAGTTCTGGAAGTGTTCCAGGTGTTCTGGGCTGCTGATCTCGATGATCTGACACATGTGGCTATCACTTACTAGGTTTGCTTTGGCCACACCTGCTGCTATTATTATGAAGTACAAGTGCCACGAATCTTGTATTTCAATTACTTCTGCTGGTTTGTCTTGTTGGGCCACCACTGACACCAACCCCAGATTGTTTCTTAGATAGGTTGTACCATGCTCCTTGCAAGAGCCACAGAGACTGTGAGTGCAAAAATCTCTCACAGGTCCATTCTCATGCCTGTGTATAAAGGAAAACTGTTTAAGGGCAGCCCTATCAGGTGTCTAAATCAGACCCTGTCCCTGCTGGCACCTGGTGAAGCTGTACAAACTAGCCAGGTATGGCTTCCATCTTCTCTATTCAGGACCTGCACAGTCTCTCTCCATCTTTTCCTTTGTGTCTCTATGTCTAACAGAGAAGTGTATTTTCTTTTTTCTTTCATTACTCTTTTTGCCTGACTGTAGGATTAGACACCAGTTTCCAGTACAAGCCCAGACTGGAATGGGACAGGTACATACTGAGTGTTTGACTAAATGAAAATGCTCACAAAAGCATCATGATTTTGAGATCTCCATCTCAGAAATGATGACTTAAAATAGCCTCGGAATAGCATCTACCACCCACCCCTTGCTGAAGACCTGGTCCCTCAGTGGGACAGAGCCAGCACCCCACTGTGGGTAGACGCTGCAGCTGCAGCATCAAGACTTCTTCACACCCTTCCCCAGCAGTCTTCGCATCACTGAGAGGGTGGTAACTCCCTCTCCACTGTAGCAACCTCCAACTTCTGCTGTTCTCCATTGTTACCATCAGTCATAGGCACAGCCTGTCCCTTCATCTGTCATTAAAGCATAGATATGGCAAAGCAAAGGCATCCAAGGACCTCATTACATTGAAACTTGCCAAAAGCAGTGGGCAGTGGACTTGATGTCCCTAATTTAGCCAGGTGGGGGGTGGCCTCTTCTCCCAGGTAACCAGCAATAGAACAAGAGGACACAGTCTCAAGTTGTGCCAGAGTAGGTATAGGCTGGATATTAGGAGGAAGTTCTTCACAGAGAGAGTGATTTCCCATTGGAATGGGCTGCCCAGGGAGGTGGTGGAGTCACCGTCCCTGGGGATCTCCAAGAAAAGCCTGGCTGAGGCACTTAGTGCCGTGGTCTAGTTGATTGGATAGGGCTGGGTGCTAGGTTGGCCTGGATGATCTTGGAGGTCTCTTCCAACCTGGTTGATGCTAGGATTCTATAATTCTATGAAGAAAAAGTAGGGTTCTACCCTCACCACTGATGTCTTCTTCCTATCGCTCCTCTGTAAGCAAGCAGTACACAGAACAACTGGTTTAGGAAAAGACCTCTGAAGGTAATCTAGCCCAATCCACCTGCTCAAGCAGGGCCATTCAGAACCAGTTCTCCAGAACCATGTCCAGATGGTTTTAGGTTATCTTTAAGGAGATGGATTCCACAACTTCCCTGCATCCTCCTGCACCTGCATTTGACCACTCTGACTATAAAGAAGATCCTTCTCATGTATAAATGGGATTTTCCATATTTCAGTTTGTGCCCATTGCCTCTCATCCTTCCACTAGCAACTAGCATCCTCCTTCCTGAGATCACATTGAGTCAAGACCTTTGTTATGCCAAGGGCATCTGCTTGAGTCGCTACAGGGGACTGTGTCCTGCAGAGTGACTCCTGTGCATAGTCCACAGCAGACTCTGTTGGTTGCCTCTGACAGCTCTGCTCCTACCATCCCCCTGCATTTTCAGTTCTCTTAATTCTCTTAATTAGAGATAAAAAGGCCAGGACACAGTTGCCTCTACATATCTGTTTTTCTCTTCCCAGGTATCCTTCTTTGTTGTCTTGCCTGGATTAATCCCACTCAGTGTCTGTCCCTACTCTGCTGCAACCTCCTCCCTATGTGCTACTGCTTGGACTTCTGCATGGTCTCTTCTCCTTTACTAGCTGCACCCTCTTATCAACCCCACCCTCATTTACCAAGCATTCAGGGCAATCAGAGCTGAAGTTACCCTTGCTCCCAGGCAAGCCAGGGCCTCACAAATCTTTAGGAAGTCCAAAAGGATTACACTGAGGAGCTCAGCCTTACCCACCTTCTGACACAGTTACGAGACAGAACTTTGTCACAGAGTTACAGTAATATTTTTGTTTATCCTTCCTACTGCCTGTCCACTAATTTTCTTACTTTTATAGCTCCTACTGTTTTTCTCAGTACAAGCATCAAATTTGCCAGCCTACAGCTCTCCCAGTCTCTCTTGAAAACTTGTTTTAAAAACTGGCATGATGCTTGCAACAGCCTTGTAACAGCAAACTGGGTTTACACAATAGGTTGCACACTGCTGCGTGCAGATCAGCTCTTGCATCTTTGCATTCCCCTTTAAGAGATCTGGTTATCTTCCAAAGAGATCTGGTTATCTTCCAGTGCTGGTGATCTGGTAATGCTCTTTTTGTTTATGCCTTCCATAATCTCTTCTGCCATCACTTAAAACTGGACAACTCAGCATGTGATTTTCTATGATGCCCTAATGAAAGATGAACTCTGCTGCCAGAATCCTTTCCCCTGAAACATCTCCTCTTTTCCAGATGGTGCGAACGGGGAGCAAACGCTCTACTCTCTCACACACACCTACTCCCTGCCTACTGAAAACGTATTTTTTTGTGCCCACACTCAGAACCAAGAAGTAGAAGTGCTGCAATTTCAGTATACGCTTTTTGTTGTACGTTTATACAATCTGCTCTCTTTCTGTTTCTCCCAACCCAAAGACTGGGGCAGCTGACCCCAGACAGTGTTGGGTACTTGTCCTGGTAGGGCATAAATCCTGCCAGGACAGTATAACCCGTGTTCTTCTCCTCCTGTTTTGTGGGTCCAGGAGTGGAGTCAGATGAGCAAACAATAAGCGTGTGGTGGAGGGGCAGCAGCCCCAAAACTGAGGCCTCTCTATGCCTCTACATGCCTGGACATGTTTTTCTGCCAGCACCCACGGTAGTGAACAGGTTGTGTAACACACACACACCCAGTTCGTGTACCCCTGGGGTCCGCCCAGGTGACCTCCTAATTGGGAGGGTCCAGGCAAACAGCTACTGCCTATTAAGGTATGGTTGGGGCTGCCAGCCTGATTGGTCACTTTAGATGGCCAAATGGCTGCCAGCCTGATTGGTCACTTTAGATGGCCGAATGAGCCACGAATCTCAGCTCAGAGTCTATAAAGAGGAGTGCAAAGGAGCACCACGTGTTCAGAGTGTTCAGAGGTTCAAGCTCAGCTCTCTGATCCACATAGCAGCACTGACCTGCTTGCATGGCCTAGACCCTCACTTGCAAACTCACTGAGGCTCAGCCCTCTTGCATTGATCTCCAGGCGCAGTTAAGCTGCCTGCGAGCCCTTTGAGAAGCAGAGCGCATGCACGCCTGCACTTCATACATATATGGGGAGCTGAGAGCCCCCTGCCTAAGCCTAGAGCTATCTCGAATTGTCCACGGAGATCAATCTCCCAGCAGTCTGGCACACATTGCATGCCCACTGCTTCAGCTTGGAGAATTAGATCAGCAGACCTTCCAGACTGTCTGCTAACCTACAAACACAGCCTGCTAGCTGTGAGAAGACCGGGCCAGAAGCTGCACGGACAAATCCTCCTCCTGCACCTGGAAACCCTGCCAGCTGACCATCCCTGGACACGCAGCATCCAGAAGCAGCAGCACCAAGACAGAGACCACTTCACACCAGGAGAGAAGGTCAAAGAAATCCTGTTTACCCCAGAGACAGGGAACACTTACCATTCACCTGCAAGCCGGGACAGATTCAGCCTCATCAAGACCCGAACACTGGGCACATGCTGTGACACAATCCCGGGAGGGTGATTATTAATACTTAAGAGCAACACATTTAAGCAAGCTTTAGTTCCTTTGTAAAATAAGTTACCTCTGTCTTAAGAGCAGACACAGTTTCAGCCCTTGCTGGGCAAATAGCATAGCTCCTAAGCAGGCATTAAGCCTAAGGGAATCTTTCTCTCTGTCTATAGTTGATAATTTGATAATTAATAATCCAATCCCTATAAATATATCCCAACTGTTTTCATAACCATGCAATAGAACTTGATTACAGAGTGGTTAGGGGTGGTACAATTTTGTAAATATTAATTTTAATAAATAATTTTATTAAAAATTAACACCACCTCAAATTAATTTCTCACCTTCCCCTAATAAGGAAGGAATAAGAGAAATCCCCCTCCGCAACAACGGGTTTGGCCCCAGCAAAGCCTTGAGGGCCAGAGGACTTAGCACCAGGTGTCTTGTGATGCCCTCAAAGTGCCTGCGTCGTCAAAGGTGGCACAAAGCTTTGGATTCATTGGCCAGTTTGATTTTCAAAATGAAGTATTTAAAGAGAGCTGATTTTAAAACCATGCCTTCCTGCATTCAGCCTTTCTGCACCAAGCCTCTCCCCATTCATGGCTCTTCCTGCCTCTCCCCATTCATGGCTTATTAACCATTAATCAGGGCAGCCACGTGTATGCAGCTCACACCCACCAGTTTAGCAGCAACTCAGCTCTCCTTCCCTCTGCCTGGGATATTTTCTATTTTACACTGGGGTCTTTATCACGAGTTTGAAAGTGTCTTTGATACAGGAGACTTAGGGACCAAAAGCGTCATGAGTATATATTAGGAGTGTGTCCAGCAGATCAAGGGAGGTTCTCCTTCCCCTCTGCTCTGCCCTGTTGAGACCTCATCTGGAATACTGTATTCAGTTTTGGGCCCCCCAGTTTAAGAGGGACAGGGATCTGCTGGAGAGGGTCCAGCAGAGGGCTACGAGGATGATTAGGGGACTGGAGGGCATGGCTTATAAGAAGAGGCTGAGGGACCTGGGGCTGCTTAGTCTGGAGAAAAGAAGACTTAGAGGGGATTGGATAAATGTTTATAAGTATCTGAAGGCTGGCCAGGAGTCAGGGGGACAGGCTCTGCTCACTTGCTTCCTGTGATAGGACAAGGAGCAATGGGTGTAAGTTGTAGCAAAAGAGGTTCTGTGTCAACACAAGGGGGAACTTCTTTACTGTAAGGGTCACAGAGCACTGGAACAGGCTCCTCAGGGAGGTCGTGGAATCATCTTCTCTGGAGACTTTCAAGGCCTGTCTAGATGTGTTTCTCTGTAATCTGTTAGATAGTATTGTCCTGCTCCAGCAGGGGTTTGGGCTTGATGATCTCCTTGGGTCCCTTCCAACCCCTAACATCCTATGATCCTATGAGTACATATGCCGGAGTGAATGCCAGGACTCCATAAGCATAGCTATATTTTTTCCTGGGTTTGCATTACTCTTTTCCATGTTATGATTGCTTAAACTGTTTAATTCTGTGCAATTACTTCCTGGTGACTGAAAATCCAAAGAATCAGAGGGAATTTTTCAGATTTTTAAAATCTTAATTAAAATTAATATACAGAATTTAATATTCCTATCTAATAACTACTATTAATTTTCAATACAGTGCTGCATTTCCAATCACCAACCAACTGGCCTGTAGGCTGGTGGTAGAGTGCACTCAAGTCCTCCATATCAAAGAATAAAACTTGGCTGATATGTATAATACTTGTGATTTCCTCTGTCATAGAGTCACAGCATCAACCAGTTTGGAAGAGACCTCCAAGATCATCCAGTCCAACCTAGCACCCAGCCCTAGCCAGTCAACTAGACCATGGCACTAAGTGCCTCATCCAGCCTTTGCTTGAACACCTCCAGGGACGGTGCCTCCACCACCTCCCTGGGCAGCCCATTCCAATGCCAATCACTCTCTCTGGCAAGAACTTCCTCCTAACATCCAGCCTATACCTACCCTGGCACAACTTGAGACTGTGTCCCCTTGTTCTGTGCTGGTTGCCTGGGAGAGGAGGCCAATCTCCACCTGGCTGCAACCTCCCTTCAGGTAGTTTTAGACAGTAATGAGGTCCATGGAAATAGCCCCACAGAGATTTCTCCAATGGAGCCAAACTGTTCCTATTCACCACTTGTTTCAACTTCAGATCCTATAATCAGGAAGAGAGGAGCAGCCCTTTACTGAGATGATCATTTCCCGTTCACAATGCTCATATGCACTATACAAGATCATGACTTGTTTAGCTCTGATTCCTGCCCTGGGGGATCACACGAATGAGATGTAAATCCATTCTTGTTCCATCAACAGAATCATAGAATCAACCAGGTTGGAAGAGACCTCCAAGATCATCCAGGCCAACCTATCGCCCAGCCCTAACCAATCAACTAGACCATGGCACTAAGTGCCTCATCCAGTCTTTTCTTGAAGACCCCCAGGGACGGTGCCTCCACCACCTCCCTGGGCAGCCCATTCCAATGCCAATCACTCTCTCTGGCAAGAACTTATTCCTAACATCCAGCCTATACCTACCCTGGCACAACTTGAGACTGTGTCCCCTTGTTCTGTTGCTCGTTCTCTGGGAGAAGAGGCCAAACCCCACCTGGCTACAATGCCCCTTCAGGTAGTTGTAGACAGTAACAAGATCACCCCTGAGCCTGCTGCCTGTTTCAGAGGACCAGCTATCACATGCCTTTACACGCTTGCATTGTGTGGGGCGGGGGGGGGTGTCTCCTTCCCTCATGTCACTGTAGCTTACGTCTCTCTGTCTCCTTAGAGGGCTGTTATAGTTTTGAAAGGGCCAAGCTCCACTCTGTTGGCTCTGACAGGAGAAAAAGGCTGCCTGCCCAAGCCTCATGCTTACAGGGAAGCTTGTGCAGACTTAAAATATGCATCATCCCACTGCTTTCCATCAAGGAGGACTGCTGTGGATTTCCACTGCTTCATTATGCAAAAAAAAAAAAAAAACACATAATCAAATATTCTGCCAACCAAACTGGCTGTGAAAATGAAATGTTACAAGTGACCCAAATAAAATTTAACTGCTGTGTTTCTCATTTGCTTGTAGCAAAGGTAGAGCCGTCACCAGCTCTGATCCCTGAGCGCAGATTACAGAAGCAGGCTTCCTGGTGTACTTTCATGTGTTTTTAAGGGAAACCAAAATTAATTTGGCATAGTGATTCAGGTGTAGATTTTAATCTGCATTTCTACAGTCAGGAAAACACTTCTTTCCACCTAAATGGGCATAGGCTTGCCATCTGGATTATCCTGGTGCGATTTCACAGTGGTTACTAAGAACATTTACTGTGGCATAGCTGATTTGAGGGAAGTGGGCTCATAGGTGATTGTGTAGCATCTTACTTCCTTACTTCATTTTCAACACTAATGATAATTGTTATATATAATACAGCAAAAGAGAATAAAGAATATTAAAAGTTGGCTTATGCAGCGTAAGCAGCAAGGCAATGAGACCCCAGAGAAGCCTGATGATAGATTTTGTTGTCAGTGAGCAAGACAGCTTCATTACCATGAAGCACTACTGAGGAAGGGGGAACCACTAATAGCACATCAGACCTACACAGCATCCATACTTTTGCCTGACCATGCACTTGGGCAACAGTATGGACACCGAAGCACGCTTCACTGTACCAGTGTCTCCAAGATCAGCTGGTGGCTAAACTCAGTACATCCATAACAAACTTCAGTGAGCACTCTTAAGTAAAGAATTTATATTACATATAGCACATTTTTGTTTTGAAAACTAAGGGGGGTGGTTACTGGTCCTAGACCTGATCCCTCACCATGCTGCTTTTGCCTTCCTAGCCTGGACAGGTGTCTAAGACCAACAAGAGACTTGGCCTGTCTTGTCTCAAACAACTTGAGGTGGAACCATTGTAAGAGAGGAATTAGAAGAGAGATAGATCAAGCCCTGGCAGAGCAGTAAGCTGCTTTTCTCTACTCCCCCATATGGTTGGAAAACATCAGTTTAAGCATGCACCAGCTGACAAGTCAAACTTTGTCATCCCCATGAACTTTCTCTCTTGGTTTCAATTCCCAGACACAGAGTGTCCAGTTTCAGTTCCCAGCTATTGCCCCCTGAACTCTCGATACCACTCAACCACTCAGATTCCAGACAGTTGCTGCCCTGAAGGCAGTCCCAGACTGCCTAAGACTACATAAGCATTAGCACTTGTGCTTACCTTTGGCAACCCACCACCTATGGAACAAGCAAGACAACTGGCAGTGAAATCTCTGTTTTCTCTCTGTGTCTTTCTTTTCTCTTGATTTCCTTCTACTCTTTTTTTTTTTTCCTGATAGACATCACCTGGTTTGTTCTAAAGTAGTTAAGGAAATTACACCTGTGCCAAAGTGCCTTTGCCTGCAATGCTTGTTGGTAGTTGTTAGGAAAAAATAAAACAAGACAAAATCCAGCTGTGCTAGTTTGAAGCAGGCTAGAATGTTTTGGTGAGAAGAACTAGATTACAGGCTGTGAAAGGAAAACAATGGTGATGTCTACTTCACTCATAGGCTTGCTGAGATGTATAGGAACAAGAAATAAAAGCATAGACAACCACTCTCACTTGGGTTGCTGGCTGAGCTGCATCTTACTCTCTAACCTCAACCTCCATTTTGGACCAATCCACTTTGCTTCCTAACCCCCTGGCCGAACCTCCACTCTTCCTAGGGACTGGGGTAAGGTTGAGAGGGGTAGGAGGAAGGTGAAGGGGCAGTTGAGAGCCCCTCCTGGGGACTCAGGTTTCTGGGAGGGGAGTTGTGTTTCTGTATTACCTTTTACCTTGTCTATTTCTGTCTATAACTGTATATACTGTAAATATCTGCTTGTATATTGTGCTAGCTGTAAATAAATAGCTTCATCCATATTTCCAGAGCCAGCTGAGTCTAGTGTGGGTGATTTCTAAAGTGTGTGGGGGGGGGGCAGGGAACACCCAAACCATCACACCAACAAATTATGTTGTATTTTGCATCAGGATCATTGTTGTGACTCTACTGCTGCTGTAGCCTCACCAAGCAGGGATAGCCCTCACCATCCAGCAAGGGGGCAGATACTTAGGGTTTGTGTTGTTCCTGAGTGCCACTCTCATGAATCTATCCCTGTTGCAGCCCTGCTGGGCAGCGATGGCCCTTTTTGTGGGATTACAAAAATTCACCTCCCTCATTGTCCATTGAGTAGGACATGAGCACAGGAGCCCATTCTCAACTTCTTGCCAACCTGCTGCAGTCAGATTCAAGTTTTTTGAAGTCTCACTTTGAGCTGGTTTCTATCAGCTGCAATCCCACCAGAAGTGCAGGATTGTAGAGAAGATCCCAACTAGTTCCTCACCAGCTGTTACCATCTGCCTCCCCTACACATTTCCTCTCATCCAGAAACGCCGGATGCTGGGCTGCAGCTTTCTCTCATCACCAGGTGTCTCAGCAAGAGGCAGGTTTCCTTCCTTTTTCTCACCTTCTCAAGTTGGGATCCAGAAGATTTTCTCTTCTTTCTAAACACAGGGAAAGAAGCGAGGAGCTCTCCTGGGAAGAAAGAAATTGCAGCCAATTCTTTTCACCCTGCACATCCAGAACTCCAACTCCACATCTAACAGCTACTAGAAATTCGCAAGTGCAGATGTAATACAGCCAAATAAAACCCAAGTACTGTTTCATCTGCCAGACAGAAACACTTTAGTACTTTCTTACAAGAGCATTGTTTCATAACCTCAATACTCAGCTCCTTTCCCCAGTCAGTTAACAGTGTTTCCAGAAACGCTCATCCATCTGCTGACTTTGAAGGACAGCTAAAACACTTACACAGCAGCAGCAATCAGGGTGCATCAACTTTTAAGCCAAAAATAGGACACTCTCCTAGCAGTAAACTTTCTTTGTCATTTAATTTTGCAGCTTTATTGATTTTCTTTTCTTTTTAAGACTGCTTGGACCCTGGAATGCATAAAAGATACTTTAGAATGGTATGCTACATTAGGCTTCAAATTATTAGCTAATGCAACTCTATACCAATTCCTGTTGTCTTTGTTTTCTCTCCCCTTGTATTAGGAAGGGACCTTAAATGACTATCCTAATTCCAGAACTAAGAAGATAGCAGTGCCAAGATGTATTCCTTTTGTCCACTCCTGCCATTCTCAAAACCACTGGATTGCCCAAATTCATGGCTAAGATTTTCAAACCCACAGTTTTCTATTGGGTTTCTTACTCACACAAGTGACTTTCCAGTCACTGCTTAGGTGCATTCAACAAAGACACCCTAAATATTCTGTAATCTTGATGAACCCACAGCTTTTTACCTGCCCTCTGGTAGCTTTTCCCAGTGGTTAAACAAGACTTTTCCCCTTTCAAAGTCTCAGAAGCCTTCAGAACCTCCACAGGAAAGCAACACCTCCACAGCCAGGCAGCAGCCAGGTAACCCAACTCTGCAGAAAAATGCAGGGTAATTACAGCTTCATTTCAGCAACAGGGACAAGCCACTAAACCCTAGACACTGGCTGTCTCCTGTGGAACAGAGGCAGCTTCACTTCACCAGAGCAAGGGAGGCCCTTTGGGGAAAGTACTGTGAAGAGATGAGCCTGGGGGAGATGTTTAAGCCACACATTAGTTTTTGTTGCAACTACACCTGCTCCCTTTCCTCTGCTGCCTGTCTCTCTCCATAGCCAGGCACGCTCAGATCACAGGATCACAGGATGTTGGGTTGGAAGGGATTCTTACATTGTTGGCTGCTCTTGCTCCTGTATGGTGCCAGGGCTTGCACTTTGCTTCTTAAGGCTCTTTTTGAAGGGAAAATTCCTTCTTGGAGAGTATAGTAATCCACATTAACCTTAAAGTTGTTTCTTTTAATGCATCTGAGGAAGATCTGAGTGCACTTCTTTCAAAATGCTTCTTGGGCAGTAGTTTTTATCCTTTTTTCTTATTCTTTAAAAATTCAGGTAACTTAAAGGTTTAGAGAAGTTGTTTCTCCTTTTTTTTCCTCAGTATTTTCTTTGTTGTGAATTAACTTGGCATTCAGTTGAGACTTGGCACTACTCTTGAGTAATAAAATTATGAATTCGCAGGACCACAGGATGTCAGGGGTTGGAAGGGACCCAAAGAGATCGAGTCCAACCCCCCCTGCCACAGCAGGGCCACACAATCTAGTTCAGGTCAGAGGCATCCAGGCAGACCTTGAAAGTCTCCAGAGAAGGAGACTCTGCAGCCTCTCTGGGGAGCCTGTTTCAGTGCTCTGTGACCCTTACAGTAGACAAGTTCCTTCTTGTGTTGAGATGGAACCTCCTGTGCTGCAGCTTATATCCATTGCTCCTTGTCCTATCACAGGGAGCAAGTGAGCAGAGCCTGTCCCCCCCAACCCCCCCACACACACCCAGTCTCAGATATCTCAGTCTTCTCCAGACTAAAAATCTCCAGGTCCCTCAGCCTCTCCTCATCAGGCAGTGCTCCAGCCCCCTAATAATCCTCATAACCTTCCATTGGACTCTCTCCAACAGATCCCTGTCCCTCTCAAACTGGGGAGCCCAAAAGTGAATGCAGCACTCAAGATGAGGTCTCACCAGGGCAGAGTAGAAGCAGATTTCATCTTGGTACCTGAATCATCCTCAGGTTCTCCTCACCTAAATAGGTGGCAGGTATCACAGTATCACCAAGGTTGGAAGAGACCTCACAGATCATCAAGTCCAACCCTTTACCACAGAGCTCAACGCTAGACCATGGCACCAAGTGCCACGTCCAATCCTGCCTTGAACAGCCCCAGGGACGGCGACTCCACCACCTCCCCGGGCAGCCTATTCCAGTGTCCAATGACTCTCTCAGTGAAGAACTTTCTCCTCACCTCGAGCCTAAATTTCCCCTGGCGCAGCCTGAGGCTGTGTCCTCTTGTTCTGGTGCTGGCCACCTGAGAGAAGAGAGCAACCTCCTCCTGGCTACAACCACCCTTTAGGTAGTTGTAGACAGCAATAAGGACAAGTGTTGGCATCCTCACCGCCAGATTTCCAAGTACCTGAGCATCACTATTCCTTCAACATGTTCTGTATTGCAGCTTTACCCTGTTCCAAATCACCCTGGTGCTGCATTCCAATGTCTGAAGAACTCCTCACACCACTCACCTATTGGGCAGGCACACCTGGCTTCTCGAGACTTGTCCCACACACCAAGCATCCTTGTCAGCAAATCGTGCTGTGTATGCAGCAAGCCATGCTTCCAGCCTTGGCCAGTTCCCTTTGTTTTCATTCAGCTGCTGCTGTTAGCACTTTTCCTCCCCCCACAACAGAAACAAGACATTGTCACCTATGATTTCGCAGGCAGTGTTAGATTTTAATTACTAAAAAACCAAGCCATGCTGAAAGCATACTTATTCACATGGCTGGGAATTGAAAGGACACTAGCTGCTTAACTAGCAAGAAAGCAATTTTATTCTTTCAGGTGTTTTTTTTTTTCCTTAGCCTAATTGCCAAGGTCTGGGTTTCTTAGTTTAGTTACTAGGTTTGTTCTGCAGTTTCAGTTTGCTTGTTCATCCCTCTGCAGGTGGAAGGTGTCGTTTGTGAACACAGCCAGGAGGAAAGGGACCTGGGGGTACTGGTAGATAGTAGGCTGAAGATGAGGCAGCAGTGTGCCCAGGTGGCCAAGAGAGCCAATGGCATCCTGGCCTGCATCAGGAACAGTGTGGCCAGCAGGACAAGGGAGGTTATTCTGCCCCTGTACTCAACACTGGTCAGACCACACCTTGAGTCCTGTGTCCAATTCTGGGCTCCTCAATTCAAGAGAGATGTTGAGGTGCTGGAACGTGTCCAGAGAAGGGCAACAAAGCTGGTGAAGGGCCTGGAACACAAACCCTATGAGGAGAGGCTGAGGGAGTGGGGTTGTATAGCCTGGAGAAGAGGAGGCTCAGGGGTGACCTCATTGCTGTCTACAACTACCTGAAGGGACATTGTAGCCAGGTGGGGGTTGGCCTCTTCTCCCAGGCAACCAGCAATAGAACAAGGGGACACAGTCTCAAGTTGTGCCAGGGTAGGTATAGGCTGGATGTTAGGAGGAAGTTGTTGCCAGAGAGAGTGATTTGCATTGGAATGGGCTGCCCAGGGAGGTGGTGGAGGCACCGTCCCTGGAGGTGTTCAAGAAAAGCCTGGATGAGGCACTTAGTGCCATGGTCTAGTTGACTGGCTAGGGCTGGGTGCTAGGTTGGCCTGGATGATCTTGGAGGTCTCTTCCAACCTGGTTGATTCTATGATTCTATGATTCCATGATCCAAATCTGTACAACCAATAGTAAGGAAGGCATCATTTTTAAATAAAGCATTTTGTAATCACTTTAAAAAATACATATATACAATGTTTGGGTTTTATTTTAAATGGAGATCAGCTATTCCCTCTGCTGAAGTAGAAATCTGATGGGAAAAATGGGATATTGCCTGAGGGAAACTGAGGAAAGAAGTTTAGTGACTCACTGAGAATTTCTGATGGGGAAAAAAACTAAAAGACAAATAAAGAAAAGTTGTGATCTGTATTCAATTCAGCCTGCCAGAGATAAGTGTTATCCTCTACATCTCCTTCCCTTCCTAATTATTTTGTCAGCTTCAGTAGTTCTCGATCTGGGGGTCACCAAAGCCACTTGTGAGTAACCTGACAACAAAAGGCTCAGTATTGCCTATTTTGATTATTGTTTCACTCTCATTCAACTCACAGCCAGTCCAGAAGGGCTTTTTAGTGTCTGTCTGATGATCTGTAAACTCACAAATCAGAGAGTGGAAGTATCTGCCCTTCAGAGACAAGTACAGTCCAAGGCTGCTGGTCCCTTGAGCGCCACCAGACACCAGTGGGAGCTATTTCCTCTTCAGTGTCTGTCCCAGATGTGCACTTACTCCTCCATTATTCCCCTTTTTCCATCACCCTTAGGTGACACTTCAGCTTCTTCTGGTGAAGCCGTCTGAAAAATATGTGCTGTGCACAGATCAAAGAGAAGCAACAATTAAAACTGGGCAAGTACATTGCTGAAGTTTAAAGGAGAAATGCTGGAAAAGACTCAGTGAGAGAAACGTAGAGATGACGAGCATGGCATTTTGCAACACCAGAGCTCCTTTTGATGTGTGATTTCACACAGTCATAGCTGGCGGAAAATGCTCAGAAGACCTTTTCAAAACTAAGGAACTTTCAGAAATACTCCAAACTTCCTTAGACACAGCTCCATCAGCTTTGATGTGGAGAGATGAGAAGGAGAAGATTGAAAAAAAAAAAATGGAATACAGGCAGGTACCTTTTCCTTTGCTTTCACTACCCACTTGTCAGATAATAGCAATGCTAAGACTGCCGCTCTTGCAAGCAGCCAGTTTTCTCTGGGCCCTGCAGATCTGGTTTAGATGACAGCCTTATGCAACAAAGCTGCTGAAGTTTGTGAAGAAGACGCTGTCAGCACTGAATTGGCAGCTTGGTGCAAGAGGCAGAGCTGGCAGTGATTTAATTTGTCTTCCTCGTACAGGCACTTCCTCACCGCAGCCATCGCCAACATCCCTGGAAGAAAGGCTGTGAGGGGGAAATGCATGTGAGAAAGAGGAAAGGTTTGCTAGTTGGCCAGTGCTTAGTGTTCCTGTTGAGACATTCAGGGTAAGAAAGAGGTCTGTTCCTTCTACTGCCTCTTCTCTTTCACTTCCTGTAGTTCACCTCTGTGATTTTCAGGTGTGAGAACCACTAGCTACCTACTAATGCCTTTAAGATAGTCAAGGTTTCATCCTGGGGACACCAACAGAACAAGGACACTGATAGTTTCACCGTGCGAGGAAGGATTAAACAAAGGGATTGTTGCACTGTGATGGTTTGGGTGTTCCCTGCCCCCCCACACTTTAGAAATACCCAACTAGACTGAGCCAGCTCTGGGAATATAAATGAAGCTATTTATTTACAGCTAGCACTATATACAAGCAGATATTTACAGTATATACAGTTATAGACAGAAATAGACAAGGTAAAAGGTAATACAGAAACACAACTCCCCTCCCAGAAACCTGAGTCCCCAGGAGGGGCTCTCAACCACCCCTGCACCTTCCCCCTGCCCCTCTCAACCTTACCCCAGTCCTAAGGAAGAATAGAGGTTCAGCCAAGAGGTTAGGAAGCAAAGGTGAGTGGAAGGTGAGGTTAGGGAGATGCATCTCAGTCAAAGCCCAGCCAGAGAGTGACAAAGATGGTGAAAGTGTTATCTAATGTTTACTTTCTTCTTCAGCAAGACTCTGAGGGGAGCAGACATCACCATTGTTTTCCTTTCACAGCCTATGATCTAGTTCCTCTCACCAAAACATTCTACCCTGCTTCAAACTAGCACATTGCACAGAAATGGTAATGATCTCCCTCACAAGAACTGGTGAAGGCCAGAGAGATGTGTCTTTTAATAAAAAATAAATTAATACCCACAAATATCTGCAACACAACTCCAAGGGCGACCTCAGAGTGGCTTTTTAATTATTGAAGAAGGAGTTCAGATGCTGCTGTATAGCGATGCTCTGGCTTTCAGGCTAAGTTTTCTGAAGTTTACTACAGACTCTGAAGATGGAGTGCATTCTAGCTTGAAAACAGAGCTGAGTGAGCATCGAGCTGCACTGGGATCAAAGTTTGTTAATATTTTAATGTTTCTAACATGGTGCAGAGTGCATGAAAAGTCTAAGCCTTGGGGACCATCCTGCTTAATTTATGTAGTGAGTCACTACCTAAACCCAAGACTTTAGTTTTGCCTTTCCGATGGCAGATTAAATTCTGGCTATTCTTGGTAGTCCAATGTTGATCACTAAAGCAAGCTCATTCCCTTCTGCATTTTTAACAAAGGAGAAAGAAAATGAATTTGATTCAGGACAATAAAAAGCGATGAGGAAGAGATGTTGGAGCTGATTGTCGCTTGCTATACTGCTTTTCAGATCAGCATTTGGCAAACAAAATAGTGGTGCTGGTACTGGAATAATTGAATGCTTGTCAGAAATGCAAGCAAAGGCCCTTCAGACATTATGTCTACTTCAAGTCATCTCTGGTCTATTTAAAATAGATGTCTGTGGAGCAAACACAATGGAGTGGGAAGCAGCACGGCAAGGCATGAATGGGTAGCAGATCACAATAGAGCTGGAATTAGCAATGCATTAGCAAGGATTCAACTGTTAGACAAGCAGTTGCAGGAAGGCTGCCTGGCAGGAGGGCGTCCAGGTGGATCAGGGAGAGACCACGTAGGGCTCTTAACCACAAAACCAAGCAACACACTGTTTTTTCAGCTCCATGGACAGAGATGTTAGGACAGCAGCCTTCCTAGTGAGAGGCTGATGTAGCATACATCTGTATGTGGGGGACATTTTTGTCAGCCTTGGCCTGCAAGCCTTAGTTCTGTGGTAAGCAGAACAAAGAAGAGTTCCAAGCTCCAGATAGCTGAAAACCATTGTTCCATCCATGACACATTTTGGGTCCCCTGCTGTCCCCAATGCCCCTTGTAATTCCATCTGGCTTAGAGCAAAATGCCAAGGACAGCTCATTTGTGGTCACTCAAGCAGTAAGAGGCTGGTGAGAAGGCATATATCTGCCCTCTTGACAACAAACTTGCTGAAACTCAGAGATGTTTTGGAAGGCATTCCCCCATCCAAACAAATCCATATGGACCACATTGCATTGTGATTGCTGCTTCTTTCCCCTTCCCAATGCACAATACTAGTTGTTAAGGGAAGATCTTCCATAGCTTTGGCATTTTAATTTGGGTCTAGTTTTCAGTCTCCCAAAGCAATGAACTATCTCATCTTGCCACAGCTGCTGGTCTGTGACTTGGAGTGACCTGAATTCAAGCAACAACCATGAGTTTGGCTTGGTCACTAGTCCCAAAGCCAGCTCATTTGTACAGCTGCTGATGACCAAGCTGTAAACTGAATTCAGCTATTTTAGGTGATTGATGTTTTCCTATATCTGATAAAGCCTCAGACCTCAGTATATGAGACAGTCTTTTAACCTGACAAATGAAGAAGTAAAACTTGTTCCACGTGTACTGCTACGATTGGCTTCTACCTCATTACAAAAGCCTGCATGCAGTGATTTAAGTTTTTACCCCAGTCTGAAAAGACAAAAGAATCTGACAATTTTGTTGCAGCTTTGCTTGTTGTGGCATGATTCCCCAAAAGGTTTCACTAAGAATGATGCATTATTCCGTTTGTGTTTTGAAAGACTACCACACTTCAGAGATGCTGCAATGTGACATTGGTTTGGTGTTTGTAAAAGACTTCACAGCATCTAGTCAGGCCAAGGGCTTTAGGAAGCAGAATGACACCGTCTGGGGACCAGCTAATCCTGTGGCAACCTAGAGAGTTCTATTGCCTGAAGCTCCTAAACACCAATCGTTGATCTGGGCTTGCAGTGGATCTCCCAAAATAGCCTGGTACTGACTATCCTACTGGAAAAGAGAATAGAACAGCCAAAACCCTGCAAGCTTCTGGCACCAACATGCCTCCACATGTCGTGAATGCCTGCTAGCAAAGCTTCATATGGCCATTATCCTATGAAAGGTCCATTTGCATATCTGTGCCACTTGGGAAGTGAATACTGTTTATGTTAGCCAACAGCTGATGACAAAAAAGGAGAACGTCTGCCTGGGACATGCTGTGCTTTACGAAGCTGAGGTGAAATGGTTGTCTGCAGACACGCTACCATGAGACGTGTCAAACCACTTTGAGGTTTGAACGTGGGAACAGCATCACAGTCAAAGCCACAGCTCTGGCCAGTTTCAGGTCCATGACTCAGAAGAGAGTTTCCACTGGGCAGCAGTACAGGGTGGGAGAAGTCTGTCAGAAAAAAAGACCTGAAAGAAGAGCCCCAAGCCCCTGCAGCCCATCTGTGGGAAGGCAGCTTGTCACCACCGCTGGATGAATCACAGAATCATAGAATCATAGAATCAACCAGGTTGGATGAGACCTCCAAGATCATCCAGGCCAACCTAGCACCCAGCCTACCCAATCAACCAGACCATGGCACTAAGTGCCTCATCCAGGCTTTTCTTGAAGACCCCCAGGGATGGTGACTCCACCACTTCCCTGGGCAGCCCATTCCAATGCAAATCACTCTCTCTGTGAAGAACTTCTTCCTAACATCCAGCCTATACCTACACCTGCACAACTTGAGACTGTGTCCCCTTGTTCTATTGCTGGTTACCTGGGAGAAGAGGCCACCCCCCACATGGCTACAACCACCCTTCAGGTAGTTGTAGACAGCAATGAGGTCCCCCCTGAGCCTCCTCTTCTCCAGACTAAACAACCCCAGCTACCTCAACCTCTCCTCATAGGGTTTGTGCTCCAGGCCCCTCACCAGCTTTGTTGCCCTTCTCTGGACACCATCCAGCACCTCAACATCCTTCTTGAATTGAGGGGCCCAGAATTGGACACAGCACTCAAGGTGTGGTCTGACCAGTGCTGAGTACAGGGGCAGAATAACCTCTCTTGTCCTGCTGGCCACACTGTTCCTGATGCAGGCCAGGATGCCATTGGCTCTCTTGGCCACCTGGGCACACTGCTGCCTCATCTTCAGCCTACTATCTATCAGTACCCCCAGGTCCCTTTCCTCCTGGCTGCTCTCCAGCCACTCAGTCCCCAGCCTGTAGTGCTGCTTGGGGTTGTTGTGGCCTAAGTGCAGAACCCTGCACTTGGCCTTGTTAAATCTCATCCCATTGGCCTCTGCCCACCCATGAAGTGGTGGTGCAGAATATGAGTCTCACATCCCAAAGCATGTCAGCCTCCATATCAATCTCCGAGCCTGCCACACCAACACTGCTGTCAATAGCTACTCCTGTCACAGGGTAAACTACACCCCAGTGACTCAGAGCACATATGGCACCTTTAGGAGAAAACAGGGATAAAAGAGCTTCTTCAGAAACATATGTTCACCTTTCTTCCACACCTACACAGCAGTACAAAGTGCAGAACAGGCTCCACGCATGCATCATCATCATCATCATCATCCCCACAGCAGAGCACAGCCTGCTCCCAGACAGGGCAGGGGGTTTGCAGCCACTGAGCTCCTAGGTAAACCTCAATACTCTGCAGCACCTTCATTTGTTGTGGTTCTGCCACACTGAAGATGTGCTCAAGCTGAAATCTGACATTTTTGCCTGATTTGGACTGGCTCTTTTCCTGTCTGCGATGCCAGTCCTCACCCTCAATCAGCCACAGTGGGAGGAGGGAATAAGGACTAAAATGGGCAGTAGTCTTCTAAACATTTGTTTCCTCTTAAAGGAATATCAAAACCAAACTTTCCTTTGTTTGCTCAAGACAAATGGAGACAAGTGGGTACTACCTTTTTATGTGAGTTCTTTGAATAGTTAGTAGGGCATCTATAAAGATGATCAGTCAACCCCCACCACCACTGTAGCAGAACAAGTCTCTGAGACTTAATAGAATAATTTCACAAGCCCTTCCTTGCTTCTGGAGATTCTTTTAGCCCCATTATAGTGAGTTGCAGAGAAAGGAGAGGTTTCAAAGTGCATTTGCTTCTTAAAAGGTCTTCCTGGATGACAAAGTCAGTCACTAGTGGTGTCCCTCAGGGATCAGTGCTGGGCCCCATCCTCTTTAACATCTTCATAGGTGATCTGGATGAGGGCATGGAGTCAGTCATCAGCAAGTTTGCAGATGACACCAAGCTGGGGGCAGATGTGGCTGGGTTGGAGGGCAGAAGGGCTCTGCAGCAGGACCTTGACTGCCTGCACAGATGGGCAGAGTCCAATGGGATGGGGTTCAATAGCTCCAAGTGCAGGGTGCTGCACTTTGGCTACAACAACCCCATGGAGAGATACAGGCTGGGGTCAGAGTGGCTGAAGAGCAGCCAAACAGAGAGGGATCTGGGGGTACTGATTGATACCCACCTGAACATGAGCCAGCAGTGTGCCCAGGTGGCCAAGAGAGCCAGTGGCATCCTGGCTTGCATCAGGAATGGTGTGGTCAGCAGGAGCAGGGAGGTCATTCTGCCCCTGTACTCTGCACTGGTTAGACCACACCTTGAGTACTGTGTTCAGTTCTGGGCCCCCCAGTTTAGAAGGGACATTGAGATGCTTGAGCGTGTCCAGAGAAGGGCGACGAGGCTGGTGAGAGGCCTTGAGCACAGCCCTACGAGGAGAGGCTGAGGGAGCTGGGATTGTTTAGCCTGGAGAAGAGGAGGCTCAGGGGTGACCTTATTGCTGTCTACAACTACCTGAAGGGTGGTTGTGACCAGGAGGAGGTTGCTCTCTTCCCTCAGGTGGCCAGCACCAGAACAAGAGGACACAGCCTCAGGCTGTGCCAGGGGAAATTTAGGCTGGAGGTGAGGAGAAAGTTCTTCACTGAGAGAGTCATTGGACACTGGAATGGGCTGCCTGGGGAGGTGGTGGAGTCGCCGTCCCTGGGGCTGTTCAAGGCAGGATTGGACGTGGCACTTGGTGCCATGGTGTAGCCTTGAGCTCTGTGGTAAAGGGTTGGACTTGATGATCTGTGAGGTCTCGTCCAACCCTGATGATACTGTGATACTGTGAAAGTGCTGCCATACACAAAACAATAAAGAAAAAATTCCCCAAACAAACACAGGAAAAGCAAACAAACAAACAAGCAAAAATTACCCCCAACCCCCACACAACAAACCCAAACCACCACCACAAAACAAAACAACAAAACCGCACCAAAAATGCAAACCCAGAAATCACTGCACTGCTCTGTAACTCATCAGGGCACAGTAATTCCCTCCTCCTATGATGTGGAAAAGGACAGGCTGATGAGGTATAGCACTTTCCTCTGGACCTAAAAAAAACCCAAATCAATAACTTGTTTGGTTTTAAATCTGTAAAATCCTCTCTGATAATTCTGTTGGCAAGATCAACTGGAAAAGGTTTCCAGCACCTGCCATGGTCTGTTGGGAGGCCTTCCACCCACTGTACAAACCCCTCTCCTGACGTGGCTGTGAAGCCTCTCAGCAAATCAAAGTCACTCACCAACCTCCTCTAGTTTTACTGAGTCAATAAAGGAAATTCTCACCATCATGACTGACTGATTCCTTGACAGAGCTGCAAAGACGCAGGAGGCTTAATATCAGCTGCTGCACAGACGTCCCAAACATATGCTGCCAGTACCTTCAGCCTTGGGTTGTGGCTGCCCTGTTATTTTAGCATTAGGTTTATACTTCAGCAGCAAGTGCTAATCACTCCACAGCGTGCAGCAATTCTGAGGCCTCTGCAAGTTGTCACTACAGACCAGAATGATAGGAGAAAAAGACAATTTAGGACTTAAATGAGGAAAGAACAAAAGCATCCGCAGACAAGAAACCACACTCCATCACAAACGCCCAAAGGATGGCATCATCTGACCTAATTGTTTCAAGTGGGAAAGTATTGACTTGTTTCAAAGCAAACCCAAAGTAATCCAAACAGACAGGCAAACAAAATCTTTGCCAATACTTGCAATAAACAGTTCAGGTAACTGGGAACTCCCAGATAAATATTAATACATGAAAAGGTGCAAAGAAAGGGCAACAAATACTTCTATATTGGTAGAAGTGTAGTGCTGGGAAAGAGGTCAATGAAAACAAGAGTAGAGCTGCCAAAAAAGGGACTCTCAAGGCAAGATTCATCAGACTGGAAATTGAAATCCAGGGTGGGGGATATCTAGATGTCTAGAAAATCAGGAATCACAAGCAGATAGTGAAAAAACCCCAATCATTTTCTTTTCATAGAATGGTTTGGGTTGGAAAGGACATAAAAGATCATCTAGTTCCAACCCCCCACCATAGGCAGGGACACCTCCCACTGGAACAGGTCACTCAAGGCCTCATCCAACCCTGGCTCCCTCCAGGGAGGGAGCAGCCACAAGCTCCCTGGGCAACCTGTGCCAGTGTCTCACCACCCTCACTGGAAAGAGCTTTTTCCTAACATCTACTTTAAATCTCCTCTCCCAGTTTAATCCCATTACTCCTCATACTGTCATTACAAGACCTTGTAAATAGTCCCTCCCCAGCCCTCCTGTAAGCTCCCTTCAGATGCTAGAAGGCCACTCCAAGGTCTCCTCGAAGCCTTCTCTTTTCCAACTCCAGCTGCTCCAGCTCTCTGAGCATCTTCGTGGCCTTCTCTGGACTCACTCCAACAGTTCCATGTATGCCTTGTGTTGGGGGCTGCAGAACTGCACACAGTACTCCAGGTGGGGTCTCAGGAGAGCAGAGCAAAGGGGCAGAATCCCCTCCCTTACCCTGCTGGCCACGCTGCTCTTGATGCAGCCCAGCACATGGTTGCTCTCTGGGCTGCACTCACACTGCTGGCTCACATTGAGCTTTTCATCAAGCCTGACCCCCAGGTCCTTTTCCTCAGGGCTGCTCTCCAAACATTCACTGCCCAGCCTGGAGCTGTGCTTGGGATTGCACCAACCCAGATGCAGGACCTTACACTTGGCCTTGTTGAATTTCATGAGGTCAACCTGGGCTCACCTCTCCAGCCTGTCCAGGTCCCTCTGGATGGATCCCTTCCCTCTGGCAAGTCGACTGTGCCACACAGCTTGGGGCCATCTGCAGACTTGCTGAGGGTGCACTCGGTTCCCATGTCCATATCACTGACAAAGATGTTGCACAGCACTGGTCCCAGCACTGACCCCTGAGGGACACCACTTGGCACTGGTCTCCTGGTGGACATTTTCTAATACAATAACAAGGAGTCAGCAAATGGTCAAAACAAACAAGAGATACATCTTCCTACGGTCACAGACCTAACCCAGGGGACTCTTTCCCAATAATCTCTTGGGAAATTATGGGTTTGCATGGATTCAAAAAGCTACTGTATAAACCTCTGGAAAGAAAAGGAACTTCATCAACAACTAGTAGGCACAAGGATGTTTCCTCTGGTTTAAGACACTCCTGAAACACAGTCACAGAAGTCTGGGAAAGTTTCATCATATGAATTACAGAAACATCCAGGTTGGAAAAGACCCTCAGGATCACCAAGTCCAACCTATAACCTTATTCTGCAAGATTCTCTCTTTATTTACAAATCACAGCTGCCTTCAGGACTGCAAGTGCTTAAACCCTTCGGCATCCACATAGTTGCACAATCTTTCAGAGCACAAAATAGAGACAGCAAAACAGAAGCAGGAAAATAAGCCTCGCTTTATACTTCAACGGGGTAAAGAAAATCAAATGTTATTTTTTTGTAAGAAATGCTTATCAAAGAAACTCTGCGTTTAAACACCTCGGAGGAGACCAAATAGCTGTCCCTGGATGTATTTGTGATGGGGTAAAGAAGGCAGGGGCTGGAGATTTGTATTTATCCTTTTTCTTGTACTGCCACCTGCTGGCCGCAGGCATGCAGAAGCCACAAGCTCATTGCTTTTCTCAGGTAGATGACCCCAAGTTAAGGCACTTAAAATAGCTTCCATCTCTTTTCCTCTGAGAGGCAAGATAAGTACTTTTAAAATATAGGGTTTGTAGGGCTGAGGGACTGCTTAGATTTACAGCAAATGTGATAGATCTCATGCGTGGTGTAGTCAGCTCTTCCTTATCTAAATATGTGACTGCTCTGGCCACCCCAGGTCACAGGGCAATGGCCAATATGGATTGCAGCTCTGCTGTGGGCTCTGGCCATGCATGTGTGCTGGATGCTGTGCTCCCTGCAGGCACACATCCTGTGCTCAGAGGGAGGCAGGAGACAGCACAGCTCCCAGCCAGAGCCAAATCATCTCTTCCTTCTGAAAGTTTCTACCACACCAGTGGTAGAAATGCAGTGTAAGGATGCTTAACTAGCACAAAGGAGGATTGTTTTGTTCCCATGGACAGTGTTGCCACATGACCAGAGTGATGTCAAAGTCCAGATCTCATGATGCTGGAGTAGGCTGTGCAGTGGGTAGCAGAAAGTCCCCAGCTCTGCAGACACACAGGCTAAAATCTGCAGCTCTCAGTCTCACGATTCCATCATGACTACACACACTCAAATGCTTGTGAGACAATAGTGTAGGAAAAGGGCAGGATAACAGTAGTTCAAAGAAGAAAGCATTATCAACTTGAATTTCATGAGAAGGAAACTGTAAAATAGACTTTAGACTGATCTATATTAATGAGACCATGTGTAGTAGTCCACTTTTGGGTTCCCCAATGGAGGAAAGATCTCTAACCAGAACAGATGCAGCAGAGGGCCAGCGAGATGGTGAGGCAGATGGAGCAGTTGCTCTGTGAGGAGAAGGACAAAGCTGGTTCAGCCTGGGATAGAGAGGGCTTTAGGGACACCTATGCTGGGTTAGGAACTGGCTGGAGGGCCGGACCCAGAGAGTGGTGGTGAATGGTGCCACATCCAGCTGGCGGCTGTCACTAGTGGTGTCCCTCAGGGATCTGTGCTGGGCCCCATCCTCTTTAACATCTTCATAGATGATCTGGATGAGGGCATGGAGTCAGTCATCAGCAAGTTTGCAGATGACACCAAGCTGGGGGCACATGTGGCTGGGTTGGAGGGCAGAAGGGCTCTGCAGCAGGACCTTGACCGCCTGAACAGATGGGCAGAGTCCAATGGGATGGGGTTCAATAGCTCCAAGTGCAGGGTGCTGCACTTTGGCCACAGCAGCCCCATGCAGAGATGCAGGCTGGGGTCAGAGTGGCTGGAGAGCAGCCAGACAGAGAGGGATCTGGGGGTGCTGATTGATACCCGCCTGAACATGAGCCAGCAGTGTGCCCAGGTGGCCAAGAGAGCCAGTGGCATCCTGGCCTGCCTCAGGAATGGTGTGGTCAGCAGGAGCAGGGAGGTCATTCTGCCCCTGTACTCTGCACTGGTTAGACCACACCTTGAGTACTGTGTTCAGTTCTGGGCCCCCCAGTTTAGGAGGGACATTGAGATGCTTGAGCATGTCCAGAGAAGGGCGACGAGGCTGGTGAGAGGCCTTGAGCACAGCCCTATGAGGAGAGGCTGAGGGAGCTGGGATTGTTTAGCCTGGAGAAAAGGAGGCTCAGGGGAGACCTTATTGCTGTCTACAGCTACCTGAAGGGTGGTTGTGGCCAGGAGGAGGTTGCTCTCTTCTCTCAGGTGGCCAGCACCAGAACAAGAGGACACAGCCTCAGGCTGCACCAGGGGAAATTTAGGCTGGAGGTGAGGAGAAAGTTCTTCACTGAGAGAGTCATTGGACACTGGAATGGGCTGCCCGGGGAGGTGGTGGAGTCGCCGTCCCTGGAGCTGTTCAAGGCAGGATTGGACGTGGCACTTGGTGCCATGGTCTAGCCTTGAGCTCTGTGGTAAAGGGTTGGACTTGATGATCTGTGAGGTCTCTTCCAACCCTGATGATACTGTGACATTGTGATACCTAATAGCAGCATTCTGATACCTGGGAGGAGGACATGAAAAAGGCAGATCCCAGCTCTTCATGGTGGTGATTTGTAGGAAGATGGGAAAGAAGGCATAAGCTGAAACAAGAGAGGTTCAGGAATTATGTAGGAATGATTTTTCACCATGAAGACAGCCAGCAGTGAAATGGGTTTATCAGACAGGCTGTGCAGTCTCCACCCCTCAAGATTTTCAGAATCAGTCTGCATGAAGCTCTGAGCAGCCTGATCTGGATATCATAGCTGAACCTGCCTGGAGCAGAAGTTTAGACTACAGAATTCCCTAGGCTCCCTTCTAATTTTAATAATCCCACAATCCTACTGTTCTGTGAACCATGATTTGTTTTATTTCAGTTAACAAAACATCCAAGCTAACAACTTTCTGCAGCACTAACCTGTTGAAATGCACTCTCGAGAGCTGTATGGGAATTACAGAATTCCACATTCCAGACACTGAATCACAGAATCAGTAAGACTGGAAAAGACTTTTAAGATCATTGAATCCCACTGTAACCCAGCTTCCATGACCATTAAACCATGTCCTGAAGCACCACATCTACACACTTCTTGAACACCTCCAGGATGGCAATTCCACCACCACCCTGGGCAGCCTGTTCCAACACCTCACCACACTAAGCAGAGAATCATAGAATCATAGAATCAACCAGGTTGGAGGAGACCTCCAAGATCATCCAGGCCAACCTAGCACCCAGCCCTAGCCAGTCAACTAGACCATGGCACTAAGTGCCTCATCCAGTCTTTTCTTGAACACCTCCAGGGACAGTGACTGCACCACCTCCCTGGGCAGCCCATTCCAATGCCAATCACTCTCTCTGTGAAGAACTTCTTCCTAACATCCAGCCTATACCTACCCTGGCACAACTTGAAACTGTGTCCTCTTGTTCTATTGCTGGTTGCCTGGGAGAAGAGGCCACCCCCCATCTGGCTACAGCCTCCCTTCAGGTAGTTGTAGACAGCAATAAGATCACCCCTGAGCCTCCTCTTCTCCAGGCTAAGCAGCCCCAGCTCCTTCAGCCTCTCCTCATAGGGTTTGTGCTCCAGGCCCCTCACCAGCTTTGTTGCCCTTCTCTGGACATGTTCCAGCACTTTAACATCTCTCTTGAATTGAGGGGCCCAGAGAACTGGACACAGGACTCCAGGTGTGGCCTGACCAGTGCTGAGTACAGGGGAAGAATAACCTCCCTTGTCCTACTGGCCACACTGTTCCTGATGCAGGCCAGGATGCCATTGGCTCTCTTGGCCACCTGGGCACACTGCTGCCTCATCTTCAGCTTACTATCTATCAGTACCCCCAGGTCCCTTTCCTCCTGGCTGCTCTCCAGCCACTCAGTCTCCAGCCTGTAGTGCTGCTTGGGGTTGTTGTGGCCAAAGTGCAGAACCCTGCACTTGGCCTTGTTAAATCTCGTCCTATTGGCCTCTGCCCACCCATCCAGCCTGTGCAGGTCCCTCTGCAGGGCTCTCCTACCTTCCAACAGATCACCACCTGCTCCTAGCTTAGTGTCATCTGCTGAAGTTCTTCCCAATATCCAATCTAAACCTCCTCTGGCACAACTTCAATCCATTTGCTCTTGCCCTATCTCTAGTTACTTGGGAGAAGAGACCAACACCAGGTCAATGCAACCTTCTTTCAGGTAGTTGTAGGAAGCAATAAGATCTTCCCTTAACTTTCACTTTTCCAGACTAAACAACCCCAGCTCCCTCAGCTGCTCCTTGTATGACATGCCCTCCAACCTCTTCACCAGACTTGTTGCTCTTTTTTGAACTCACTCCAGGACCTCGGTGTCTTTCCTATACTGTGGTGCCCAGAATTGAGCCCAGTAGTCAAGCTGTGGCCTCACCAGGGCCAAGAACAGAGGCACAATCACTGAGACATGGTAATATTTTTAACATGACAAAACAATTTTCTGACAGATAGGAAAAGCTGAAGCTATCCTTTTCCTAGTAGTAACTAACCAAAATCAGCATTTACACCTTTTTATTTGCTTTACCAGACTAATTATAGGGGCAGTCTACCAGCCTGAATCAACGCTTGCCATAGAATCATAGAATCAACCAGGTTGAAAGAGACCTCCAAGATCATCCAGGCCAACCTAGCACCCAGCCCTAGCCAGTCAACTAGACCATGGCACTAAGTGCCTCAGCCAGGCTTTTCTTGAACACCTCCAGGGACGGTGACTCCACCACCTCCCTGGGCAGCCCATTCCAATGCCAATCACTCTCTCTGGGAAGAACTTCTTCCTAATATCCAGCCTATACCTACCCTGGCACAACTTGAGACTGTGTCCCCTTGTTCTGTTGCTGGTTACCTGGGAGAAGAGGCCAACCCCCACCTGGCTACAACCTCCCTTTAGGTAGTTGTAGACAGCAATGAGGTCACCCCTGAGCCTCCTCTTCTCCAGGCTAAACAACCCCAGCTCCTTCAGCCTCTCCTCATAGGATTTGTGCTCCAGGCCTCTCACCAGCTTTGTTGCCCTTCTCTGGACATGTTCCAGCACCTCGACATCCTTCTTGAATTGAGGGGCCCAGAACTCGACCTCAACAAGTCCCAGTGGGGTTAGTGAACCAGAACTGCTGCTGAAGGTACAGCAATATCTGTGGTACAGAGAGACCATATGCAGGTACAGAAAAAGGCAGCAGTTTGATCAAAGCTCCTGTGGAAGGTTCCTGCATTGCATCTTTAGGGCATGTGGAGGTCAGACAGACCCATCCTGAAGACCTACATGAAGCAACTTACAGGCATTTCCCTGCACTATACCTTTTCCAACCTCCCTGGCTGAACCTCTTCTACAGAGAAAGAGGAATGTGTGGTGCAGCTCAGTGCTCTCTGCACGGGTGGTGAAGAATTGTAACATCCAAAGAGCCTGTAGGTGACAGCCTCATATAGGAACTTAAACATCAGAAAGATGCCATGCTCTCAAAAGCATGCCTGTGGAACACAGATAACCTCTCAGAGAGGTGCATCTCTCTGTGAAAACTCCTAGGGTGGAGATTCTCCAAGATCATGAAACAGGATTGTTTCATCTTGAAAAGCACTAAGAGCAGCACTAGGAGTCTCCCTTGGGGAGACTGCAGTCAGTTCATGTTTGTGGAAGGGAAAAAAATTCCCTCTAGTGGCAGGTAGACAACTTAAGCTGTAGCAAAGGGGGGAAGGTGTGCTGCTCACACATACACCAGTAATTTACTGTCATGGAAAAACGAGGTAATGAAAGTGGGCAGCTTGTGTAAATACTGAAAGCCCAAAGCTCAGTGAAGAAAGAATTAGCAGAGAGAGAAGGCAGAAGAGAAAATACCAAGAGGCTGTTATATTCAGTACACAAACTCTCTTAAGATCATGTATTAAAGAGCAATGGATTATCTTACAAGAACAATAGGAAGAGAGGGTAGGATGCTGAGAAAATAAGGATTGATCATAAGAGGATTTAAGGGCCTGCAAGAATGCAGAAGGGACTAAGAAGGCAAAATGCCTTCTTTGAAGAGTGAGTAAAGAGAGAAAAGGCTTAGCAAAACCCCACAAGACCAGGCATCCTTGTCTGCATAACATCTTGATTCAAGGCAAAAATCGCTCTTCTGCAGTAAAATTTGGGTTGCTGCATCCTTGTTACTGCAGTTGGGATCTGCTGGTGTGACACTATTGTAACATGGCAATCACCTAGTGCATAACACCTCCTCTCCTCTTGTCTGTACAGCAGCAACATTGGCTCCATCACACAAATGCCAATTACATGGAGCAGCTCTCTTAGAAGACTTCAAGTACAGGGCACAGCTGGCTGGCACAGCTACCCCAGGGTACTGGAACTAGCTCCTTTATTACTGTACAGAATGGGGCTTTGTCACACAGGCTTCCCTCCAGGAAGTACAAGAGATCATCTTTAGTTTTATTACTGCATGACAGCATAGACGAGTTACCTTAGAAAATAAGATGATGGTGCTAGCAAAGTTGGGAAATGCCACTGAACACAAACAAGCCAAATACAGTCCTCCAGAGCTGGTCACACAAAGTAAGAGCAGGAGCTGCACCTCTCTGAGTACCAGATACTGGCAAAGGGAGCCTGTAGCCTTCCAGGCTGTCTACCAGAAAAGGCAGAAGCCAGACAGGGGAATCTGGTGGTTGGCACATGAACAAAAGCAGAGCCTGACTGGGGAAGAGGAGTGTCTGAAGGAAGGTCCCAGCACTGTCAAGAACATGCCACACACAGGGCAAAAGTGGGGATGGTCAAAGGGTTGGGAAGTTCATGGGACAAGCATGCTGCCCTACACCTCAAACCTACCACTGCAGATCCTGATAAAAGAGCAGTAGTAGACCATGGCTAAACTGTGCTCAACAACTCCCATCTCCAGCAGCTTCCTAAGGCACTAAAGGCAAATTTGGATTTTTGTACTGTCAGAGATTTTGCCTCATTCTTTGTACATCTCCAGATGCTCCTTAAAACAGAGCAGGCAGTATTTCTGCTGCCCATTTTGGTTATTTTAACTTTCCTTATTTGCAACAGCCACTTCTTTAAAGTGAGATTTGAGACTAAATGAGGACACAGCTGTTTCCTCCTTCTCCCCTATCTCCACAATAGCTGCAACTGGCAGCGAGCCTCAGAGCATTCTCATTTCTTCCCATTAAATATTTGGGAAAACAGAGATTACTCAGAGTTGCCAAAGTGATGTTTTCAATAGCTTAGAGCTCAATAATTGACTTCCTTGAAATTTTCACCAGCTTCTCATTACATCTGAAGCCCCAGCCCACGAGACAGATGACAGCAGAGAACTATACTTCTGTTTTTCAAGGCTTAGCATGATGTGGAACCTGTTCCTTCTTTCCCACTTCATAACTGAAGAAAGCAATGGGTTGCTGCTGGTAGCAGTGTTCGGAGAGCCCAGACAAGGGCTGAATGTCAGCATCTCTCATCTTCCAGGCTTACATAACCAGGTCCTTTTGTCCTCTGGATAACAGCAGACTCCACAGCACTTTCACCACTAAAATCAGTGTCAGTACACTTTTTGGTCCAACACAGACTTGAAGATGACTACACCCTGGACTATGAGATTTGGATAATCTCAATAACCATTTGATTTTGGTCCTACTCTCTGGTTATAAACAACAAGACCCATACCATTTTTTGCTTGCTTTGGCATATATGCTTCTACTGTATGACAAGACAATCCTACCACTTTATGCAGGGCAAGCCTCAGTCAGGTCACTTGGGCCACAAGTCCATGTAACATTACAGGCTTGGGGAAGACTGGTTGGAGAGTTGCTCATCAGAGAAGCACCTGGGAGTGTGTCCTGGTTTAAGCTTCCCAGAGACCTAAAGCCTAACAGAAGAATGATATATGTGGGATACCTCCTTCTCTCCCCGCTTTGGAAAGAAAAGAATTAGGTATAGAGAGTGAAAAGGGGCAAAACACCTGTGCTAGTTCGAGGCTAACTAGGATATTTTAGTGAGAGAAATTATGGGCTGTGAAAAGGAAACAATGGTGATGTCTACTTCACTCATAGGCTTGCTGACACGTATAAAAACAACACAACCATAGATAATGCAGTTGCTGTGTGGCTCTGGCTGCCTGTACTTTTCTCCCTAACCTGCTGTTGGTGTAACTAATCCTTGTGCCTTCTAACCCCCCTGGCCAATCCTCCAAAATCACCTTGAACATAAGGCAAAGTCTGGGATAAGGTAGAGGGGCGTAAAGGAGGTGGGATCATGGTTGGGAGCCCTTCCTGGGGACTCTGGTTTCTGGTAGGGCTGTTGTGTTTCTGCGTTACTTTTAACTTGTATATTTCTGTCTACAGCTGTATATATTGTAAATACCTGCTTGTATATAGTGCTAAGCTGTGAATAGAAAGCTTCATGCTTAATTTCCAGCTCAGCTGAGTCTAGTCTGGGTGATTTCATAACAGTGGGAGGGCAGGTAACACCCAAACCATCACACAGTACCACAGCATCACAATATCATCAGGGCTGGAAGAGACCTCACAGATCATCAAGTCCAACCCTTTACCACAGAGCTCAAGGCTAGACCATGGCACCAAGTGCCACCTCCAATCCTGCCTTGAACAGCTCCAGGGACGGCGACTCCACCACCTCCCCGGGCAGCCCATTCCAGTGCCCAATGACTCTCTCAGTGAAGAACTTTCTCCTCACCTCCAGCCTAAATTTCCCCTGGTGCAGCCTGAGGCTGTGTCCTCTTGTTCTGGTGCTGGCCTCCTGAGAGAAGAGAGCAACCTCCTTCTGGCCACAACCACCCCTCAGGTAGTTGTAGACAGCAATAAGGTCACCCCTGAGCCTCCTCTTCTCCAGGCTAAACAATCCCAGCTCCCTCAGCCTCTCCTCGTAGGGCTGTGCTCAAGGTCTCTCACCAGCCTCGTCACCCTTCTCTGGACACACTCAAGCATCACAACACCCAAAGAACAGTGTTGTTCTGATTTGGAAGTTAAAAGGAAAACTTCAACAATAAAATGAAAGATATTTAAGGTAAGGGGAGCTACAAAAAAGTATAGGGAAAGGAAACAAAATACATGCAAAACCAGACTGATGGCAATGGATTTGAGGTAGATTCGGGAGGTGGTTGGCTGGCCACGTGGCAAGGCAGGAGCAGCTGGACCAGGGTGGTGCTGCCAGACAAAGCAAGGCAGCTGGAGCAGGCTGTTCCTCTGCTTTAACAGGGTTCCAAACAGCAAGTGGCAGTGGGTGGACCTTTGACCTGCGATCAGGTTCAACACCACTCCCAGGAGGAGTCAGGAGGACCACCCCAGGAGGGGCTAACCCTTAACAGGGTGCTGGTTGACAGCCAGCTGAACGTGAGCCAGCAGCATGCTCAGGTGGCCACAAAGGCCGATGGCATCCTGGCTTGTATCAGAAAGAGCGCGGCCAGCAGATCAAGGCATGCAATTGTCCCACTCTACTAGGCACTGATGAGGCCTTGAGCCCAAGTCCTGTGAGGAACAGCTGAGGAAACTGGGGTTGTTAGCCCTCAGAAGAGGAGGCTGAGGGGAGCCCTCATGGCCCTCTACAAGTACCTCAACGGAGGCTGCAGCAAGATGGGGATCAGTCTCTTCTCACATGCATCAAGTGACAGGACAAGAGGAAAGCAGCTCAAGTGGTGGCAAGGGAGGTTCACACTGGATTATGAGGAAAAATTTCTTCACAGAACAGGTTACCAGGCATTGAAATGGGCTGCCCAGGGGGGTGGTAGAGTCACTGTCCCTGGAGGTATTTAAAAGGGGCTTGGATGTGGTGCTTAGGCACGTGGTTTAGTAACTTAGCAGTAGTAGTGGGACTGTGAGCTCTAGGCAAGTGGTTGGGCTAGATCATCTCAAAGGTCTCTTCCAAACTCAACAGTTGTATGATTCTGTGATTCTAAGCCTGATGACATAAAAGTTTATTCCTATCTTTGGCCTTAAAGTCTACTCAGAATTAGCATAGAGCAAATAAAATACTTTAGCTTGTGTGGATCCAAAATGTCATTGGCACAGCATTATCTCAAATATATCTGTCACCTGCTGATAACTCAATACCATTCTGTCATCCTGCCAGCTTCAAAATGAAAGTGCTGGCTGGAGCAAAATATCATGGAGCTTGAAGTTCAGATTGTAACATGAGAGGCTTCCTGTTCTGGTTGCTGCTTCCAGATTCCAGGTTTGGGATGCTGATCTTCTCTGCTGGCTGCTGCGTACCTGGGGGCTGCTGTGTGCTTGGCTGGGTGTGTGGTGGTTTGGCTTCTATCCCGCCCCCCCCCCCCCCCCCCCCTACTTTTAGAAATGCCCCAGCTAACTCAGACGGGCTCTGGAAATATAAATGAAGCTATTTATTTACAGCTAGCACAATATACAAGCAGCTATTTACAATATATACAGAAATATACAAGTTAAAAGCAATACAGAAACACAACTCCCCTCCCACAAACCTGAGTCCCCAGGAGGGGCTCTCAACCACCCCAACACCTCCCCCCTGCCCCTCTCAACCTTACCCCAATCCTGAGAAAGAATAGAGGTGTAGCCAAGAGGTTAAGGAGCAAGGTTAGTGGCAGTGAGGTTAGAGAGATGCAGCTTCATCCAAGCCCAGCCCGAAAAGTGAAGACAAAACAGAGAATGTTATCTAATGTTTACTTCTTGTTCCCATACTTCTCAGTGAGACTGTGAGGGAAGTTGACATCACAATTGTTTTCCTTTTCACAGCTAAATTATCTACTTTCTCTCACCAAAACATTCTAGCCTGCTTCAAACTAGCACAGGGTAGAACCGTTTTAATGCTGGCTTCTGCTGCTGCTTGGTAAGGTAACTGTATAGCATCTGATCTCAGGAAATTCTTTACCTCAACCCAGAAGCCTTTTTCACCCCTTTTGTGTTACTTTCTCTCCTGTCTGGGGAGGGAGAGGGGTATTTGTGAGAGCAGGCTGTGCTAACCCAGGACATCCCAACAGGTGGCTCAAAAATCATCTGTCTTAACCAAGACAGTCTATTTTGGCAGGACACAAAAGGGGTGAGATAACAAGAAGTGAGATAAGGAGAGGATGCAGTTAAGGCTTGAGGCTTGTTGAGAGAGTTTTATGTATTTTTTTTACCATGGTATATTTGCTGTTGATGCATTTGCTCTGTGTGGGTGGCAGGGACTGATGTGCACATGTTATCTATGCACTCTCCTTTATCTATGCACTCTCCATGGTGTTGTTTGTTGCCTCAGGGGGGTGGCTTAGAGCTGTGCAGTTGCTGTGCTGGTTACTGGCATGTTATTACACAGTTATTCCACTGCCCATTTGGTTTAGGTGCAATCTCACACAAATGATGGGCTGGGAATGTCTACAGCAATATAGGTCTCTCTCAACAATACCACCTGGAGATCTGCCTTGAGGATGGGTAATTATGAGTGGCGGGGTGTGTGGGATATGGGCAAGTGCCCAGGCTGGTACTCACCTCCAGTGTTTTGGAATTTCACCCCTGAACAAGTGCAAAATACAAACAGCCTGGTGAAATGCCTGAAAAAAGTCTGTTGTCAGCCTGGAGGTTCCCGAGATGGAAATCACTGCGATGTGTTGGGGTCTGGCCCATGCCTACTCAGCCCTTCTCATGACTGTTCAGAGCACTCAGGGGCAACAGAAGGTCTCTGGACCTACAGACACAGCAAGCATCATAGCTACTCAGATGGCAATAGCAGGCATGGCAGCTGCACCAAGGAACCAGCCAGTGCCAGTATCAGCTGCCCCTGTACAGAAGAACAAATAGACAAGGAAAGCAGCTCCTCTGGCAAAGGATAGGGATGAACCAAGGTCATCATGGAAACAAGAGGAAGAGCCAGGGGTGGTCACTCAGTCTTTAGCTCTGCTTTGGAAGATGGCCAAGGACAAATGCTGGATGAAATGACTACCAGGCTCCAGAAAGTCTCTCTTCCTCTGGCCCAGAAGGTCGAGAAAATCCAGGAGAATATGTTCTATTCCTCACCTGGTCCCACATTCAGCCATGAGGAGCAGGCACTTCTCTCATTCAAGAGGGAGAATCTTGGAGGTCTGCAACACAGCCTACCCTGTAATTGATGTGACCATGGGGAGGACATGACAAAGTGGGATGGAAAAGCCACTCCAGTCCTGGCTGCACAAGTACATGGATTACAGGGAAATTCTCCTATGAGGAATGCTGCCCCAGGTTCCTGTGGAAAATGGCCCCAAAAGAGCAGACAAGCTGATGCTGTCTCTGATCCTCCTAAAGGGACTCCCAAAGCATCTTCACAAAGTGCAAGTGATTCAGATCAGAATTAGAGGGGCTCTGCTTCCAACCAGGAGGAGTGGGACAGCTGGGTATGTTGGACTGTGTGGATCCAATGGCATGTGGAATCAGGAAGAGTATAAATCTTTAGTAGATACAGGCACACGGTGGGCTCTGATGCCATCAGACTATGAGGACTGGAACTCACCTGTATTTCTAGTGTGACAGGGGATCTCAAAAGCTTTAAACAAACAACAAATCATTTAAACCTTCTGTCTTCCCTAATTTGCAAGCTTAAAGAAGTCTTTAAATGTCTCTGCTCTGTGGTAAGTGCACTTTTTCTTGTCCATGTAAATATGCCATAATTGAGATTTCATCCTGCAGAATATTCCCCTTCATAATGGTGCATTTCCCAGGTGGTCTTGAATGGGACACCCTGGAGAGTCTCATGGCACCTCCTTATTTACATTGCCTTTGAATCAGGTAGGGGGTAGATAAAGCAGCAATAGAACTTCACAATGAAAGCTTGAGTGGAAATAAATACTCTGGTGTGTAGTATTTGAAAGCGGATCCAGAGAGACACAGCCTGGGATGACTGCAGGCTTTTGAAACGTTGTTAGTGGGAATAGCTGACACAGAAACAGTAACAGTTCATCTTTCACAATGAAAAGTAAAAATATTTAGAATTTTGATGAGTCACCAACATCTACCTGGACCTGAGTAAGGCATGTGACTTTGGCCCACATGACATCCTGGTCACCAAACTGGGGGGGGGAGCACTGCTGGATAAGGAATTGGCTGAATGGTCACATGCAGAGAGTTGTGATCAAGGACACAATGTCCACCAGGAGACCAGTGCCAAGTGGTGTCCCTCAGGGGTCAGTGCTGGCAACATCTTTGTCAGTGATATGGACATGGGAACCGAGTGCACCCTCAGCAAGTCTGCAGATGGCACCAAGCTGTGTGGCACAGTCGACTTGCCAGAGGGAAAGGATCCATCCAGAGGGACCTGGACAGGCTGGAGAGGTGAGCCCAAGCCAACCTCATGAAATTCAACAAGGCCAAGTGTAAGGTCCTGCATCTGGGTTGACAAAATGTCAGCACAACTCCAGGCTGGGCAGTGAATGGCTGGAGAGCAGCCCTGAGGAAAAGGACCTGGGGGTCTGGGTTGATGAAAAGCTCTACATGAGCCAGCAGTGTGCATGCACAGCCCAGACAGCAACCATGTGCTGGGCTGCATTAAGAGCAGCGTGGCCAGCAGGGTAAAGGGAGGGGATTCTGCCCCTTTGCTCTGCTCTCCTGAGACCCTACCTGGAGTACTGTGTGCAGTTCTGCAGCCCCCAACACAAGGCATACATGGAACTGTTGGAGTGAGTCCAGAGGAGGCCACAAAGATGCTCAGAGGGCTGCAGCAGCTCTGCTATGAGGACAGGCCATGAGAGTTGGGGCCCTTCAGCCTGGAGAAGAGAAGGCTTTGAGGAGACCTTAGAGTGGCCTTCCAGTATCTGAAGGGGGCCTACAGCAGGGCTGGGGAGGGACTATTTACAAAGTCTTGTCATGACAGGACAAGAAATAATGATTTTAAACTGGAAGAGAGAAGATTTAAACTGGATGTTAGGAAAAAGTTCCTTACAGTGAGGGTGGTGAGACACTGGAACAGGTTGTCCAGGGAGGTTGTGGCTGCTCCCTCCCTGGAGATGTTCAAGGCCAGGTTGGATGGGGCCTTGAGCAACCTGTTTGAGGACGTCCCTGCCTATGGTGGGGGATTGGAACTAGATGATCTTTGAGGTCCCTTCCAACCTAAACCATTCTATGATCCTATGATTTTTTTTTTCCTGGAATTGAAATTTCAGGATAAACCTCAATACCACTATTGAGGTATTTTCCAATAGCAACACATGGGAAAAAAAAACAAACAAATAAACTGCTTTTAAAGATGTTTGTTCTTTTGTTCTTTTGGTACCATGCAAGAGTTACATCTATTGGTAAAGACCATTAGGGCAAAATATGAGGCAAGTATTGGTGCTCTGTTAGAGCTTGAGTTACATATTTGTAAATTGGGGTTTTTACCTTTACCTTGGTCTCTTGAGTACACCAACCTTGCCTCTCAGACAACACACAAGGGCATGCATCTTTGTCTGTTATTTTAATCAACTGGGTCATTTCAGCCCAGCCAGTCTGAATAGCAGTGCTCAAAGGTAAACCAAGGCTGAGGGAGCTGGGGGTGTTTAGCCTGGAGAAGAGGAGGCTCAGGGATGATCTTATTATCTTATTACTGTCTACAACTACCTGAAGGGAGGTTGTAGCCAGGTGGGGGGTGGCCTCTTCTCCCAGGTAACCACCAACAGAACAAGGGGACACAGTCTCAAGTTGTGCTGGGGTAGGTCTAGGCTGGATGTTAGGAGGAAGTTGTTGCCAGAGAGAGTGATTGGCATTGGAATGGGCTGCCCAGGGAGGTGGTGGAGGCACCATCCCTGGAGGTGTTCAAGAAAAAGACTGAATGAGGCACTTAGTGCCATGGTCTAGTTGACTGGCTAGGGCTGGGTGCTAGGTTGGCCTGGATGACCTTGGAGGTCTCTTCCAACCTGGCTGATTCTATGATTCCACAGATTTTATAGCCTTGAAATAGACAGGAGGGGAAAAAAAAAATCCATCAGTGTCTAGACAAGAAGCTGCACTTTCAGCCCACATGCTGGATATGAAAATCCACACATAAAAGCTGTAAAAAGTAATGAATCACATGAAAAATAATGAAAACCACAATCTACAGAGGATCCAAATCTGGGAAACAAGGCCTCAGCTGCATCAGTGCTGATGACATTTCATTAAATCTATGGTGTTATTTAGTGGTAGGGTACATGAGTGCCCAAGTCCATCAGCCTTTGGCCCTTGCTACTTCAGGAAGCAGTACTGGATGGCTGCAGAGGCACCAAGCAGCTTAGCTAAACCTCCATAGATCGAGTTGGGAGCATGCCAATGTAAAGGTTGGTTAAAAAGTAAAGTGTAAGTAGCACTATGGAGAGCCTCAGTTTATAGAGGATGCTGCATCAGCTTTGCATTCTGCTAGACCACAGGTTTAAAATAAACACACTGCTCTTGTCAACACTGGTAACAGAAATGAAGAAAGAAACTCAGAAATACATAATATTACTAGAGTTAGAAAAGTTGTGCAGAGGATTAGGCTGCATTTTGATGTGTAGCATTTGATTCTGGGCTGTAATCACTTCAATACCACCCTTAAGACTGGTAGGAAAGGGCAGCACAAAGCTTGGACCACATAGCAAATTTGTACTCCTGACCACTGGACTTGATCTCGCATTACACTGTTAGGGGAACACAAATGCAGTATCAGAGGCTGTGTTGCACAAAGTCAGGACTTCCTAAGATTGGAGGTGGCAGGTATTTTTTTATAGTCTTGAAGATAAGCACTACAGACTGGGGGCAGAGTGGCTGGAGAGCAGCCAGGAGGAAAGGGACCTGGGCGTGCTGATAGATAGTAGGCTGAAGATGAGCCAGCAGTGTGCCCAGGTGGCCAAGAGAGCCAATGGCATCCCGGCCTGGATCAGGAACAGTGTGACCAGTAACCAAGAGAGATTACTCTTCCCCTGTACTCAACAATGGTCAGGCCACACCTTGAGTACTGCATCCAGTTCTGGGCTCCTCGATTCGAGAGAGATGTTGAGATACTGGAACATGTCCAGAAAAGGGCAACAAGGCTGGTGAGGGGCCTGGAACACAAACCCTATGAGGAGAGGCTGAGGGAGCTAGGGTTGTTTAGCCTGGAGAAGAAGAGGCTCAGGGGGGACTTCATGGCTGTCTACATCTACCTGAAGGGAGGCAGTAGCCAGGCAGGGGTTGGTCTCTTCTCCCAGGCAACCAGCAACAGAACAAGAGTCTCAAGTTGTGCCAGGGGAGGTATAGGCTGGATGTTAGAAGTTCTTCAGAGAGAGAGTTATTTGCCATTGGAATGGGCTGCCCAGGGAGGCAGAGTCACCATCCCTGGAGGTGCTTAAAAAAAGACTGGATGAGGCACTTAGTGCCATGGTCTAGTCGACTGGACAGGGCTGGATGATAAGTTGGACTGGATGATCTTGGAGGTCTCTTCCAACCTGGTTGATTCTATGATTCTATAACTGGAAAAACTAAAAAAGATTACACTTACTTCAACTTTGTTTTATGAAGTATCTGCTATAGAGTGATCCTGTGAACCTGCAAAAGCAGAGACTAAGCCCATCTCTCAAAGTACACCTGTGCACAATCTTAGCAATCATTTAGGGTAGGTCATGATCTGCTCAAGGGTGGGGATGGTCTACAGAGAGGTCTGGACAGGTTAGATCGATTGTCTGAGGCCAGTAGGATGAGATTTAAAAAGACAAAGTGCTGTGTTTAAGACCAGGCTGGATGAGGCTTTGAGCAGCCTGGGCTCAGGGAAGATGCCCCTGCCTATGGCAAGGGTGTTGGCACTAGGTGTCTTTAAGGTCCCTACTAACTCAAGTCCTTCTATGAGAAGAGGAACCAAACTTTTCAAGGGACTCATAATAATCATAAGGGGTATTATCCTGCCATTTAAAGAACTCTGTTCTTCACTGGACAGCCAAAGCTGCTCCCAAAATGATTGCTACAGTTACATTGATTTTGACTCGGAATAACACTTACATTGATCCAAATAATTTTCTGGTGTTAGTTAAGATAACAAAATCAGTATCTGACTTGTTACACTGATGGTGATTTACAAGCTGGTTTGAATAGACTTTAGTGGATTTAGTGAGAAGAAAAAAAAGGTATACATAAAAGTCATGCCCACTAAATGCATAGTAAAGCAATGTGTACAGAGATAACATCATATACAGAAAAATATTAATCATATGCTGAGGTGTCAAGAACTGATAATAAAGTGTCTATTACAAACATTTAGGCTTGGGGAATCAATGGACTAATCTGATGTATTTAAAGCTGGAACAAAGGGGTATATTCTTCAATGCAATTAAATCACAAAAATCCCAAGGGTGAAGGGAAGGATCACTGCATCATGTAATAGCCAGTGCTTATTTAATGGCAGCATTTCATGAAGAGAGAGGGACAACAGGACAGTTCCCTCTTGCTTACAGGCAAGAAGGCTTGCATGGCAAGAGACACTAGTATTGGAAAGTATTATTGAATTGCATGTTAGATACAAACTTTCAGTCACGTCATAGAAAAAGCTTCTGCTTTTGCCAACTTCAGGCAGTCTCACAAGTGCTATGTCATTTTTAACCCCTCCAGGACAGAATCTATGATTGTTTAAAAATTCCCAGACAAGTTCACTTCTCAATGCTCAAAGCACACATGTAAGGAAAGCATGGAGTACCACAAATAAAGCATTGCAAAACTTCTCTGTTAAGAAGTCAGGTTTTTATTCCCCTCAGCCATTTTAAGAATAGAAAAACAGAACTGAAAATAAAAAGCTAAAATACAAACCCAATTAAACCAAATAATTATTCTGAAAAGAGTTTGGCTCACTCCAAAAGAACTGTACTCTACCTAAAGATACAAGACAATAAACATTTCAGTACAATTCCAATTATTTCTGCATTACCAATTCAGGTAGAAAATGGTTCTAGAATAAAAATAATTTCACTCTCAAAGTTTAACTGGTTTCAAACTGACTTTGGAATTGGAGACAGAGCTGCTGAGGTCTATTATTGTTCTATTTCAATTACAAGACAGTAAGACAAACATGTTAACTGGTTCAAATCATCATCAGGACAAAGAGCACTCAAAATTTAGCAAGTGTCCAGTATACGGAACAGCTGCCACCTCTCAGCTTCTGCCGATTGCTATTTGTAAGCTTTCCCAGCCTTAACTGTAGAAGATAGCTCTCAAGCAGGATACAAGGTGGCTCTTCCATAGCAGTCTGCTCAGAAAGGGCTCATGTACTCATGAGTAGACACCAGAGAACTTACGTGGTCTGTAAGTTAGACTTCAAGCTCTGATTGACCAAAAGGCAGGAGTTCAGCACTCTGCACAGCAGAAGAAAGAGACATACCAACAGAAAAACAAACAAGCAGGCCAGTCCAACCACAGGGACACAAACTACTAAATGAAGGCAGTCTAAGGACATGGACCAAGGCTGTAATACACATTCAGAAGGCAATTAGGGAAAGCTGTATAATTAACTCTCATCTCTGGTTAACTGCATGTGCTTAAAGTCACACCGTTGGCACTGGCAGGTCAATCGAGAGGCCAATTTAGGAATAAAGAGTTCACCTCAGCACTCCACTCACAATCCCAAGCACTGAAGAACTCAGGTACTGACAGCTTCCTGTTCAGCCTCTGAGTCACAGCAAGCAAAACTGTCTTATCCCATCCCTCAGTTCCAGGATATTCCCCAACCAAAACATATAAAAAACTGTATTCCTGGAACTGCAGAATTACAAAAATATTTGACATTTCAAATTGCCACCAAAATTGCTTTAATAAGTTAAATGTCAGATGTTTCACTTTTCACAACAGAACAGAGAAAATTCAACCACCAAAAAATGGCTAAAAGCTGACATAAAATGTTGTGAATCTATCTGTCTCATACAGACAGGCCTGCTGCCTGCTAAAGAGCAGATCTGTTGACATTGAATATCTTAACACAGTGATCAGCTCCACAACTTGCAAGCTGCAACCACTCGCTGCTGTTTGGATCGTTATGCCCAGCCCTGCCCGCATGATGTCTCCAACATAAACGTTTCACAGCAAGAGCATGACTTTGGCTGCAACAAAAAGAAATCCACACATAACTGCAAAATGTCAAACACAGTTGGGCACGTAAGTGTAAACATCAACATTTACATAATTAATACTCTCAACACTAGCAACTGAGGAAAAAAATGACTTGTGATAACCAGCAGGTACTAAGTTCTTGAAATAAGCAGGGTCATTAACTGTAATGACATTTTCTCCTCTCACTCATCAATAATTTAAACAGCTATTGATTAAAGTTTTACCACATTCAGCTGTAGGTCTCACATCTCAATTACCAAGATATGACAGATTTCTGGCTTTGAGCCTGCAACTTCCTGTTATCTGGTGTGTCTTTCCAACTCACTTCAAGCATACACAGGCTAAAGCCACAATCAGCTTCCATTTCTGGTATTTCAAATGCCAGTGTGTCAGGAAAGAATCTAGCAGAGTGCTTCAAGAAAAACATCCAAAGTTTCTCTACAGACCTCCTCCAGCTGTCACTGCAGCAGCATCCCATATAGTGTGGCATTTCTTTGGTTTCTGCCAGAACTGCTCTTAAAAGCTTTCTGTCATTCAAGCAGTGAATGCCCAGGTGGCAAAGAAAGCCAATGGCAGCCTGGCTTGTGTTAAGAAATGCTGTGTCCAGCAGAAGCAGGGAGGTGATTGTCCCCTTGTACTCATCTCTGGTGAGGCCACACCTTGAGCACTGTGTTCAGTTTTGTGCACCTCAACACAAGAGGGATGCACAGGTGCTGGAGCGAGTGCAGAGGAGGGCAAGGAAGCTGGGGAAGGGCATGGAGAATAAATCTTATGAGGAGACTAAAGGAGCTGGGGACGGTTAGTTTGAAAAGGAGGAGGCTGAAGGAAGACCTCATTGCTGTCTACAGGTAACTGAAAGGACATTGTGGAGATGCTGCTGCTGATCTCTTGTCATCGGTAAACAGTGACAGAACAAGTGAGAATTGGCTCGAGCTGCTACTGGGTAGGTTTAGACTGGACATTAGGAAACATTTCTTTTTTCACAGAAAAGAATAGTCAGGTGTTGGAATGGGCTTCCCAGGGAGGTGGTTGAGTCACCAATCCTGGATGTGTGTAAAGGTTTTTTGAGTGTGGTGCCTGGGGATATGGTTTAGGGTGAAACTTGCAGAGTAGGAAAAACGTTTGGACTTGATGATCCTGAGGGCCTTTTCCAACCTGAATGTTTCTGTGATTCATCTTGAAATGTTTTGCCAATGTATACAGATAGTGATTATTCTCCCCCTCCCTTCAGAGGTTTCTATCATCTTATTTTATGGCTAAAACTAATAAAAATTCTTTTCCCCCCTTTTTTTTTTAATATCTTTAAGTGGGGCTAACAAAGGGTAAGAGTTCTTAAAGCATTTGCACATCATGAAGTATTTTGAGATTTAGACTGCCTTCCCTGGCTTTCACTGGAGCTTGTCAGGTTCATTAACACATCAAAGTAATATTTTTAATCAAGTTTTGCTTGAAAAAATGTTTAGACTTTCAGGGATCAACCTTTTCCTGAAACAGTAACAAATTTTTTATATATAAATAAACCAGTTTCATATAATTTTACACTGTCAGAACAGAAGTCCAGCACCATCAGTTATCAGTCTCAAGATCAGTATTTATTTCCTCCTAGCTTTAAAAGACATACCTGTCGTCCATCTCTACACATGTGGTCCAATCAGCTTGTCTTGGCTCTTGCCCACTCTGTTTCCACGTGTACAAGATAATCTTCCCACTCTCTAAGCCTACTGCAATAATGTATCTATTAAAAGAATAATTGCATTAGTCCTCAAAGAGATTACAGCTGGCTCAGTGAAGCTGGCTCAAATGCAAAGACAGAAAGAACTAGCACTCAAACACTGTGCTGCACCTTGTCATTCAAATCACTATCTGCTTTTCCATAGGGAAAAAAAAAACACTACTAAAAAAAATAACCCTCCATAATTTAAATCAAACCTTCATAAAAAATAAGTAAAGCAGAAATCTGAATATCTGTGTATTTGGCTAGGGAAAAATAAGAAAGTCAACATTGTTGGAAGAACGAAATGTGTTTCAGGTATGGTCATGCCCCTTTCCCCACCTCCTCCAGCCTCTCTTTTTGCTTTCTGATACACGGTTTGAAGAAGTCACCACACACTTGAAAAGAAGGCTAAGAAAGAAAAAGGTAGAGGTCACTCTGTCAAGGAATGGGTCAAAACATTGGACAGGTAAATTTGAGGAGCTATTTAGTCACAGCTGATTAAAGTGGAAAAAGCCTAATTTCTAATTAAACACAAAATGGTATAACAGGGAGAAAGCAATACCTTCCATCAGCAGTAAGTAATCGGCTGACACCAACAGCAGTAACAGAATCTCCCACATCCAGTACCGTTGAACAAGGCTTGATTGAATCCAACATATTCTCTTCAGCACTGACAGATAAATTGCACTGGCCCCAGATAATGACCTGCAACAAAGAGTCATCTAGGAATTATCTCTGTACTCTTCTGTAAATGCTTTTACAAAAACACAGGGAATAACTTAGTTAAAATATTGCCAAGGCACAGAACAAAGTGGATGACCACTAAAATAGTAAAAAAAAGAAGTCTATCTACAAATAGCTGTTTTAGACAGTCTGATTTCACTAAACATACTGACATCAAAACCAGATTCTGTTTATGGAAGTCAGAGGAAAATGTAGAGACCCAGAAGAAGTATGTTATATGCTTCCCTTGCTGCATGAAAGAAGGGAGAAAGTTCAAGTGGCAGACCACAGCCTTGTACATATGTATTCAAGCAGTTTATTTAGCAGACTAAAGACTCACTGATTTCTCTGGTGACACACACAATGAGCTTGTCATTCATTTACAGAAAATGGGCTCTAGCATTCGCTAATCTAAAATACACTTAAAATCATTCTGGGCCTTTACAGTTCCTTTCATACTAATTACCTTTTTGTCCCGACTGCCAGTAATAAAGTACTTGCTATCTGGTGTCCAATCACAAGTCCAAATGATTCGACTGTGAACAGCTGTATTTTTGTCCGTGTGTGCACAGCAACTGAAAACTGGCCCTGGAATAAAAGAGAGAGGAACACTTCTGCTTCATCTACTCTACACATTAAAATTAATTGTTAACCTTTCTTACTCTACATAAAAACTGCAGGAATACTTGGACATTACTCCACTCATCTTTAAAGCAAATAGGAATACTCAGCAGCATGCATTTTCCAACATTCTCACAGTGATAACTAACACCTGTGCAAGACCATATGTGCTAGTTTGAAGCTAGCTAGAATGTTTTGGTGAGAAGAATTAGATCTTAGGCTGTGAAAGGAAAACAATGGTGATGTCCACTTTCCTCAGTCTCTTGCTGAACAAGAAATGAAAATATTAGATAACACTCTCGCCATTTTTTTTTCCTCTCACTCTTGGGCTGCTGACTGAGCAACATCTTACTCCCTAACCTCACCTTCCATTTGCTTCTTAACCTCTTGGCTGAACCTCTATTCTTTCTTGGGACTGGGGTAAGGTTGAGAGGGGTAGGGGGAAGGTGCAGGGGCAGCTGGGAGCCCCTCCTGGGGACTCAGATTTCTGGGAGGGGAGTTGTGTTTCTGCATTACCTTTTACCTTGTCTATTTCTGTCTATAACTGTATATACTGTAAATATCTGCTTGTATATTGTGCTAGCTGTAAATAAATAGCTTCATTTATATTCCCAGAGCCGACATAGTCGGGGTGACTTCTAAAGTGTGGGGGGGCAGAGAACACCCAAACTATCACACCATATCAGTCAGTCCTTACAGCACTGAAACAGCAGGAATGTTGATCTTTTACAGACTTACCTGTTTTAGATGAATTTTAGAAACTTACCTGGTTTAGAAGAATTTAAAATGGAGACCTTCAAATTCCTTCATTGGAACACTGACTTCAAAAGTTTTAGAACAGTGTAAAGTTTACCACACATAGATGCATCCTCAGTAAACTCACTACAGTTCCTATTTACTAGTACAGTCCCAAAAGCTCACACCATAATGACTTAACCATAATTATCTGTTCTCAAAGAGACAGGATACCCTTTCAATATGCATACAGTCAGGCAGTAAATCTGCAGATCAGTAAATGGCAATGACATTCCTAAGCAGAAAAGGCTGTTACTGTGGGGCACTGACTTTGAATAACCACTTCTTTGGATGCCAATACCATCAGTTTTGCTTTACACTGATAATGACATTCTTTGTAGATAGAAAAGTTATTGATGAACAGATGAAAAAGAAGATTTTCTCTACTTCCCATGAGATTTCATACTCCTTATCCTGAAACATTGTGTAACTACTGCAGAGGACAATATGCCAAGCTTTAAAATAGAAGTCTGAATAGAACAGAAATCTCAAGCCAGGAAACAATTGGCCACTGTCTGAAGGGGCCAAATCTCACTGCCAAGTCTCTAGGAAAACTCTACAGAGCCCAGCAGTGTTTATGTGCTATTAAGCCAAGTGCAACAATAAACACTTTCAGCACAAGCATCTGTTGGAGGAAGCCATTAAAGCATTCAATAGTTCAATAGCAATCTCCTCATGATTCTGAGGGTGCAAACTCCTAATGAGAAAGTCAACTGAATCTTTATTATCAGCCCTTTTTCCAGAAAGTCAGTTCTAGTCAAATCAATCAATTGTGAGACCACAGGGAGGGGTCTACACAGCACCTGGCCTGCTGAGGTCAGGTGGGGTTCAGTAATCCTGGGTCAAGAACCAGCAGGGCTCATTCAGAGGGCTTTAAACTATATAGGAAAGGGGATAAAACTAGATTTGATTGAAGATGACCTCGGGAATGGAGTAACAATGTGGAGGACAAAACCATCAGCCCAGACAAGGTCCAACTGTACTTCACTGGGGGCTCCAAGCACTTCACCTGGGGCCCAGCACAAATGCCCTTATATGACCACATGCAATACGGGCAACAAAGAGGAGGAGCTGGAGATGTTGGCATGCCTGCAGCACTACGATCTGATCGGCAGAGAGACGCGGTGGAATGATTCCTGTGATTGGTGTTGGGTAAGTAGGACATAAGCTCTTCAGGAAGGACAGACAGAGATGAGGAGCAGGTGTTGCCCTTTATGTCAATGACCAGCTACAGTGCTTGGAGCTCCACCCCACCTGGCAAATCACGAAGAGAAGACTGAATGCCTATGGGTCAGGGTGAAAGGAAGAGCAGGGGACATTACACTTGTGGGCCACAAAGATGATCCAATGGCTGGAACACCTCTGCTATGAGACAGCTTGTGTTGTTCAGCCTGGAGAAGAGAAGACTTTGGTGGAACTTTATAGCAGCCTTCCAATACCTGAAGGGAAACTGCATGAAGGCTGGAAGGGACTTTTCAGAAGGCTGTCTGGCAACAGGAGAAGGGAAAACGTTTTTAAGCTGAGGTTTAGACTGGATCTTAAGAAGAAGTTCTTCAGTACAAGGGTGGTGAGATTCTGGAACAGGCTGCCCAGGGAGAGTGTGGATGCCCCCTCCCTGGAGGTGTTCAAGGCCAGGTTGGATGAGGACTTGAACAACCAAGTCTAGTGGAGAGGCCCATGGCAGGGAGGTTGGAGTAGATGATCTCTAAGGTCCCTTCCAACCAAAGCCACTCTATGATTCTATGATTATCAGAAGGCTACATCAAAGACACAGATTAATCCTGCTACTATTAATCTTTAAATGTTTTAAGGAAAATGGCAACTATTTGGCTACTTGAAGCCAAAAATATTAAACTGCAGCCTTCAAATGTGTGTGTGTATCCACTTCACAGATCTTACCTGACCCTGACGAGTCTTGTTTCCTCCACAGTGACCAATTCCTGTCTCTAGAAACTGCTAATAAAAATTCTTCATTAGGAGAAAATGCCAGCTGAGTAACAGTCAGATTGTGAAACAGCAAACTCTGCAGTTTCTTCCAAGAAGTAGTGCTCCACAAAATAATTGCTGCATGTTCTTTTTTGGAAGCCTATATTGATGAAAAAAAAAAATATATATTTGTTTTTGTTAACTCTCACTGATAAGGCACAAGTATCAAAACACTATAAAGTTAAGTTTCAAAGCTTGCAATCAAGTTAGAAACTGCTTTCCTCTGGGAAGTTTCAAGATTGCTTCACTAGTTTCTACTAATCCTGACAGTGTATCAGTAAGAAAATGTTTTGTACCTATACTTGTTGGAAATTACCTCACTAATATCTTCAAATGAATCATAACAGCTTATCTCATCCACTCTCATCTTTGCAAGGCAACTATCATCTGTACAAAAATCATTTAGATTTAAGGGAGAGAAGAGCACAAACTGAATTTTGACTCCTGCTCTCAGTCCCAGAAACCCAGTAACACTTTTCACTAGATGGTGCTAGAATCTTTTCTTACCTTACACGCTGAAGCAATTACAGTGTTTGAATTATTGCAAGCAACACAAAAAATTTCATATCCATGTCCATACCTGAAATAAACATGGAAAAAATATTTAACACATTGAATCATAGAATCAGCCAAGTTGGAAGAGACCTCCAAGATCATCCAGTCTAACAGTATGTATCAAGGCTCTTACACTAACTTATAACCCTTTGCAAAAATGAAAAGCACCTGTCAAAACCTTCTCCCCACTGTTTCAGTATTATGTGTCAAATAATTCCTATTAATGTATAGCATTTAACATAAATATTTGTGCAAATTCTTGCATGTTTAGGAATTGACTACAGAACATAAACCATCAGTACTGCAGGTGCTACATTAATGATAAATAAAGCAGACAAATGCAGCATCTAATGTTTTCCTAGTCTCTTGCAAAGCAATTTTAACAGTACCAACAAAAATCAGAAGCCACATATGTGAAGATTGCCTAAGAAACACACCACAAACAGCCAGCCAAAGGATGCCTGTTCTGTGAAACACTGGAAGATTTCTGAGCTACAGCACAAGAACCATGTCAGAAGATAGCAATGTAAAAACCCCAAAACTTCTAGATTCCTCCAGAGAGCACTTCTTCACCAGTCTTTGTATGGATTCCACTGGAATACAAGCACATATACCTGGACTGGAATATAACTAATAAGCAGAAATGCCAGGAAGACTAGCACAAAAACAGTCACAAAAGACTGGGAGTAAAAATGTAGACAAAATCTATGAACGGCAGACAAATATCAGTCAAACAGCAGTTGCAGGGCAGAGGGGGGGTGGGTGTCCTTTGATTCCTAGCTCTGAAGAGATGGGAGTTTTCTTAATGACTCCTTTGGTCTGCATTGTTGCAAAGAAGTTCTTCTATGTGACTGATGCTCATGAGATTTCACTTGTGGCCAGAACAGCCATCTGTTTAAATGACAAATCACTGTCTGCATCTGCTAAGTGGAGTCCAGAAGAATTGCTGCTGGACATATCCCATAGACAGATTCCCACACTTGTGTCTGAAGGCTAGGGATGCACTGTCTTTTGATGGAGTATAACTGTGCCTGGACCTTCAACAGGGAAAGGGACTGGTGGTTGTGCTCATCTGGAATGTTAAATTGCAAATTCCATTTTATCTTACAATGATGCCTTCCCCTTTTTCTGCCTCCAGCTGGAGTTTTATCATATTACCTACTGCTAAAGCACATTCTTGGAGGACTGAGTACCAAAAAACATTTGTTGAAAGTCAAGTTTCTAAAGCTCTCAAGTACTTATTCCATGGGAAGTATACATTTCCTAAAATGCAATGAAGGAAAAATAAACTGCAGAACTACATGGGAAACAAGTCACAGAATCACAGACTAACCACACTGAAAAAGACCTCTAAAATCATCAAGTCCAGCCTATCACCTAACTCTTCTAATTAACTAAACCACAGCACTAAGTGCCTCACCCAGCCTCCTGAAACTCCTCCAGGGATACTGACTCCACCACCTCCCTGGACAGCCCATTCCCATGCCAATCACTCTTTCCTAACACCCAATCTAAACCTGCCATGACACAGTTTGAGACTGTGTCCGCTTGTTCTGTCATTGGGTGCCTGGGAGAAGAGACCAACCCCACTGGGCTACAACCTCCTTTCAGGTAGTTGTAGAGAGCATTAAGGTCTCCCCTGAGCTTCCTCTTTTCCAGGCTGAACACCCCTAGCTGCAACTCATAGGGCTGTGCTCCAGCCCCCTCACCAGCCTTGTGCCCTTCTCTGGACATGTTCAAGCACCTCAACATCTTTCTTAAATTGAGGGGCCCAGAAGTGGACACAGTATTCAAGATGTGGCCTAACCAGTGCTGAATACAGGGGGAGAATGACTTCCCTGGCCCTGCTGGTCACACTATTCCTGATACTGGCTAGGATGCCACTGTCCTTCTTGGCCACCTGGGCACACTGCTGGCTCCATTACGTCAGTTTTATCTTCTAAATGTGTAGCACTGAAGAGCACTTGACCGAAACATTTTGAGTTTCTGCATGGAACTTTGTCCTTGCTAAACAGTAGCACTAATTTAAAGTGAAAGGTTACATTTTATGTCACACAAGCAGGACTATCACAGGTCAGTCAGACAGCCTATATAATCCAGTGCTGTCTCCCAGAAAGAGAACAAAGTTAGTAGCAACAGATGATGCTGTTTACAAGAGTGTATGACCCTTGCAAGTATGGAAGCTTCAGTACATTGTACCCATACATGCAATGTGGTCCTTTTGTTATGTAATACAACACCAAAAACGGTTCACAATGGAGTGAAGCAGCTACATGAATAAAAAATGAGATGACATTTTCAACCATAACCTATTTTGCCTTAGTAGTGTGTGTCGTGGAGGGGTTTTCTCTGTTCCTCCCCTGTTAGGGGGGGAGGTGAGAAATTAATTTGAGGCGGTTTTGATTTTTTATAAAATTATTTATTGAAATGAATATTTACAAATTTGTACCACCCCCAACCACTATGAAATCAAGGTTCGTATTGCAAGTTTATGAAAATAGCTTGGGATATATTTACAGGGATTGACTATTAAATAGAAATATAAAATTATTAACAATTATTGACAGAGAGAAATATTTTCTTAGGCTTAATGCCTCTTAACAACTCTAGTGTTTGCCCAGCAAGGGCTGAAACTGTGTGTGCTCTTTAGATAGAATCATAGAATCAACCAGGTTGGAAGAGACCTCCAAGATCATCCAGGCCAACCAAGCACCCAGCCCTAACCAATCAACTAGACCATGGCACTAAGTGCCTCATCCAGTCTTTTCTTGAAGACCCCCAGGGATGGTGCCTCCATCACCTCCCCAGGCAGCCCATTCCAATGGCAAATCACTCTCTCTGTGAAGAACTTCTTCCTAATATCCAGCCTATACCTACCCTGGCACAACTTGAGACTGTGTCCCCTTGTTCTATTGCTGGTTGCCTGGGAGAAGAGGCCACCCCCCACCCGGCTACAATGTCCCTTCAGGTAGTTGTAGACAGTAATAAGATCACCCCTGAGCTTCCTCTTCTCCAGGCTAAACAGGCCCAGCTCCCTCAGCCTCTCCTCATAGGATTTGTGCTCCAGGCCTCTCACCAGCTTTGTTGCCCTTCTCTGGACATGTTCCAGCACCTCAACATCTTTCTTGAATTGAGGGGCCCAGAACTGGACAGAGATAGAGATGACTTATATTACAAAGGTATTAAGGCTTACTTAGGCATGCTGCTCTTGAGTATTAATCATTAATCACCCTCCCGGGAATCTGTCTCAGCGTGTGCCCAGTACTTGGGGTCTTCGCAGCTGGAGTCTGCCCCGGCTTGCAGGGATGATAAAGGTTCTCCCAGTCTCTGGGGTAACAGTATTTCTCTAGCCTTCTCTCCTGGGGTGAAGTGGGCTCTGCCTTGGTGCTGCGGCTTCTGGATGCTGTGCATGTCCAGGGATGATCAGCTGGCAGGAATTTCCCGATGCAGGAGAAGGATTTGTCCGTGTAGCTTCTGACATGGTCTGGCAGCTAGCAGGCTGCATTTGCAGGCAGTCTGAGGGTCTGCTGGGCCTGGATCTTTCCAGTCTTACAGGATAGCTGGCAAGCAATATCTATGCCGGGCTAGCAGGGGCGATGCCGTGCTGCATGGAGATGAGCTCCATAGATTAATCAAGATAGCTCTAGGCTTAGGCAGGGGGTTCTTGGCTCCCCATATATGTATGGTGCAGGCATGAATGCGCTCTGCTTCTCAAAGGATTCGCAGGTAGCTTGACTGTGCCTTGAGATTAATGTATGAGGTCTGAGCCTCTGTAATGCTTGCAAGTGAGTCAGGCCTGATCCTGTGTCTAGGCCACGCAAGCTGGTCAGGGCAGCAGGGTGCTGCTGTGGATCAGAGCCGAGTCTAAATGCTCTAAGCTTCTGAACTGGTAAACAGTCTGGACCACCTGAAGACGTGGTGCTGCTTCGCACCCCTCTTTATGGACTCTGGGCCGAGATTCGTGGCTCGTTGGACATCTAAAATAACCAATCAGGTTGGCTGTAAGCCAAACCTTGCCGCAATAGGCAGTAGAGACATGCCTGGACCTCCCAATAGGAGATTATCTGCCCGGACCTCAGTGGCATACGGGCTAGGCGTGTGTGCGTGTGTGTTACACAATTTGTTTGCTGCCTCGTAGGTGCTGGCAGAAAAACATGTCCGGGCATGTAGAGGCATGGTGAAGCCTCAGTTTTGGGGCTGCTGCCCCTCCACCACAGTGTGCAATCCATATCAATTTTATTATGCACAGGCTGTCTGGACTTCCAAAATGTCCAGACATTTTTATAGTATTTTTCTAGTGTCAAAAAGGATCTTTCAAGACTACTACATGAAGTCCACATGCATACAAACATAGCCAGCAGTGTGCCCAGGTGGCCAAGAGAGCCAGTGGCATCCTGGCCTGCATCAGGAATGGTGTGGTCAGCAGGAGCAGGGAGGTCATTCTGCCCCTGTACTCTGCACTGGTTAGACCACACCTTGAGTACTGTGTTCAGTTCTGGGCCCCCCAGTTTAGGAAGGACATTGAGATGCTTGAGCGTGTCCAGAGAAGGGCGACGAGGCTGATGAGAGGCCTCGAGCACAAGCCCTACGAGGAGAGGCTGAGGGAGCTGGGATTGTTTAGCCTGGAGAAGAGGAGGCTCAGGGGTGACCTTATTGCTGTCTACAACTACCTGAAGGGTGGTTGTGGCCAGGGGGAGGTTGCTCTCTTCTCTCAGGTGGCCAGCTCCAGAACGAGAGGACACAGCCTCAGGCTGCGCCAGGGGAAATTTCGGCTCGAGGTGAGGAGAAAGTTCTTCACTGAGAGAGTCATTGGGCACTGGAATGGGCTGCCTGGGGAGGTGGTGGAGTCGTCGTCCCTGGGGCAGTTCAAGGCAAGGTTGGATGTGGCACTTGGTGCCATGGTCTAGCCTTGGGCACTGTGGTAAAGGGTTGGACTTGATGATCTGTGATGTCTCTTCCAACCTTGGTGATACTGTGATAGTGTAAGGTACTCCACCTGGGTCAACAAAATCCCAAGCACAACTCCAGGCTGGGTGGCAAATGGCTAGAGAGCAACCCTGAGGAAAAGGACCTGGGGGTCTGGGTTGAAGAAAACCTCAACATGAGCTGGCAATGTGAGTGCAACTCAGACAGCAACCACGTGCTGGGCTGCAAGTAAGAGCAGCATGGCCAGCAGGGTAAGGGATCTTGCCCCTTTACTCTGCTCTCCTGAGACCCCACCTGGAGTACTGTGTACAGTTCTGGAGCCCCCAACATAAGGAGGACATGGAACTGTTGGAGCAAGTCCAGAGGAGTCCACAAAGATGCTCAGAGGGCTGGCGCAGCTCTTCTATGAGGACAGGCTACAAGAGTTGGGGCTCTTCAGCCTGGAGAAGAGAAGGCTTTGAGGAGACCTTACAGCAGACTTCTAGTATCTGAAGGGGGCCTACAGGAGGGCTGGGAAGGGACTATTTACAAGGTTTTGTAATGACAGGATGAGGAGTAAAGGGTTTAAACTGGAAGAGAGGAGATTTAAACTGGATGTTAGGAAGAAGTTCCTTACAGTGAGAGGGTGGTGAGACACTGGAACAGGTTACCCAGGGAAGTTGTGGCTGCTCCCTCCCTGGAGATGTTGAAGGCCAGGTTGGATGAGGCCTTGAGCAACCTGTTCTGGTGGGAGGTGTCCCTGCCTATAGTGGGGGGGCAGAACTCAATGATCTTTGAGGTCCCCATTCCAACCTAAACCATTCTGTGTGTCAGCATTTAGGCTTTAATCGCAGCCTGCTGCATATACATTCGCTATGGTAATTTTCCAAGACGACTCTCATAGGATTTATCATGTTTGAAGTTGTTAGATTATGCAAAAAAAAATGTAGCAAGCTCTTCATTCTAAAACCTACCCAAGCAAACACTTCTCAAAACCCCAACACTAATTCTTAAAAATTCTGTGTCAAGTTAGAGCTGTGAACATACAAATGTCAATGACAAGCTATTTTTAGCAAGGCAGTTCCTCACTATTTTTCTGCTGCTATGGCAACTTGAAATCTATATTATGTGATTTCATGTTACTTCTTTCAAGATTATCCTCAGCTAAAAAATGAAAGTCTGTGAATGCTTTGCATCTTGCTGCCCTTACATAAAAGAACCCCTATCATCAACAGTGACTAAAACCAGGGAAAATTGCTCAGACAAGTCACCTGAAAACTACTGTAAAATGCAGTTATTTTAATGAATGCAGGATAGAAAAGCAGGCAGAAGGCAGACAGCAGTCTCATAGCAGAACATCAAAGATTTATGTCTCACTAGAATTCAAGAAATGTCAAAGGCAAATGAAAAATTTTCATCTTGGGTCCATCTGACTACTAATACATCCCTCAAACTACTTACAAAAGAGGGCACTGAAAACTCTGGAAGTGTAGCCTAAAGTTACTGAGACCCTTAGAGAACAAATTAGGAGACAACCTTCATTTGCAAATTGTGGATCTCAGAAAAGAAGGAACAAAATACAAATGAAGAATTCTAAAACCTTGAGACCTCAAAACAACTATCATCATGACTACATGACCCTATTACCTTTGCAATCCACAAGGCTCTCCACCAGCATTCAATACCTAAACTGGGTTTGTAACCATTTCGCTCAACATTTCTCACTTGGTTCTACTCCTAGACACATACTGTTTTGGCTGATGCTTCCACCTACTGCTTCTTACAAGTCTATTAGCCTTTAGGGAGAAGCTTCATATTTGATTCCTCATCCTTTATTTCCAGACCATAAAGACAAACTGTGCCATGAAGTGGAAAGAAGCAGAAAATTCTTTGCACACAAGTTTTTGAGTGCAGGCAAGGTTTTAAGCAAATGCACTGAACAGACAGACATAAAGGATGTGTGCTGGTTTGAGGCTGATTAGAATATTCTAATTAGAGAAATTAGATCATTGGTTATAAAAGAATAATAATGATAAATTCTATATCATTCACTGGTTTGTTGAAAGGAATAAAATGTAAACAATTCTGTCACTCTTGCCTTAGAACGCTTGCTCCTTTCACTTCTCCTTCACACTGCTCTAACATCTTCTACTAATAAATAAGCTTTGCTAATAACAAGTAAGCTTTGCTAATTGTTTTGTCTGTCTAGGAGAAAGAAAGAGTGGTTTTGAGCCCCTTCTGAGCAGTTTATTTGGGAAGCAATTTGGATTTCTGTATTATTACTAATTTGTATATAATTGTAAATACATTGTGTATATATGCTTGTAAATCCACTGTTGCTTTACCTTACTTCCAAGTCATTTGAGCTGGTCTGGTAAAATTTCAGGGGGGGTGGGGGCCAGAGGGTGCAGCACTGAAAGAGGCCCATCAGAATTCAGCACTCAGCTAAGTGCATAAAAACATGACACAGTTCCTTAGAGCAGACCAGAAACTTTGCTCTCTTGGAATAAGGAGGAAAAAAACCCAAACCACCAAGGACTGATGTCCTATACAGATCTCCAGAAGGCAAACATCTGAAAAGATGATGAAAGTCTGATCATTACAAATTGAGAAGAATAGCTTTGTGCTAAAATCATACATATTTCACTGGCACAGAAACAACTAGTGAAATCAAATTTTGTGGCTCATCATTCCAAACAGCCATTTTCTGAATTGTCTCCTAATTTTCATACACCTATGATTTATCCATTTTACAAGCATTACTCTGCACACAAAAATCAAATCAGGCAGCAAAATAGGAAGAGTTACACCACCAGACTACATTAATATGTAGCAAGAGTCTTCTGGAAATTTTGCAAACTGAAAACACAGAACCAAACTAAAACAAAAAAAAACCCAACCACAAAGAACAAACACAACCACAGGCTCACCCTTCCCCACCAAAGAAACAAAGCAAAAAACAAACACTTACAACTTCTGAATTTCAGGCCACAAGGTATTCTGCAGCAAGTGATCCTCCGGGGGAGGTTCTAAAAGACATTTGTACAGCATACTCAAGTATGGTATTACATAATCTAAAATCAGCTAAATAGTTTTATATCCAAATGAATGTCATACCTGTAAGGATCAAGGGCTGAAAATAAATCTCAGGATACTGATTTGAAATGGTATTAAAACTTTCTTCATCCACAGCTGGTTGAAGAGACATATCTCCTATTCAAAGCAAGGACTTCATTAGCCAAAGAGAGTACACTTGACAGGAGGGGAAATATGAGCACTTATTATGCAAGTAACAAGCATCTGGTTTTACAATAGAAGTAACTGAAATTAGATTTCTCTGCTTCCAGAGTTACAGTAACAAGAGTATTACAATCTACTTATTTCAACCCATGTTAATGAAGACAACATTTTTTTAATTATCAAAAATCTAACCTTTAGACTAATTCCATTCTGAGACTGAATTCTCTCCATCAGCACAGTCTTAGACATTCTTAGAGCCTTCATCTGAAAGAAGCAGTCACCAGGAGCTGGACCTGTGCTTCCCCAACATTAAACCTTTCCTTCTCTGAGAATGTTTAGGGCCAAAATCTCAGATATAAGAATACCTAAAATGAAGGTGGGCCTCTAAAAGGAAAGTCATACTAAAGGAAATGCAGCTACTATTTGCAAGCTCCATCAAAACTGCTCAGGGCTTGGGTCTTAGCTTTAGGCAAAAGTACCATCAGTAACTGAAATTACTCAGTTCACCACAAGTGAAAATTCAACTCTGTCCTCTACTTGGAAAACATTATTTAAGAAAACAGTACAGAGTTAGGAACAGTTGCTCCTGAAGAGCATCTTTTTGCCAAGTGTACATTTCAAATACAGTAGTTTATAAAAGCAGGTACAGGAAAAGCAGAACAGAAAGACTACCTTCTCATTCATCCTGTCTTCTCTCCACTTGAAAATGAAATTAGCAACACTTATGTAATTTGCTATCTAATCATTGCTCACCATGAAGACTCCTGTGCAGAGTAAACAAGAAGAGAGGTCTGTGGAGCTTTTACTTAAGCCATAAAGTGCTGACAGCACTGGGTGGGCAATGGTGAAGAAAATTTGACAGGTTTCTTATTTATAGTGCTGCTTCTGAGCATGCCACATAAAACCAATGACAATCATTACGCTGTGTGACAGTACTGTGGGAGAAGGAAGTTTTGTTCTCTCTCTGAGTGGAAACGTTCATGAGAAAGCAGGAAAAAGAATTTTTGCCAAAAAATATTTTACAAGCTACTTTGAGTACAACAAGGCTATTTTTCTGTCACAGAAGATTTAAGGAAATTTAACTGTATTGCCATTGAAGACCCAGGAGACAAAGCTTATTAAACTACTTCTTTTTTAAATTCACACCTTCTGATAAAGCTTTAAGCAGAGAAAAGAAGCAAGTCTGACTTAATTTGTTAGATTCCAGTATAAGTGCAGTTTTACCAGAGAATTTATTGATTCCAAAATTGCATGTCCTGTCCCCAGTCTCAAGACACTACACAACTGTTTTTATCATTCTTGACAGTTGTTTGTCCCTCTCTCCATGTTTCCCAACAATCACAGCGTTCCCTCCATCACTTCTCCAAGAAATTAATGTGGTGCCTCATCAGCCTTTACCAACAGGCCAACTAATCAGTCTTTATAAAAACATCTGGAGAAGGTTTATGACTATTTTCTCTGGAACAAACAATATGACTGATCCCCCTCAAAGCATCATTACTTCCATAAGCTTCCACAAGGCTGCTCACATTTGAGCTAAGTGTGAAAAGCACTGACAAAGGTTCAGAGGTCAAGGTACTTTATAGAGAAATCAGAAGTAGTAACAGGTAGTTCTACTTTAACCATTCTGAACTCCTCTGAGTAGAGTCACTTTCTACAGGGGTGCAGGATATAGGGGGGAAAGACCATTTTGGGTTTGCATCAGACATTAGGGAATGTTTAGGGAAGAAACCAAAGACAGAAGAAAGCAGGAAAGGTTCTCTACTTTTATTTCTAGACTCCAAACTTGCAGCCAAGTTGACATACCTAACAAAAAGGCATATGCTAAAGTAGTCATTTGAAAATGCTAAACTTTCCACACGAAGCACCATTGCCATTATTTCTCATTAACTGTACCTTCAAAAACAGCTTTATTGGATAATCCCAAAGCTGGCACAGTTGCACCTTCTGGAAGATCAGATGATTGCTGAATTCAAGGAAGAAATAAAAGGTTACAAGCCTCAGCTGAAAAATTTTGCTGTAAAGCATGTATATTCACCCCCAATAAAAAGTTTTCCTCTACAGTTTCATTTATTCTAGGATATACTGAGAGGAATGCAGTTTTTAAACACAATGGGACTGGGAAATAAGTCTGTTCTGAGATTAAATCATTAAGCAGCATTTTGGAAAAGAAGACAGAGAGTGAATGCCTGTGCCCACAACATCAAACATAACCCACTACATAACACAGAGATGTGGCTAAAGTATGTGGTTGTTCAGACCAACATAGAGAAAAGACAAATCATCAGACAGAAGATACTCCCATAAAGGCATGGGGAAAAGCCAAAATTTAGAATGGGTAAGTGAACTTGGGGCCTTTTATGCAGAGATGAAAAAGATTAGACATATTAGCTGTAAAACCTGTTCCTTACCATATCTGAAAAGTTCAAAGACAGAGTGTTACACAAAATTGGATTAATCATTAGGTGACAGCTTAAAATCCTGTGTTATTTGAATATTCATAATTCAATAAGAAAACTGTATGAGACATACAACAGTCTAAGACCTCTAAAACAAAGTGGTTCTCTACTACAATCCACAGTATAATACAATCCCATGGATTTAAATTTAATATAATCCTATTCAACCCTTTTTGAATACAAAGCTGGCTTTTGGGGGTTTAAGTATTTCGGGGGGGGAAGGCAGTCAAGCTAAATTAAGAAAAGGCTTACCCACTGTAATGAAAAAAAAAAAAGCATTCACAGAAAACAATTTCAATAAACCTATTTAAGAGCAGCTGCATCATAAGAGCTTGTGAAGTCTTCCCCTTTAAACAAAGCCCGTGTGAAACAGTGATATCAAGGATCAATATATAGCACTCGGAGGAAGATCTGATAAGGAAAGTCTACATAAAAGTGAAGTAATTACATCTGCCAGCATTAAAAAAGCACAATATTATTTGCCCAACATTATTAACACAAATGCTTGCTAAGTCCTGCAAAATTAAACCACTAAATAACTATTTATGTAACTTCTTACTATCAAGAATGAACAAATTTCTTTCCCAGATAATTCAATTGTTAAATGAAATGGAAAAGCTAATTTATCTCTTAGAAGCTGCACAGAAAACACTGCTTTTGAGCCAGAAATGCAAAGGGCATGCAAAGCACTGTACAGAGGCAACTGAATAAGGCCTGCTCCACAAAATACAGGGAAAACTGGGATTAGATCTTAAAGTAAATTGGGAGCAAACAAAAGACTGCAATTTGGCAGTCTTGTCTTTTCACAGAGTAGGAAATTATCAACAACTAAGAACCAGAATGTAAAAGCCTCAAGATGATTTGCAGTATCAAGAAGAAATACAGCCTGAGCAAGTAGACATTTATAAATGTTTATATGCAGGAACTAACAACAGTGCTGAAAGCTTTGTTACTTCCAAGCATGCAATTAAAAAAAACCAAAACCAGCAACAAGTAACCACACAACAATAATCACATCTAGCGGCATCCTGGCCTGCATCAGGAACAGTGTGGCCAGCAGGACAAGGGAGGTTATTCTTCCCCTGTACTCAGCACTGGTCAGGCCACACCTTGAGTCCTGTGTCCAGTTCTGGACGCCTCGATTCAAGAGAGATGTTGAGGTGCTAGAACGTGTCCAGAGAAGGGCAACAAAGCTGGTGGAGGGGCCTGGAACACAAACCCTATGAGAAGAGGCTGAGGGAGCTGAGGATGTTTAGCCTGGAGAAGAGGAAGCTCAGAGGTGACCTCATTGCTGTCTAAAACTACCTGAAGGGAGGTTGTAGCCAGGTGGGGGTTGGCCTCTTCTCCCAGGCAACCAGCAATAGAACAAGGAGACACAGTCTCAAGTTGTGCCCAGGGAAAGTATAGGCTGGATGTTAGGAGGAAGTTCTTCACAGAGAGAGTGATTGGCATTGGAATGGGCTGCCCAGGGAGGTGGTGGAGTCACCGTCCCTGGAGGTGTTGGAAGAAAAGCCTGGATGAGGCACTTAGTGCCATGTTCTAGTTGACTGGCTAGGGGATAGGTTGGACTGGATGATCTTCCAACCTGGTTGATTCTATGATAGGCAAGACTACTACACACACCTTAAAAATACATCACACATGGAGGCAAGTAGAAAGGAAAGGAAAATAAGGTTAAAGTTCCAGAACTTTTACAGAGTTTGGTGCAACCTGACATTCTCTAAGGAATTATTTTCATGTGAGAAGAGGGCTGTCATCATTTAGCATTGTCTGTAGCACACTTACATGAGAGCATAGCTTCTCCATCGGAACACCAGTGATGTTACTGAAATTTTCTATGAAATTCCTGGGAGCACAGAAAACTCGAAGCACTTTTTCATCTGCTCCCGACACGAACTGAAAGCGGCCGATCATCGCCAGGCAGCGCATGTCATACCCATGGACTTGAGGCCTTGCAATTTCATGCCAGGTTACCTAAGACAGACAGGCAGTTAAAAGACAATTCTTAACCAGAGAAGCAGTAAGATTTTGAGTACTTTCTTTGCTGATTTTGGAAGGGAAGTTAGTAACAACCTACTACTGACATCCATAAAACTGTATACATCAATCATGCATCATAACATCATATATATATATATGTATACATATATATTGTATACATCAATCATACATCAAACACATACATCAATCTAATCTTGTTTTTCCACCAAACTCCCATAGCTAGTAAGACTAGCTAACTATATCCCTGCACAGGCACATTTAAGGCATTTGCTCACCTCTGTTACTGAGCACACACCATGCTTACTGTGACTTTTTAAGCTAAGCAGTCAGGAAGAAGACATAAGTTGCTTAAGCAAGAGGAGGACTGTAATGCTACCTAACTACTTTCAAAACTGCAACTCTGGAAAAAAACAGTAAGAAAGGCAATAATAACTAACTTGCTTCCCTACTCAAAGCACAGCAGCATTGCCGTCAGCAGGCTACAGGTTATTACTTCCCCTCTAAGTATTTGATTTTAGTGAAACTATTTAATAAAGGCTTTGTAAAAAATGACAAAACCAAAACACCTTCTTAGAGGAAAAACATCTGGGAAACTGATGGTTGTAGGAGCGTTTCCATTTGAAGTATTTTTTTTCTGGTTTCCTGAAATATTCATATTCACATTCCAATTTAAAACCAGAGTTAGCAGCTAACCAGGAATTAGATAGTTTTATAGTTGCAATAAGTAGAAAAAAATGGAGAAAAAAATTAGTTAAATTGCTTTTCTAAGAATCTCATTTATTATACACACACACACACAAAATCTCCTTTAAAAAAGCTTCTCCTCTGTGTTGCTCAAATACACTTTCATGAAATGATCTTTAGAATTTTTATTTGCTGCTACTCCTAAATGATAATTCAGTTAGAAAAATAACAGCTAGTATAGTTAAAATTAATTAAATTTAATTAATTTAGACTAGTTCTGTAGTAAAATGCCTGGAAAACTACAGCCAAGACAGAGTCTACACTGTATGGTTATCACACAGACATAAGGAAAGGCATTATGTGGACTATAAGCTGCAAATATCACACTAAACATTCGACTGATTTTCAATGGTCAAAGCTGACAGAACCTCAATGGAATATATGAGAAACCCTACAAAGACCTTATTTTCCAATGAGGAAAAAAAGCAAACCACAATAGTTAATTCTTAAAACATTAAGAACCCCCCAAATACGCAAACAGTGCAATAAACTCCTCTTACATTTTACTAGGTGCATCTCTGCATACTTTAGAACACAGAACATTAACAGGAACAAAGAAAGTAAACAATCAAAACGCCCCCCAAAAAAAAAAACAAATCCCAAAATCGAAAAAGAGAGCTGCAAAAGCCACTCTATTAGGTTCTTCCAGAAAAATCAGGGTTCAAATTTGCATGAGCAATTGAAGCTGATTGCCATCCTTCACTTCAGATGTTTGAATTGAGATTTTTAAGAAGAGATAATTATTTGCATTTAACATTTAGTTATCTTTTTAAAGAGAAAAAAATAATATTGAGATATAACACTAACTTAACATAGATATCTGAACCATCCATTGTGTCTTGTTGAGACAAACATCAGATTTCACCTGCTATAACTTTTCAGATGTTAAACTCAGTATGGTGCAGAAAACAAAGCATTTTTAAATCCTATGGTATCTAAGTAGAACTAATTACCTGGTTTTCAGCACTCAGAAGCCCTGAAGGTATCCCTTGAAATGAGTCATTTCATCTCAACCCTCCATCTCACCCCACCAACAGGGTACTATAGCTTTCTCCCACATCCCATGCAGCAAAAAGTGTTGACACCACTTGGATTAGTCAAATTAGTCAGTTGGCTGCTCTGTGTCATAACAGGAAGGGGAGGAACAGTAATTCAGTTCACACCAGATATGAATACTGCAATCACTCTGCTAATTCAAAGAAATCAAAATTTTCAGGGACAGCAGGACTAGCTGTACAAGCAAATCACATAAAGGTCAGTTCCTTCAGAAAACAGGATAAAATCTGACAAGCAACACACAGAATGAAGAGTGGTAGCTCAGTAGGTCCCAGAGAACATGATACTGACAACTCTTTTGAATGCTGCCAAGTTACATCATGTGCTAGTTCTGGACTTTATCTCCTCATGTTAAATACAACAAACTATTTTTTCCACAGAGCTGTTGTGCTGTCCAGATGGGATATTAGGAAAGGATACTGGACATGCCCTTCCCACAGCACAAAGCAAAACTTAGCACTTAAATTGGGACTGTCATGACTTCTGTGTGGCCTGGAAGAACATCAAAGAACTGGTTCCAAATCCACTCTCCCAGAAACACCAGACATTCTATGTGCTGGTCTATACCACAGAAGCTTTGATGAAACATCTCTAACAGCCACCATTTGAATCTCCCAGCTAAGAGCACAGCTTGCACATGGCTTACGTGACTTCAATTAGTCTAGATTCTGACAGTTTCCTGAATGGAACATTAGTACTGTTCTGCCAGAAAAGCTGTATTTGTAGATGAGGAAAATGCATGAGCCATTAGAAACTTTTGCATTCCTAGACAGTGTTTTCCACACCAGAGTTTAGACTCATTTTAGAACAGGCAAAGTTATTCACAAAAAAATCTTCCTGAAAAGTTGCTTGCACGGGTACAGCCATAAATCAAATGGTACAAAAAATAGAATTTTTTCATAATCCTGTGTACAAAACCCAGAAAAACAGTTAGAGTCTTTAGGATTACCTGCACTAGAGCTTAGCCAAGCGTTAAACAAGGACAATAGATGGTTATTAGAATCAGCCACATAGTTGTCCTTCTGAATTACTGCATGGACTGGGTTTTAAGACTCTAGGAGGACACTTAATGAAGGTAACTCAGAGGTGAACTCAGGATTAAAGAGCAGTCATGCTTTGTGATTGCTAAAACTTTGCCAATAATGTTCTTAAAGTGACAACAGCACATACTGAAAAATTCAACCAAGCATTTACAAAAGCAATTTTGAACAGATCATGGCTTGGAGAAATATGAAGAATGAGTCACACTGAGGTGACTTAAGTCAGGACAGGTAAACTGTCTTTACCACACTCACAAAATTTCTGAAGATCATACCTCTGTCTCTTGTTTTCTCTTCCACGGAGCAAAGAGTCTAGTTGTTTGATCAGAACCAACACTGATAACAAACTCTCCTTCTGGGTCCCACTTCACATCTTCTACACTGTTAAAATGTCCTGAAATCACCACTTCTGGAGTCCACTCTTTCTATCAAAAATTAAACAGCAAAGAAATATGAAGTTTTCAAATGACTGAATGGCATATTCCAACCAAAAGATAAGTATCAACATCCTTATAAGAAAGTACAAAACCCCAAAACCAAACCAAACTACACACACAACAAAAAAAACCACCAAAACCCAACCAAATAAAACATTTGAAAACAGCAAATTATTATAACTCAGAGTGGCCAAAGAGATACAAATATTGATCTACTGCTCCAATGCAAATGAAACTTGTGGATTTGGTTCAGCTGCCACTTCCAAAGGAAGCATAATCTGAAAGGAGTTCAGTCTGTTCCACTGATTTCATGGTCTCCATGGGAAGCAACAGGTTTTAGAGCCTGGGAGATTGCAATGTCCCTTCTACGAAGGAGCAAGACTCCAACACTCAGAGAAGGACTATTTCATTGGTTTTTACTATTACACTTTTCATTAACAATAGAATTTACCACAAGTGACTGTCTCCAGCTCTGGGGCCCTCAGCTTAAGATGTTGAGGTGCTTGAACATGTCCAGAGAAGGGCAACAAGGCTGGTGAGGGGGCTGGAGCACAGCCCTACGAGGAGCAGCTGAAGGAGCTGGGGGTGTTCAGCCTGGAAAAGAGGAGGCTCAGAGGAGACCTTATTGCTCTCTACAACTAGCTGAAAGGAGGCTGTAGTCAGATGGGGTTGGTCTCTTCTTCCAGGCATCCAGTCATAAAATAAGAGAACACAGTCTCCAATTGTGTCAGGGAGTTAGAAAGTCATCAAGTTAGAGTGATTGGCATTGGAATGGACTGTCCAGGGAGGTGGTGGAGCCACCATCCCTGGAGGTATCTAAGAGGAGGCTGGATGAGGCACTTAGTGCCATGGTTTAGTTAATTAGAAGGATCAGGTGACAAGTTAGACTCGATGTCATCTTAGAGGTCTTTTCTAACCTGGTTAATTCTGTTGGTAAGTGTAATTCTTTTAAGCACTGTTACTACCGAAAAAGCAACATACCTTATTCACTGCAGCCTGTTTCCAAAGATGTAGGGCTCCATGAAAAGCATGAGCAATGATCATTGAACCATCTGGACTAAACTGGCCATCAAAAAATCCAAGGGTATTGCCACCCACTTCACCTACCCGCACCTGAATAAATGATCAGAAGTGAAATAGCCATGAAAATTACTTTCTATTCATACAATCTCATGAGATGAAAATTTACCTGTAGGCAACAGCTCACACTCCACACAGAAATATATTTTAAATACTATTTTAACTGCAAAATTGAGCATAAAACAACATGGGAATTACAGCTGCATGGCACTTTAATGAAGCCTCCTTTCAGAAATATCTTGGGATATAATCTTGCACACTCACACAGGAAAAATAACTATGCTAGGTGACATGAGAAAACAATCTTTGTACATTTCAGTCCAGTTTGGTGGATACAAAAGTTGCTTTGTTGCACAACAGAGAAAAATATTCCAAAGGAACAGCAGCTCATGATTTTTTTTTCTTAATTTCCAAGATGCACTATGCTATTTCCACTTCCCTTTTCTCCACAAGGCTCTACTACTTGATTCATATTTTAGCCTGGTTTGTGCCTTGTGATGGTGCATACATGTTTGTTAATTGCTCTAGTGCTCCTCCAAGTTTGTAATTACATTAGAAGGTTATTAAAGTTACATTTTCAAGTACAACTCAGAGATAAAACCACAATTCCTTTCAAACTGAACCTGTAACAATCCCTCTCCTATTACACAGCTGGTTTTACAATCACAATGAAATGAATCTATACTTCATTCTATGGCAGAGAAGATTGGTATTTCCTTTATCTTTGATCTCATTTCAAAAAATACTTCTGACATGGAAGTGACTTTGATCATGGAAATGATTCTGCCATGCTAGAGGCAGAATTATAGTCTCACCTCTGAGCAGGAGAATAATCTTGTTCACCATACCCAAACTGAAGAGAGAAAAATCGGATGTTTCCCTTGCACCCTTCCTCCAGCTCAGGTTTCCTTCTCTCAATGCAAAAAGTTTGATCTAAACAGCAAGCTTCACATCTGAGGACTAGGCAATACAAATGGAATGCACAGAGCAAGAGTAACAACCTGCAGCAAGTTTTACTGCACAACCCATTTTGAGAAGCTTGAAGATTTAGCTACAACCGAACATGACATCTGTGGACAACAAACGGTAACTCTATGTGATTGTTCTGCTACAAACTAATTTCTACTTGTAGTAGAAAGGCACAAGAACTTTTGAATAGAACAAGGAAAATTAAATCTATTAACTGCATTTCTGGTTTTCTCTTCCAAGAGAGGATCAGAACTTTCCTAGTGACAGGAAAGACCATAAACAATGACTGGCATAATCCAACACAAATAACTTTAGCTGAACTATTGCCATTTGGAAAGGCACATCATCTGAAAACAAAAGACATCTACCAAAGCACTGGATAAATCTGGCTTTACTACTTGTCTATTTAGGATAATCCCCTTCAGAACAAGGTTCAAAATACTATAGTGAAATATGAACATCCAGTTCAAATGGAAGAAAAGCCTAATGACACAGCCCAGGAACAAATTATTGTTCAGCAAGACCAGGCTCAGGAATTATGTGCCAGCTGCTCTGTAGTAACTGTTTAGGTACACATTCCCACAAGGATTAACTACAAGTAATTCAGGACGGTTTCATCCTCTTAGCAGAGGCACACAGTGTGTGTTACTTTATAGCACCTGGTTTGCTCTACTATGAACACTAGCTGAGCACAAACTCCCCTTAGAAGCACCCTAATAGCAAGCAATAAAAAAATATACTGTATCACATGTTTGAAAAATATAGTTTCACTTGCAACACAGCATCAAAATGAGTCATTTTGCAAGAATGCTCTTGTCCTTCTCTCCCAGCATTTAATAGTTTTTGTTCCATCCAGCAGACACATGATGCTGGAAACTCAACTTGAGTACAATACATAGCGTGAGACTGACACTTGCCTGCTCTAGCCAGACTCCAGATTCCTTATCAGGCTCCCAGATGATCACAGTTTTGTCCATTGATGCAGACAATATCCTCATAGGCTGTTGCATGCTGCCACCTACAGTACAAGGAAAATTATTACCCCGCAACCTATGAGAAGAATACTTTTTTAGAAAGGAATTTGGTCATACTGAAATCTAAACATGCTAAGAAAAGCATTCTGCGTCAGAGTGACGTAGTGCAGTACTTCAATGCCTGATTTAACAGGCTCTGGATTCTTCCTAGGCATTCATTAGGAAGTGGTGTATTTCTCAGCTGTCATCTCTCAAAGGCAATGTAAAACATATGCATGAGAACAACCATATTTTACTATTTATTCACTCCAAATTGACATTGAAAATGTCAATTATAAGAAAATCATAGAGCTTCACAAAAACTGCACAGCACTTCTCAGTTCTATTCCTTTAGATATTTTTAAAGAGAAATTTCCAGGTTAAAACAAAATAATCTCTATGACAGTATTCACTGGGTTTTTTTCCCAAATGAAGCATTGGACTCACTATAGCGTTCAACAGACTCTAGCATCTTGTAATACATACAGCAATAAGAATGGCTCTCCAAAATGCAGTGAAACCAGTTAGAATCACAGGAACCTTCCAGTTGGAAAAGACCTCCAGGATCATCACTCCAACCAACATCTCTACAGAGTTCACCCATAAAACATATCATCAGGTACCACATCCAAACAACTTTTAAACACATCCAGGAAACCGTCCAGACAGAAAGCAGAAGAGGAAATTGGTTCATTATCCAGTTCAGAAACCTGTAGCACTGATGAGGAAACTTTTGAGAATAGAGATATTGGTGGGCATCTCTTTAAGGCATGACCTCATGTCACGCCAGGGCTGATTGATACCCGCCTGAACATGAGCCAGCAGTGTGCCCAGGTGGCCAAGAGAGCCAGTGGCATCCTGGCCTGCATCAGGAATGGTGTGGTCAGCAGGAGCAGGGAGGTCATTCTGCCCCTGTACTCTGCACTGCTTAGACCACACCTTGAGTACTGTGTTCAGTTCTGGGCCCCCCAGTTTAGGAGGGACATTGAGATGCTTGAGCGTGTCCAGAGAAGGGTGATGAGGCTGGTGAGAGGCCTTGAGCACAGCCCTATGAGGAGAGGCTGAGGGAGCTGGGATTGTTTAGCCTGGAGAAGAGGAGGCTCAGGGGAGACCTTATTGCTGTCTACAACTACCTGAGGGATGGTTGTTGCCAGGAGGAGGTTGCTCTCTTCTCTCAGGTAGTCAGCACCAGAACGAGAGGACACAGCCTCAGGCTGCGCCAGGGGAAATTTAGGCTCGAGGTGAGGAGAAAGTTCTTCACTGAGAGAGTCATTGGATACTGGAATGGGCTGCCTGGGGAGGTGGTGGAGTCGCCATCCCTGGGGCTGTTTAAGGCAAGGTTGGACGTGGCACTTGGTGCCATGGTCTGTCCTTGAGCTCTGTGGTAAAGGGTTGGACTTGATGATCTGTGAGGTCTCTTCCAACCCTGATGATACTGTGATATTACCTTCTGCATTGACAATGTCTCTCTAAGATCAGCTTGCCTCTAACTAAGGAAGAAAATCTACTTCGGGGAACCCAAGAGTAGGCAGGCCACAGAATGCAAGCTGCTGCACGCATGCAGCAGCACAACAAATAAACCTAACGGAGTTTTTCAGTTTCCAGAGTAAGAGTTGCAGGCCTGTACTCCATCTAAACCTCGCTTTAACAGGGAAAACCTTTTAGTGATGTTTAAAATAAAAAAAAAAAGTCAAAAAACAAACAACAAAAGAAATCCAAACAAAACAACAGATAACTAAAGCAATATTTCTAAAGCCAGGCCTGTACCTTTCACTACATGTATTTGGCCATTCTAGCTGCACACTAGTGTTCAAGTGTCGTATATACACTGGAAAAAAAAGCTGTGCTTTATGCTGCTGCTCAAGTCACTTGCCATCAGGAATTCAAGCATCTCAGAAAAAAAAAAGTCACTTTTGCCAAGACAAATCAACAAGGACATTCTCATGATGCAACCATGCCATATCAAGAATGTCTTTCCATTGCATTTCACGCAGACGCACACCAGAAAATCACAACCGAGGCTGTCAGAATTAAAGGATTTTAAAAGATAAAAGACTAGGGCAAGATGCAAAATTAAACTGTAAGTAACTTTTTTCCAGTGACAGTCTGCATTAATGCCTTAGAGCTACAATGCTAGCTAGAGAAAACTGATACTCAAGGAATCCCTGGCATGTTATATTAATGTACGGATGACTGAAGATTAATCTCCTGAATGCTGCTATTTGTTCCTTTTCAGTCCACGAAAAAGTAAGGAGAGCTCCTGAGTGAATGCTGACCTTCCAAAGAACAGACATTTCAAAAGTATGAGCCAAGGTAAAATATTACAGCTATAAATTTGCACTGATCAAGTTAATTTTTATTCCACAACCAGCACATCTATTACATTAATGCCAGTACAGCTTAGTTACTTTATTTCATCCATTAAACAAAATGAGCAAGAGAGCACATCATGCAACAGACAATGAAAGGCAGAGCCTGTGCCCTAAGTTGTGCTGAACATTCAGCCAGAACATCTATCTACTCATAAAACATCATTTGCCAAATGAAAACATTTTCACAGTGCACACTGACAACTGAACGTGCAAAGACATGGCTGGCTCTATGTATACAACCAGGAACCTGACTGCTAAGTGTTTGGTATCGTTTTTTACCTTTGCAAAATGAAGGTTGCCAGTGGACTGCATACACCCAGTTTTCATGACCAGCCAACACAGACTCCAGAGTAACTGCATACGTTGTATCAGCATCTACCACAAATCAGAGAAAAGTACATTTCTTTCTAAAAGCCAAGACCAGGTCATTTCTAGTATCTTCAGTGAAAAAACCATCATCTTTCATCATCTACCAACATCTCAATAGCCTGTTAAACATGAGTAGCTTCTTGAAAACCCGATTTTGCTGCAAGCCCTGAGTACCAGACTGACACTAAGAGGTCAGCCTGCTGTCTCAGAGTGGTATCACAGAATTCTTGGAGAACTCTCAAGCAATTCTGAAATAAATTCCATGGCATGAGCTCTACTCACACTCTTAACTTAAGCACACTTACATTTTCAAGTGACTGTAAATACGTGCATTAAGATACTTGAAAAAGATTAATCAGGATTTACAGCAAGTAGCACAAGCTCTCTTCTCTCAGGTGGCCAGCACCAGAACGAGAGGACACAGCCTCAGGCTGCGCCAGGGGAAATTTAGGCTTGAGGTGAGGAGAAAGTTCTTCACTGAGAGAGTCATTGGACACTGGAATGGGCTGCCCAGGGAGGTGGTGGAGTCGCCGTCCCTGGAGCTGTTCAAGGCAGGATTGGACGTGGCACTTGGTGCCGTGGTCTAGCCTTGAGCTCTGTGGTAAAGGGTTGGACCTGATGATCTATGAGGTCTCTTCCAACCTTGGTGATACTGTGATAACCTAAAAGTAAGCCTTTGCAAACTTATCTCCAGTATTTTTTTGAGGTTTAAGTAATAGTAGCACCGCTTAATGCATCAAATCTCAAAGAAAATTAAAAGTATGTTATTAAGCTGTAGAACTGCACAACGGCTTACCTCCCACAGAAAAAACACATCTTGTGACTATGCACGGTGTTTGGAACAGGTGTAACAATACACTTTAAGCTCTCTCACTGCTTTATCACTTTTTGTAGCATATTGTTAACTTTACATAGTCATGGCTTTAAAACAGTAACTCTACTTTTTCTTGCAGCTGAATAAAAATAGCACAAGCTGGTATAAGAAACAAATTAGATGGTCACTGTCTTGTTAGGCACCCTGAAATCACAAGCAGATTCACAAGGGAGAAGTTGTGCAAGTTTTGTTTAAGCTGTGACCTACCTTTGACAGTAAAAACGTTCTCTTTGAGTCTTATAGAGTTGTCTTCAGTTTCTGCAAGTTGCTTTGATTTTGTACACACTTTCCAAATTCTTATCAAACAATCCTGAGCACAGCTTGCTAAGAACAGGTCTTCACCTATTAGGTTTCAAACAGTTAATTAGATAATACAGTTAGAATCATGTTTTCATTGCAACCACTGCCATGACTAACCTATCATCACTCCAAATACGTACTACAGCATTATCCTAATTTTTACTATTGTACACAGTGCCATAAACTGCTGTTTTATTTCAACATCAATTTAACCTCCCATTTCAAGCTCTCCACTAGTTTAGAACACATTGACTACGGACATTCTTCTTCTTCTTAGATCTGTACATTCTGACAGCCTCAACACTCATTAAAAACTCCTTTCCTCCTTTTATCATGATGTAGCATACTCTAGTTCTCTCTACTTTTCCTATTGCAAGACCTACTTGATCAGTTAACATCTGAACAGATTCTTCCTTTAATCTCCTATTTTTTATTAAAAAAAAGAATTTCCCCTCTAACTTCCTCCCTTTGAAAATGGAGCCAATTCATGCTCACTCAGCTACATGCATTTGCGTATTGAAAAGAACAACTTGCTAAACCCCCAGTTGTGTTTATCTAGCAGTCACCTAAAGATATTTGAAGCAAGTAAGACAAAATGAAGGATGTAAACTCAAGACATGAGTGTTCTGTATCAACTCAGCTGTGGCCACAATTGTTTTTAGCTGAAATATAACTGTAGTATAGGTTCAACAATTCTTAAGTGTTTTAACAGGACATGAAGTTCTGTCTTGATTTCAAATATTTGTACTACCATCTCAAAAAAACTCACAACACACAATGCCACCCCCCCCAAAGAAACAAAAAAATCACAACCACAAGAGATCAGGTCCTCTATGCATCAAAACCTTCAGATGGCAAAACAAAACAGTAGTACTATCATTAAACCAGGATTCTGCTCTATTCATCTTTTATACTGACCACAGACTGCCCATTCAACGCCTCTTATCCAATCTTCATGGCCAGGGAGTATTAAGGTTTTCTGAAACTGAGTAAAAGTTTCTTGTTATGTCATAGAAATGCACTTGATTCCCATGTACATATTAGCAATTGACTGGCTTTTCAAGTATTTTAATGTTTGCAGGTTCTATTGTTTGACACTGGAAAAATAAGCTGCTACTAAGTATTGCGATTTACTGATAGACTCTAAGAAGGCCTTTTTGGTCTTGCCACATTTGGATAAATGTGTGTGCTAGTTTGAAGCTAGCTAGAATGTTTTGGTGAGAAGAACTAGATTACAGGCTGTGAAAAGGAAAACAGAATTATGTCTACTTCACTCATAGGCTTGCTGAGAGATATAAGAACAAGAATCCAAACATAGATAAGGCACTTCTTTTGGGGGAACTGGCTGAGCTGCATTTCTCTTCAGTCTCTCTGCTGTCTCTCTGATTAATCCACTTTGCTTCCTAACCCCCTGGCCAAACCTCCATTCTTCCTTGGGACTGGGGTAAGGTTGAGAGATATCTCTGTATAGAGAGTCTTAAAGGGTTGGACTTGATGATCTGTGAGGTCTCTTCCAATCCTAATAATACTGTGATACTGTGTGAAAGGATTTGAAATGCATCTGATCAGTTTCAAAAAACAAAGTAATTTTTATAAACAGATAGATTTCAACTGTAAAATTCATGAGTTTACCAAAACACAGCCTTTACCAGATCACTGAACATGCCTTATCCTCTCTGAGCATAACAGCACTCTCCATGTTTCATTAGAATGTCCTATTATGAGTGTGCATTCTACCTTGCAGTTCATACAATCTTTTTGGGGTTTTCAAGAGTCACCATTAACAGGACTCTTACTGTTTCAAGAGGGATGCATAAGCTTAGATTCTAATCACTCTTCTAAACGAAGTTCTTGTGAAAAATATCAGGATGACAATAATGTTTCTTTGAAATATCTCTAAAATGAGAACTACTGAAGCCATTAAAAGGTGTCTGCAGAGCTGAGAAAGCCCAATTAAAAAATTCCTTCCTAGCTGCTAAAAGGGGGGTTACATCAGAAGCTTCCCAAGGAAGTTTATGTTCTGTTAATAGTTGCATGCATGGAACTACACAGGTACTTTGAATCCACACAGAACAAAATGAGGCCACTTCTCTTTCAGGTCTGTCCAGTCACTAAGTTTTTTAAATGTATTGTCCTGGAAGGTAAGATACACACTAACCAGAAGTCTTATTTCATTTAAAAGAGAGACTGAAGTCCAATTCTACTAGGATAGCTGGTGAAAATTCTTCTTAAAATTGAGGGAAACTGTGTGAAAAGAAAGACATGTAAAAGAAGAGAAAAATCCACAGTCCTTCATAAGTTTCTTACCTCCAGGAAGAGACAGCAGCATTAACCTGCTTATGGAACTGAAGATGGAATTTGTTTCTTCCGATTACCTTACTTTATCCTCTATAGACAGACTGCATTTGATAATGGCTAAAGTGCTGTTAAAAGTTTGGTCAACAGCTGGCAAAACAAGTTGTGATCTCTGAACACTTTTGGCAGTCACACTGCATACTATTTTTTTTAATCTGAAGCATGGAAGAAAACAAGTTCCAGCTTTTGATTGAGGAAAATTGACTGCACAACCACTAATATAAGAGTCTTTCTTTAGCACACGGAGACTTATGGGTGGCATTCTGCCATTTCTATTGCTAATTGCCAGAGAATGTTACTAAATTGATTTAAACTCATGGGCTATGTAGGAAAAAAACAAGAAGCAGCTAAGCAAGCAAACTTTCTTTCCAGCTTAATGCCTCACAAATCACTAAACAAAGCAGATAAAAGCTGAAGTATTTATTTTAATTACAGGAGAAGAAAAAAAAAAAGGGGGGGAAATTTCATTACTGCATGCTGCAGTATCAACAGGCAAAAATTATCCAGGAGTTAGCTTTGCCTCTCTCAAATAATCAAAAAGAAGTACTTACTCTTTAAGGGTCCAAAAAAGTGGACACTAAAGTATGTTAGTTTCAGTGGGAATTTCTGCACGGTAGGCTCATTGGAGCACTGTGGGGTAGGGTTTGTGGTTTGAGGGGGTTTTCAAGTGAACAATAGACAGAAACAAAAGATACCAACTTCTCTTCTGAAAAAAACAGTCATTCAATTTGTCATTAGAGTCTAACGAAACTTCTGAACAAGAAAGGGCAGAATTTCTCTGTAGGGCTCAAAAAAAACCCAAAACACTTAACTATGAAAAACTAAGTATTGTTAACTACAGATTCCAAATACTCCATGACAAACATGTATGCTTTCAGAAGATGACATTCAGAAGTATTCAGCTAAAGTGCATACTTAGCATTAAACATACAAGTCCACAGATAGATATCATACCAGTTTCATTATAAAAATGTATAGACAGAAAGTAGTATTTCCATATGAACGATTCAGCATGTGATTGTTTAGTGACAAAGGAGTTACGAGAGTATGTGCTAGTTTGAAGCTAGCTGGAATGTTCTGATGAGAAGAACTAGATTACAGGCTGTGAAAGGAAAACAATGGTGTTGTCTACTTTGCTCATAGGCTTGCTGAAATGTATAGAAACAAGAAATAAAAACATAGATAACCACTCTCACTTGGGCTGCTGGCTGAGCTGCATCTTACTCTCTAACCTCAACCTCTATTTTTGACTAATCCACTTTGCTTTCTAACCCCCCTGGCCAAATCTCCATTCTTCCTTAGGACTGGGGTAAGGGGAAGGTAAAGGGGCAGCTGGGAGCCCCTTCTGGGGACTCAGGTTTCTGGGAGGGGAGTTGTGTTTCTGTATTATGTTTTTTACCTTGTATTTTTCTGTATATAACTGTATATACTGTAAATATCTGCTTGTATATTGTGCTAAGCTGTAAATATAAGCTTCATTCATATTTCCAGAGCCGTCTGAATCTAGTCTGGGTGATTTCTAAAGTGGGGGGGGCGGGGAACACCCAACCATCACAGAGTGAGACATGAAATTCAAGCTCTTTTCAAAGAGGGGAAAAAAATCATCTTATTTTCTGATTAACTCTTTTATGAGCTGAATCAGATTTCCACCATCTGTATTTCCTAGGAAAATGAACTACTTGAACAGAGGTACCTGTATGCAGTGGCAATCTAGTACCAGATAGTAGTTAAAGAATGTAATAAAAGCAGCAGAACAATTAGATTATAAGCTGAGTGACAAGACAAAAACTGTAATTACCTGGCAATTGTGCTGTACAAACAAATATATTTTGCAGTCATCACCACCACAAGCCAGTATGGGTACTGAAAAGAAAAAAAAAATATTCATTACCCAAGTTACAAAACCTAATATTCTAGGATACAGAAAATTATGTAAAAAACAGAAATCAATACAATATCAATAAATAAGACAGACAGACAATACCACTTCATATTTTCTAAACTAGACACCTAATACTGTTTGAGATAAACTAGTATTTCAAGAACACATAACCCACAAATTCTGGCATCTAAATAAGATCACAGAATCAGTCAGGGTTGGAAGCAGCCACAAAGATCATCCAGTTCCAACCCCACTACCATGGGCAGGGACACCTTACCCTAGACAAGGTTGGCCCAAGCCTCTTCCAGCCTAGTCTTAAAAACCTCCAGGGATGAGGCCTCAACCACCTCCCTGGGCAACCCATTCCAGGCTCTCACCACTTTCATTGTGAATATCTACAAATACTTAAGATGTTGAGGAGTAGCTTCCTTCAAGCTCACCTATCTGCAGGAAGTCCAAATATTAAGTATTTTTAATTAATCACATCTTTTTTAACTGATATCAGCAGGCATTTGCTCTAAATAAAAAAGGAGGAAGCAGCTAAACACAGTGACTCAGAATTAACACAATTCAAGTCCTAAGTCTGTTGAACCACAGAATTAACCAGGATGGAAAAGATCTCTAAGATCATGAAGTCCAACCTATCACCTAACTCTTCTAATTAACTAGACTATGGCACTAGGTGCCTCATCCAGCCTCCTCTTAAACACCTCTAGGGACAGTGACCTTTCAGGGAAGCCCATTCCAATGCCAATCAATCTTTCTGTGAAGAATTTCTTCCTAACAACCAGTCTAAACCTGCCTTGGTGCAGCTTGAGACTGTGTTCTCTTGTTCTGTCACTGAGTGCCTGGGAGAAGAGACCAACTCAACCTGGCTACAACCTCTTTTCAGGTAGTTGTAGAGAGTAATAAGGTCTCCCCTGAGCCTCCTCTTCTCCAAGCTGAACAACCACAGCTCCCGCAGCTGCTCCTCACAGGGCTTGTGTTGCAGGCCCCTCACCATCCTTGTTGCTCATCTCTGGGCACATTCAAGCACCTCAACATCATGAAGTAAGTATAGATGGAAGTAGCATAATTATTACACCACAAATAAAGACCTAAAAAAGGAAGACAGACCACCACTCAGTGTACACATGGATATGTGTAGTCTTGAGTAGCAGTTTTCTTCTACAAGCTGTCTAGGAAGTGTGCAAAAAGCATATGTCTATCAAATCAAACCAGACATAACTTGGTCTAAGAGGAAAACAAGAAAAGTTAGGCAGCATATCTCTCCCACAGAAGATGATGATGAAAAGTAGTCAACCCTTACTCCAGTCTTTTTTGGTCATAAGGGTAAGCTAGTACATCTAGGGAGTGAAACAGCAAAAGAATGAGTCAAAGAAATAAATTATCAAAGTGAGATATTTGCATTTCTCAAGTATGGGTAGAAAACAAGACACTACATTCCACTAACATCAACTACATTTAAAATTAAATGTCATTCCTTTAAAGAGATAATTCTATCATTTTTACACCTGAACCAAAAAGCCATCTTGAATATTGATATGTTTATGTTCAACGTTTATTTCCTCTTTCTGCCTGTACCAAATGTATGCGTAGCTCTCTGTTCCTCCTCTGACATTTCTAAGTCACATTCCACATTCTAGCACCTTCATCACTTGTTTCTTCTCTCCAATCTCTAAGTCATACTTCACCTCCACCTCCTCCCTGCCTTACATGGAATCAGAAAAGCTGCTTTTGGCTGAAGGTAATGAGCTGTTTTGAAAATCCTAGTCGTCTTCTGCACAGAAATTGGGCAGAAATTTTTTTCTAGGGTATGATGCTTTCCCAAGAAACCCACTTTATGGGTGATGGTGTAAGTAATGACATATTTATTCAATTGAATGAACTTTTGACAAACCGAAACAAGAAAACAGTTATGATCTAGTTGCTGTGTCAGGCAAATGTAAAAGCTTTCACTCAAAATGTTCTGCCAAGAAGTACATAACTGGCAAACCTAGACTAGTATTTAGTTTTTCACATGAATGCTCTAGAGTATTAGAATTTGGATCTGATTGAGATCAAGTCCTGCACAAGAAATAGAAAGGTTGAGGTGGAAATTGTGGTCCAGTTGCAGTGAGGACAGTGTGATCAGCACAGCTTCAAGTTTATCTGCTCTTTCTACCACCAGTGGCAAAATTCAGTTTTGAAAAGACAATTCTTATTTATCAGAGGCCAAGCTATGACACCACAATCATCCAAGTGTTGGTTGGTAAAACAGTAAATCCTGTTACCAGCACTTCAGAAGCAGTGTTTCTGCAGACTCTACAAAGCAAAAAGCAACCAAACACAATGATGCAAAGCTTTTCTTTAAGACTCAGAAAACTACTGCAAGGAAATTCCTTAAGTAAGAGGCTGCCAGTAAAGTGCTTAAAGCTCCAGCAGCAAATGACTGTTCATGTTTTTATGCATATATTGGATTCCTTCACTCCTTCACAAAAACGTGAAGGAAAACAAAAAAGTTTTTAACTCTTTCTCCTTTTAATAATTAATTTTTAAGAACAATCAGTTAAAATACTAAGCACCACAAACTTTAGTGTCTTTTGAAAGTTAAAGCATCTATTATGTATAAGTCAATTTTCCATGTAAGCTTTGCAATTCTTTGCTTGGTGAAATTAGAGGTTACTGTAAATGCTTCTAGTTCAGGAGAGTAGTTTATGACTCTCAGAAAAGTAAATCTATATTTAATTCCTCAGAACTGCAGACTGTCCTCAAGAGAAAAGTTTTTGTGAATCTTAATGGAGATGCCAACACACTGAGCCCTGAAGCTCATTAAAATTCCAAATTGCCATTACAGATTTATGTAGTAGAGAGTTTTTTAATAATATATTTTAAGCTACTTTATTTAGATTTCAGAATTAACATACTCCTCTGAGCAAAACCAGTTCAGTTGCATGGACTGCTGTGCTAGGTTTGGGGAGAAATCACAGAACCTGGCTACAATACATTAAAAGGCCCTTTATACATTTCTAGGGGCAACATTTCCAAACATACATTTATGGTTCAAAATCTGAACTGATTGACAATTTTAGCAGTACAAATCATTCATATTGGAACTGACATAAAAAAACATAAATCTCTGTACAAAACCTACACAAATAATTTCTCATTTGAAAATAATTTCACTTCAGAAAATTTAAATAACCTTTTTCAGGTTATGAGCACTGTGTTGTTTTGGATAACTAACTTGAATTGAGATAGGAAGAGGCTATAATAAAGCATTGTCTTGTTCTGCATGCAACTTTAAGCAACACAGGGTTTAGAGGACTCTGGAAAATTGTGATGGAAAAACAAAATGCTTGGTATCCCATCATTTAAATAAGCTTCAAAGGATCCATGCAATTCTGATATCAGAATGACTTAGTTTTAAGAATTAATATGGTAATCTTCGCTTAAGGTTCTTCCAAAATGAGTGGTCACTGTTCTTATGTGCCACATGATTTCATCATTAAACAGATGCACTCCCCTAGAGTATTACAATGACAATCTTACTTGTACAGTATCATAAATAAGAAAATACTCTCCTGCTTTGCACTATGAATGTTTTACTCATCAAACTCGCATCACAGACACCTCACTTCTAACAAAAATTCACACTAGAGATAATGATTTTCATTTACTCACAAACCTTTTAACTTCAACAACCACCTGTTATTATATTTACAGAAAAAAAACAGAGCTTTAAAGTTCTTCAATGGTGCAGATGCTGCTTTTAGTATCAGACACACTCTGGAAATTGATGCTAGCATTTCCAAATGGAACAAACTCATTTTGACAGGGCTTTCACATCTCTAGAATTATTGCAAGCTGAAGAATAAAATAAGCTTCTCTATAACTGTTCTGGAGACATACAATCACACATCACAGTGTGGAACACATGTAGTGAACAGATGAAAACTCCAGATACAATAAGAAACTTCAGTATTTTTTCTTCTGGGAGCCTGGGGCAGTAGTCCATCTAGGAGAAAGGCTCCCAGGATAATTACAAACACAAATCTCATTCAGTACATGAATCTATGTTGAGGATATGTTAAAAAAAAAAAAAAGTCTTCTATAGATCTGCAACAAAAAAATTGTGTATGTGGCAGGCTAGAAAACATGAACATCTATGTTAATAGAAGACTATATAAACCATACTGGACAGTCAGGTTAACCTTACTCAGCCTCTATGGTTTAGATTTTAAGACTGAATATGTGACAAACATTGCTCATTAACCTGCAATTTTTGATGCAGGCATGAGGATTCTTTTCCAGGAATTTTGCCAAATAACAGGAACAAACATTCACCCACTTCTTGTCATGCTGCTGTGAAACCAACAGAGTCATCCTACCCTGTTCACCTACAGCTTTTTTAACTCCCTTTAACCTCTGTCTCAGGAATTCATCTAAAAAAATGCATCTGAGTATAATTTTGAAGACACTTTAATCAGCTAGTATTTTCTCATTCTTAAGAAAAAAATGATAAAATTGTTCAGAGATAAGCAGCAGCTTAAGCTGATTCCACAGAAAACAAAAAAAATATGGTACATGGGTCTTGAGTCAGTCAAACGAAAACCTGTTTGGGGGATTCTTAGATCTTACATTTCCTACATTGATATTCAGTCTGTGCAGCTGTACTTACCATTGCTGCCAGGCAAGAAGGATAAGCAGACATCCATAACAAATCCATTTCCAAACTGCAGAATTTCAATGCATTTAGCTGGAAAACAAAATCAGACAGCACTGATGTCATTTATCGCTAGTATTACAGTTACACCATCATTTCCTACTGAATTATGGAGTTAAAAAATCCTTAATTTTAAAAGGAGATTACAAAATTCTTTTTTCCAGAAACCTAAACAATGTTATCTTCTGTGGAGCCACAAAAACTCATCCAAAGTTAGCTGAGTTACACTGTTCTCCACTGAGCATTAAAGAGCTTCACTGTGCTAACACATCAGAAGTGTTAAACATTGCAAAATAAATCCTGCAGCAGCAATGTTCACTACACAGTAAGCTAAAACTGAATTCATTTGCTGTAAGAGTAAGGTGAGCAGAAACCAATCTTTCTGATAACATCCCCAAAGATCTTAAGTGCTTAAACTGGTACACCATCAAGATCAGAGTAACCAACAGGATAGCAAACCTTTCTACAGAAGCTGAACACATAGCAGTAAAACTTAAGAAAAAAGACAGGATTTTATGGTGTTCTACAAGGGAACAAGAATTGCCTTCCAGAACATGGGACTGAAGATTGGCAACTCCCACCTATTTCTGTCATGTAGGCAGGGCAATGTGAGCTCTTCAGGTACACCAGGTAAGGAAGAAGGTAACTTCAGAGATGCTGTCAGTCCAACTCAACAAACACACAATACTTTAGATTATTCACTCTCTTTCTTCACAGAATCACAGAATTAACTAGGCTGGAAAAGATCTTTGAGATTGAGTCCAACCTATCACCTAACTCTTCTAATTAACTAAACCATGGCACTAAGTGCCTCATCCAGCCTCCTCTTTAACACCTGCAGGGCTGGTAACTCCACCACCTCCCGAGGTAGCCCATTGCAACGGCCAATCCTGCTTCTTACACATTTCCAACAGCTGTTCTTCCATGTGTCCAAGCAAGGGCCTAGCCCACAAGTGACCAGCTCAATCTCACTTTTCTACTGTTAGCATTAATCATCTTACTACACAATTTTATTTTGCATATATATAGACAGTCATTGTTCTCACATTACAGGCCAAAATGATGGTTCATATCATCAGATCTTAGTATGTATTGAAAAGAACCAAGTAAATTCAGCCAACTCATGACTGATGATGAAAACAAAAGATAAATCACTTTCTACAGAAAAAATATGACCCAAAGCTATTAAACTGGTGTGACACTTAGCTTTCAAAGGGCAATACAGTGGTTTGATGTACCAAAGTCTGAAGGAAAAATCAAGGTAATTGCACTAAAAAGACTTGAGTATTTAGCCAGTTATTTCAGTAGATAAGCATCCATCATTCTATTAAGGCAATATGTTGTCCCCCAAGTTAAAAACAAACAAAGTTACCTTCAGAACCATTCCGGGACCAGATTCTCACAGTAGAGTCAGAAGCAGCAGAAGCTATCAGCAGATTTAAATCAGGTTCATTTGATTGGTAGACGGCATCCACAGCACAAACGGCTTCAGTATGGCCTTTTAGAGGAATGCTTTTCACATGCTAAACACACCAGAAAGTTTTACAAAGTGTAGCAGTCATATAAGCAGTGAAAAATAAATTCCAATCAATTTGAGAGAATTAAAAAAGAACAAAACCTGAATTAAAGTAATGCATAAATAGTTCAAATCGATCTGGATCAGACATTATTTCAAGAACATTCCTCCATCAAACTAGGTGCATTTTAAAATGCCAAGTCTAACCTAGTGGGAGACAGCCTATGAAACAGGCTAACCTATGCAGCCACTCACAAACCAATCCTTAACAAGTTAGGTCATAAAGTTGTTTGGTTTTTTTTCATCCAAATATGAGCACATTCTGAAAGGTCTTTTACACCATACTCCATCTTTTGCCTTCCATTTTACAGTATGAATAATAATAAATTAACATGTCATCTTACTTTCCCTCTATTTCTGACAAAACTCAATAGCTGCATTACATTGTCCTACAGATTGACCCAAAAAAGTCACTGGAAATGGAAAAAAGAAAGGTTGGAGGACAAGAAATATCAGCTCAAAATGAACCTCAAGGTTTGAAGACTTTAAGGCAGTTAAAAGGAGAGTGCTACAAGACATCAGAAAACCAGTGACTCAAAAATGAACAAAAAGGATCTTTTGATCCTGCTTTGCAAGTGGGTTGGACTTGATCTCTGAAGGTTCCCTTCCAACCCCTAGGACTCTATGATTCTTTGCTAGACAAATCCATCTAATGAATGATTACCCAATTTCTTAAGGAATGCCAATTTGAAAATAACAACAGAAGAAACAACACGTGAAGTAAAACAAAGCATGACAGAACGCCAACAATTTGAAGGAGATCCACATGGGCTTATACAGTCAGGGTAAACCAAAGAGATACAAATAAGAAATACTGACAAAACAGGTAGTTTATGGTATGGAAGAAACTAGCGAGGGAGAAGATTTAGAAAGAAGCTACTTCTGCTTACCTCTTTGTTCCATGTTCCTGTTCCATTCCATTCCCAAATAATGACTTGTTTATCAGATCCACCAGAAACTAACTCTGTTTCAGAAGCTAAAAAACATGTTTTGGCATGTTTTGTGAACACTTACTTTGTAGAGAAGTCAACAACATTAAGCAGTTACACTGGTTGCTATGGACAAAACACCATGTATCAACTGTAAGCAATGTTTCCACCAAAATTAAGTGTGGTTAATATGAGTTGCATTGTGCAGGACGGCTTAAGAGTAAGTGTATTCTCCAAGCAAACATAAAGAGAAACGTCAGAGAAACATTTAAAGTTATGTATGAATGTGGTAAATATATCTCTCTAAAAACATTCTCAAATCCCAACAGTATAATTTAACATTTCTTTATTTGTTTGGTCTTTTGGACAGAAAAATAAAGCAAGACAAATGTAACCAGATGGAACCGAAAGCTTCACAGGGAAATTTAAATCCCAAATTCCTTAAATTTCTTCTTACAAAATTTAAGAAGAAAATCTCTTAGTGCAATCAGTTGAAAGGCTGTCAACTTATCTCACCATTAGAAAGGAATATTTTCTTCATCGAAATACTTCCTCTCCCAAAAAAGCAACAAAGAGATTACATTAACAGCCTAGTGAACAGCCTCGATTCTGTTTGTCAGTGAGCTTCTATAAATGCCAAAGGGCAAATTTTATGTGTCTCTGACAGGTCTGTTCTAAGCAAATTTTATGTGTCTCTGACAGGTCTGTTCTAAGCAAATTTTATGTGTCTCTGACAGGTCTGTTCTAAGCAAATTTTATGTGTCTCTGACAGGTCTGTTCTAAGCAAATTTAAAGCCTGGAATTGCTATTAAGTGAAAGTCATAAATGTTTGAGACTCGTACATATTTTGAAAGATTATTTTTTCCAGGTATACAACTTCTATGTAACTTAGAATTTCACAGTCAGTGATTTCTTAAGACGCAGTTTACAACGTCAAACTCCAAACCCTTACTAAAGGGACCTGGGGCACAGCCGCCACAGCCGCCGACCCGTCCACTGTAGCCAAGACCAAACAGCCTAACGGCCTGGCGCTGCCTGCAGGGCCCGCAGAAGGCTGCCCGACAGGATCCCCTCGCTGTCAGAGCGGTTCTCCTGACTCTAGCCGACCAGATTCCCGGGGAGCCACCTACCAAAATACCTATCGGGAAGCTAGCCTCAAGGTGAGAGGATGAGCTGGCAGCGCTGCAGCTCCCTACTTCCAGTTCCACAGTATCACAGTATCACCAGGGTTGGAAGAGACCTCATAGATCAAGTCCAACCCTTTACCACAGTGAAGAACTTTCTCCTCACCTCAAGCCTAAATTTCCCCTGGCGCAGCCTGAGGCTGTGTCCTCTTGTTCTGGTGCTGGCCACCTGTGAGAAGAAAGCAACCTCCTCCTGGCCACAACCACCCCTCAGGTAGTTGTAGACAGTAATAAGATCTCCCCTGAGCCTCCTCTTCTCCAGGCTAAACAATCCCAGCTCCCTCAGCCTCTCCTCGTAGGGCTGTGCTCAAGGCCTCTCACCAGCCTCGTCGCTCCTCTCTGGACATGCTCAAGCATCTCAATGTCCCTCCTAAACTGGGGGGCCCAGAACTGAACACAGCACTCAAGGTGTGGTCTAACCAGTGCAGAGTACAGGGGCAGAATGACCTCCCTGCTCCTGCTGGCCACACCATTCCTGATGCAGGCCAGGATGCCCCTTGGCCACCTGGGCCAAGCTTCCCGCAAGCCCTCCGTTGCCGAGCCTCCCACCTCACCCCCCGAGCGAGGGGCAGCACCACAGCGCCCGCGCTCCCGAGGGCCAGCGTCCCGGCACCCCTCCGCCGGAAGGGACGCGGCGAAAGAGGAGGAGGATGTTACTCACCGCCACGGCGCCGCCGAACCCAGCGCACGCAGTTCACCCGCCCGGCGTGGCCGCGGAGCGCCCCGGCCACCCGTCGCACCTGCAGGGCAGAGAAAGCACCAGGCGTGAGGCCGCGCTGCCGGGCCCCGGCCCGTCTCTCCTCGCCACACGGAGTCTCAGCTCACCGCTGGCTCGTAGAGGACGACGTCGCGGCAGCTGCCGAAGGCGACGAGCCCTGCCCGCCCCCAGGACACGGCCCCGCCACCCGCCCGGTTGGCGCAGCAGGCGACATGACACACGGCCACGGGCGCCGCCATCTTCCTGCCCGCGCGTGCGCGACCTCGCGCAGCTCCCGTAGCAACGACCTCGCCGAGCGGGCGGGGCCTGAGGCGCGGAGGCGGGGCCTGAGGCGCGGAGGCGGGGCTTGAGGCGCGGAGGCGGGGCCTGAGGCGCGGAGGCGGGGCCTGAGGCGCGGGAGCGGGGCCTGAGGCGCGAAGGGCGGGGCTGGCTGGAAGCTGCTGCGGTGCGGGTCGGTGCTAGTGCCTAAGACTTGGGCTGTCCCGAAGTGACCCGCTCGGTGCCCTCTGCTCTGTGCTGTCCCGGCGGCCGCGGCTTTCGTGTACATGGGGTCAGGGCGAGTTAGCATAAGGCAAGGTGGCGGTGCGAAGAGCTCGGCTCTGGGCTTACACCGCTGAGCTTGATGTGAGGGAGCGCCGCGGTGCTCTGCCGCCGCTAGTACCAGCCGAACCCCAGGGCGCAGTAGCAGCTCTACGCGGGCGAAGGAGGTTAAAACCAGGGAATAAGAAACAGTGAAAACGAAGTTTGTTTTAGTTGAGGGGTGGAGGGGTCTGATTTTTTGTTGTTTGTTTTTTAGAGTGGAGAGTTTTCATCTGTTGCACTTTTCATCAAAACACTCAAAGGCTTTGAAAGTTTAAATTTTCTGTTGTTTTTGTTTGGGATGTTTTTGTGCATGGACATTGTTTCCTAACACGTGTTAGGAAAGAGCTTAACTATCAGAGATCATCTTGTTACTATCCATTTCTGATCTATTTCTATCAACAGTAAAGCCTCCCTCATTCTTAAGTCACTTAGTTCAGGCAGTGTTTAAATCACACAGAATCACAGAACTACCTGAGTTGGAAAAGACCTTAAGGTCATTGAATCCAGTCGTTAGCCTGACACTGACAAGTCCTCAACTAAGTCATATTCCTAAGCACTGTGTCTACATGACTTAAATACTTCCAAGGCCACTTCCCCAGGCAGGCTGTTCAAATGCTTGAAAATGCATTGAGTAAAGGAATTCTTCATAATATCCAATCTAAACTTTCCATGGTGCAACATGAGGACACTTCCTCTTGTTCTATCACTTGTTTGTGGTTGAATAGACTGACTCTCATCTCTCCACAACCTGTGTCCAGTTCTGGGCCCCTCAATTTAGGAAGGACATTGAGATGCTTGAGCATGTCCAGAGAAGGGCAACGAGGCTGGGGAGAGGCCTTGAGCACAGCCCTACGAGGAGTGGCTGAGGGAGCTGGGATTGTTTAGTCTGGAGAAGAGGAGGCTCAAGGGAGACCTTATTGCTGTCTACAACTACCTGAAGGGTGGTTGTAGCCAGGAGGAGGTTGCTCTCTTCTCTCAGGTGGCCAGCACCAGAACAGGAGGACACAGCCTCAGGCTGTGCCAGGGGAAATTTAGGCTGGAGGTGAGGAGAAAGTTCTTCACTGAGAGAGTCATTGGACACTGGAATGGGCTGCCCGGGGAGGTGGTGGAGTCGCCGTCCCTGGGGCTGTTCAAGGCAGGATTGGACGTGGCACTTGGTGCCATGGTCTAGCCTTGAGCTCTGTGGTAAAAGGTTGGACTTGATGTTCTATGAGGTCTCTTCCAACCTTGGTGATACTGTGATACTGTGTGATACTGTGATTTTGAGTAGTTGGAGAGTGATAATGTCTCCCTCAAGCCTCCTTTTCTCTGGACTAAATGATCTCAGTTCCCTCAGCCACTCCTTATAAGACTTATTCTCTAGACCCTTCACCATCTTCACAGAATCACAAAACATTAGGGATTGGAAGCAATCTCTGGAGATCATCCCGTCCAACCCACCTGCTAAAGCAGGATCACCCAGGGCAGGTTACACAGGAATGTGTCCAGGTGGGTTTTGAAAATCTCCAGAGAAGGATGCCACCATCTCTCTGGGTGTCTTGTTCCAGTGCTGTGTCACCCTCACCATAAAGAAGTTTCTCCTTATGATGATGCGGAATCTCCTGTGTTCCAGTTTGTACCTGTTGTTCCCTATCATATCACTGGGCACCAATGAAAAGAGACCATTACCTTCAACCTGACACCCACCCCTCAGTATTTATAGACATTAATAAGATCCCCTCTCAGCCTTCTCAAGACTGAACAGCAACAGTTTTCTCAGTCTTTCTTCATAAGAGAGATGTTCAAGCCCCCCTTGTAGGTCTCCCTTGGACTCTCTCCAGTAGATCCCTGTCTGAATTGAACTGAGGAGCCCAAAACTGAGAAGAGTATTCCAGGTGTGGTCTCACCATGGCAGAGTAGGGGGGGAGTAGAACCTCCCTAGACCTGCTGGGCGCACTTTTCCAGATGCACCACAGGATACCACTGGCCCTCTTGGCAACAGGAGCACATTGCTGTCCCATGCATAACTTGCTGTCCATGAGTACTCCAAGGTCTTTCTCCATGGGGCTGCTTTCCAGCAGGATGACACCTAGTCTCTACTGGTGCCTGGTGTTATTACTCCCCAGATGCAGGACTCTACACTTATCCTTATTTAACTTCATGAGGCTCATCTTTGCCCAGCTCTGCAGCCTGTCCAGATCTTGCTGGATGGCAGCACAGCCTGACAAGGTATCAGCCACCCCTCCCAGTTTCATATCATCAGCTTTGTTGCCCTTCTTTGGACAGACTCTATTATCACAGTATCACAGTATCATCAGGGTTGGAAGAGACCTCACAGATCATCAAGTCCAACCCTTTACCACAGAGCTCAAGGCTAGACCATGGCACCAAGTGCCACATCCAACCTTGCCTTGAAGTGCCCCAGGGACGGCGACTCCACCACCTCCCATTATCTCAGTGTCCTTCTCATATTGAGTGCCCTGAAACTGAACAGAACAATGGCCATGCTATTCCTGATATCGGCCAGGATGCCATTGGCCTTCTTGGTCACCTGGGCGCACCGCTGGCTTACGTTCATCAGGCTGTCAGGCAGCTCACTCAGGGCCCTCTCTGCTGAGCAGCTTTCCATTTACTCCTCCCCAAGCCTGTAGCACTGCCTGTAGCTGCCAGAGTTTATTGTGATGTCCTGGAACAACTGTCATAGGAATCAAGGGAATTTGCAGCTGAGCAATGGCCAGGTCCCTGGTTGCTTGATCTGAGCATGTTTGAGTGCCTCTGGTTTTCAAAAGATGAAATCATAGCAGATTAGAGAATTCCATCTGGGGTTTTTAGATTTTTTTTTTAATGTATTGATATATTTATTTCCATCCCTACCCAAGAAATTAAAACCAAACAAAGATAAAGACTGAAGTATTGAAGTTTTGCTTTGCATGGTCACTGGCCTAAAGAAATGGGATCAATAGAGGGCATTATACTGCATGGATGTGGTACAAACTGTCAGCCATTCAGCTGCACAGGCTGGAGGATTTTGCCAGCTCCCAGTGGCTTACAGGTGCAGCCTGCTTTCCCACAGGCTGTGTAGGAGTCTGGGCAGGACCTCTGAGACATGCGTTCTGCCTCCAAACTCTCTACCCCACCCATGCAGAACACCCTGGAACAGAGGCCGAGCTGGTGTATATGGGCTACTCCACAGCAGAAAGCATGAAGAGGGAGATGAAACAGAGGATGTGACTCCCTACAGCTGTCCTGTGCTTCCTGCCCCCAGAACACAGCCGGGATGTTCTGAAATACTCAAAGCTGGCCTGAAAAGCTGGCAGGCTTGTGCTGGAGGGAGAAAAGCTCTGTGTGGCTGTGCAGAGAGCAGGGGGCAGGCAGAGGAGCAGCAGAAAACAGGCGGGCGCTCAGGGGCAGTGTTCTGCGGAACACAGGGGATACTTAGAAGCCTAATCCGCTCCTGCCAGGCCCTTATCTCCCTGTGTGCCTAATGGATTCATGAGTACTGGCTGCAGGCAGTGCTGTAACCTGACACAAAAATGCTGCAGCTTGGCACAGCTTTTTTAAGTGGGTATTAGAGGAAGGAAGCTGTGCCCGATCACATACGAGATACAGCCAGAAATGTTGGCTGCTAAGGGAACAAATGACTCCTCATAGAAAAATGCATGGATCTAGTTATCAAAGCATGCTTCAAACGAGGAGTGCTGTGGCAGGGGCTGGGCGAGCTGCAGCCAGGTTGCACAGCAACCCCCCTCTCGGCATGCCCTGACAGCGCCGGTCGGGACTCCGGCAGGAGGAGGTCGGGCTCGGCCAAAAAGCTGGGGCACGTTGTAGGAGTCGAGTTTGGTGCTGTGGGAACAAAACTGTCTCTGACTGTAGTTGTGGGCAAAGTGTATGCTTTTCCAAGATGGATTTGGATGGGGGATTCCTCTGTGACACAGGATGTTTACTCATCTAACAGACAGCCTGCTGCTGCTTGCGTCTCATAAACAGGACTCTGGATGCTGCTTGCATTGAAGAGATTTGGAGGTGCCCATCATGCCTGAGGGTGGAAGGACAGTGTCTCTCCATGCTGCAGGGTTTGTGGGGCTGGTCCCTGTAGCCTTAGGCCACCACCTCAGGGACAGTGCTTCCACAGAGAACTTGAGGGAGCACATGGCAAGAGGCTGCTAGCAGCAGGTACTGCCAGTGATTGCTGCCTTTCCACCACAAGGGTCTGGCACCATGATACCCATGCCACGCCAGCACCTCCCAACACCAAGAGAACTGGCATAAATCAACATGCAATATGGACTTTGTAGGACAAGGGAGGTTATTCTGCCCCTGTACTCAGCATTGGTCAGGCCACACCTTGAGTGCTGTGTCCAGTTCTGGGCCCCTCAATTCAAGAGAGATGTTGAGGTGCTGGAACATGTCCAGAGAAGGGCAACAATGCTGGTGAGGGGCCTGGAACACAAACCCTATGAGGAGAGGCTGAGGGAGCTGGGGTTGTTTAGCCTGGAGAAGAGGAGGCTCAGGGGGGACCTCATTGCTGTCTACAACTACCTGAAGGGACATTGTAGCCAGGTGGGAGTTGGTCTCTTCTCCCAGGTAACCAGCAACAGAACAAGGGGACACAGTCCCAAGTTGTGCCAGGGAAGTATAGGCTGGATGTTAGGAGGAAGTTGTTGCCAGAGAGAGTGATTGGCATTGGAATGGGCTGCCCAGGGAGGTGGTGGAGTCACCATCCCTGGAGGTGTTGAAGAAAAGCCTGGCTGAGGCACTTAGTGCCATGGTCTAGTTGATTGGTTAGGGCTGGGTGCAAGGTTGGCCTGGCTGATCTTGGAGGTCTCTTCCAACCTGGTTGATCCTATGATTCTATGAATGCTGTAACAACATGAGGGTGGTATAGCCAAAAAGCACAGGAGGCTGGGTCTGCATGTGGACAGATCAGCCTGAACCAGCTCAGTGTCTTTCTTTCAGAAGATATTATGCCTGATCAAGTTGTAGAACCATATAATAGAATTGCAGAATGGCTTAGGTTGGAAAGGACCTTAGAGATCATCTACTCCAACCTCTCCACCATGGGCTGGGACACCTCTCAACTAGACTCAGCTGCTCAAGGCCTGACACAACCTGGCCTTAAACACCTCCAGAGAGGAAGCATCCACAACCTCTCTGGGCAACCTGTTCCACAGTCTTACCCTGCCTTACACTGAAGAACTTCCTAAGATTCAGGTTAAACCTACTATTCCACGGCTTAAAACTATTCCACCTTTTCCTGTTGCTAGGCACCCTTTTAAAAAGGCTCTCCCCATCTTTCCCACATGATCCCTTCAGTTATTGGAAGGTAGCTATAAAGTGCCCCCAGAATCTTCTCTTAAGCTGATCAACCCCAGCTCCCTCATCCTATCCTCATAGCAGATATGCTGCAGCCCTTGGATCATCTTTGAAGCCCTTCTCTGGACTCATTCCAATATCTCTGCATCCCTCTTATGATGGGAACACCAGAATTGGATGAAGTATTTGAGGTAAGGTCTCAGAAGAGCAGAGTAAATGGGCACAATCACCTCTCTTGACCTTCTGGCTACGGTCCTCTTGATTCAGCCTAGGATACAATTTGCCTGTTGGGCTACATGAATACACTGCCAGCTCATGCTGAGCTTCTCACCAATCAGTGCACCCAAGCCTCTTTTCTTCAGAGCTACTGTCAAACCACTCTGCACTCAGCCTGGATTTGTGCCTAGGACTGGCCTGACACAGATGCAGAACCTTGTCCTTTGTTGAGCCTCATGCAATTGGCACCGGACCACTTCTCAAGCCTGTCAAGATCCTTCTGGATGGCATCCCTTCCCTGAAGTGAGCCCACCACACCACACAGCTTGGTGTCGTCAGCAGACTCGCTGAGGGTGTGCTCAATGCCACTGTCCATGTTGCTGACAAGGATGTTAAAGAGCACTGCACCCAGTACAGGTCCCTGAGGCACTCAGTCACACAGGTCTCTGATCTAACCCAGCAATATTTTTTTGTGAGTTATGACACTATAGGATATTCTCTTATGTCTGAAACACAAAATATCTGGTGGTGAGTGTACAAGAAAGTCCAAATACTGGATAATTGTACCAATCAGTGTGCTTTTTGGGAACACTACCTTACAAGACAGTACTGGCAGTGGTCAGTGATGTTCCAAGGATGGAAAAGGACATCCTCTGAGCTAGTTACCAACTGCCATTCTTAACTCATGGCTAGTGTCCATACTGAATTCATGTCTGTGCTTGCTGTTTTCCTCCATCTTCCTAGAAAATAAATTTTTAGCTTTTCAGAATTATGTCTAAAAATAATCTTCCCCCCCCCCCAAATCCTTAGTGTAATTTTGAGGCACTAGAAGAATTTCATTCGATGAAGATCAAGAATGATTCTGGTAGTGCCTAAGATTTCAGAAACTATTCTGTAGCCTTGTTCACATCATCTACTTGTCACAGTTCGTTTCTGTCAAAGCAATTCCCATGCCAAATTCCCATGCAGGACTACTATTCATATGGAAAAAAAAAAAAAAAAAAAAAAAAAGGTTTATTAAGGTTAAAATAAATTCAACGTTTAGATATTGAAATATCTTTTCTTATTTCAGTAGCAAAATAGCCATTTTGATTGGAAACTTTTGCTAACAAGGCAGGTTTTGCAGGCACGGTGATTTGATGATCAGAGGGCTGGAGAATCTCTCCTATGAGGACAGATTGAAATAGTTGGGGCTGTTCTGGAGAGGAGGAGGCTCCCAGGTGACCTTATTGTGGCTTTTCAGTATCTGAAGTGGACTACAAAAAAGCTGGGTAGGGACTTTTCAGGATATTAGGAAGTGACTGGACATGGGGGAACGGAGCGAAGCTGGACATGGGGAGATTCAGACTGGACTTGAGGGGGAAGTTCTTTACCATGAGAGTGGTGCAACCCTGGAATGGGTTGCTCAGGGAGGTGGTTGAGGTCCCATCCCTGGAGGTGTTTAAGGCCAGGCTGGAAGAGGCTCTGGCCAGCCTGATCTAGGGTAGGGTGTCCCTGCCCATGGCAGGGGGGTTGGAACTCGATGATCCTTGTGGTCCCTTCCAACCCTGACTAATTCTATGATTCTATGATTCCCCATCCAACTCAGTTATGCCTGCAGACTTTTAGGGAGAGACTGAGAAAATGCAACATTAGTAAAAAATAAAAAATGCTATTTAACATATTTATCTAATTATGTCTATACAATGATGTGAAAATATAATAACATTGGAAATATGTTTCCACTTCCTGCAGAATGTTTCCAACCTATTATACAACATGTTTAGCCTAATTTGCTGGTTTTGTGAGGAAAATACAATGTCAGAAAGGTATTGCATGGCTGGTTAATTGAATGCATGTTGAGAAGAGATCTGGTCTTTGATAGAATAAATCAAGGTTTTATGTTTTCCTTTATTGAGTGGGGTCTTGTTGGTGTAGAGGAGTATGTATTATTAGACACAGTGCACGGTACTATGAAAAGCTGCATTCATATATTAGGTTTAAAGTTTAATTCTATGCAGTTTAATTCAACAGAACAACATTTAAAAGCTGTTAAAGTAGCAAAGTCAGGAACTCAAAGGTTGGGGGCTATGTTCTTGTACTTGTGGAATTTAGCCTATCTTTATTTGTCTTCATTGTATAGACGCCTTGTGAAGTAATCAT